>NW_014554780.1:2189-71896 GCF_001313825.1 Dinoponera quadriceps
GGGGGGAGGGAGGGTGCAAAGTGCATTCGGGCCTCGCATCGTGCGGATCCGTTGAATAGAGATGGGCCGCTTCGGGGAAACGCGCGAGACGAGGTGCAGTGAAGTCGTTCGGTATATCGCTCCCATAAATATTCCGAGCCTTCGGACCACGGTGAGGCGTGTGAGAGACAAAGAGGGATAGAAGGGAAGAGAGAGAAAGAGAGAGAGGGATATGTCGAGCAAGCGAGGCAGGGCAGGGGAGGGAAAAAAAAAGCAGTAGACGATTTCATATACGGCGGTCGTGGGTGTCGCGGGGCTGGAGGAAGAGAAAGGGACGCAGAGGGAGGAGGGGGGGACCTTGGCTTCCAGGCTATAACTGGAACACGCCCGGCCGATACACGCCCACGACGTTTCCGTGAATTCTGCGAGATATTGAACTCGTTGAAAGATTTCTTTCCTGGAAATCACGAATTCCCCATTTTTCAACGGTCGATGACCACACATGCACGCGCGCGCGAGAGAGAGAGAGGGGGGTGGCGATCGCGCGGCAAAACAACGCGCGCGCGTGATAACGCGCATTTTATACCCGAACTCTCCTCTGCGCTCTATGTCGAGCCTGTTGTTAATCGATCTGCGGAACTCAAGCCGTAATAATCGGCGGACGACTTCGAGTGAAACGACGTTCTTCAATTTTCTTTCTTCACCAGTATCTCTGTCGTTCCTCCCTCCCTTTCTCGCACACATACACACACACGTATACGCACGCGTGCGCTGCGTCCTGGAGATGGCTTTCGGAGAGGTCTTATCGTCTTAAAGGGAGTTCTTAAGAGGTCTAGTCTACAACAGGTGCTTTAAGCGCTAAGTCTTAAGAAATTAACAAATCACAATCGAATTATAGAAGAATAATTGACTGTAATTGGTCAATTTCTTGCGGCTTGGATTCCCATCGTAGGCCCCGCTTTAATGTTCCCCAA
This sequence comes from Dinoponera quadriceps, assembly GCF_001313825.1. Lineage (NCBI taxonomy): Eukaryota > Metazoa > Arthropoda > Insecta > Hymenoptera > Formicidae > Dinoponera > Dinoponera quadriceps. The sequence goes on from NW_014554780.1 coordinate 3,143, forward strand.
GGCACTTTCCACGTTGCCGTGCATCGCTATGTATAGTTAATCTCGACTGTCATAGCAACCTTCGGCGTCGTGACGCGTGAGTCCTAGTCTATAATAGGTGCTTTAAGCCCCAAGTCTTAAGAAATTGACCAATCAAAATCGAATTATAGAAGATTAATCAATTGGTATTGGTCAATTTCTTAAGGCTTAAGGATTAAAACTCGATTGTAGACCTGGCCTAAAACGGGGTCTACAATGAGAATTTAAGTTTTAAGGTTTGAAACTTAAAGTACTTATCGCAGACCGGAATTTAGGGCCTTAGCAGAGGGGTTGATTTGTAATTTTAAAATAATATTTCGTGTCCTTGTATCTTTGTCTAACTTATCATTTTTATTTTTTTTATTGCACACTATTTAATTATCAATCACAAACAGAACGGCTTTTTAACTTGAAACTCCAGACACAAGACAGTCATTGTGTGTCATTTAAGACAAAGACTTCTGATATAAAACATTGTTTTGAACCGATAAGTTAGTCATTATGCGCAGGTCCTTACTTATGATCAAGCGATTTCCACTCGATCAATTTACATCGACTCTCTCTCTCTCTCTCTCTCTCTCTCTCTCTCTCTCTCTCTCCATGCATTGGAGTTTTCCACGCTCGTCGCGTTGCAATTCCGCCTGGGACGGAAAAAAATGTTAAACTTTCTCCGGCGCTTTCACTTCATCCTCGCGATTAGCGGCGGCGAGACCGCGCGTTTTAGTAGTCCGAGAACACAAACATATATATATATTCGCCGCGCTACCGCTCGCTATTTTTAGGCTCTAGTCAATATTTACTCGCTCGATAGTTACGATAGCCCCGCGCGATAGTTTACAATACTATATACTCGCCGAGAGCCGGTAGATCCGCCCACGTGTGCTTCGCCCCTGTAATCCCACGTGGAGGAGGATTGGGGTGGGGAAGGGTGTTGAGGGGAAGAGAGGAAGGGTAGGTAGGCGGGAAGGAAAGAGGGAGCGACCGATCCCGTCTCGCAGCGCCTGAAAATAAATACTTGCTTCACTCTTTCGTAGAAATCCTAATGCATCGAGAGAAAGGCGAGCGGGACTCCATCATCCTACTCTCGTCTCCTGCTCGTTGGCGTTCTCTCGTTGGCGATCCCCAAGCTTCTCCCGTAGATAATAACGGACTCCGGACGCGCGCGTCGAATCACCTTGTATCTCAGATCGACGGAACATCATCTCGGTGGATCCTCAAAGTGGGGAGTATCTTCGTCGAAGATTGACTTCGCATTAAACTGCCCCCCTCGGTATCTCGGTATGTACGATCGCTCGAAGCGACTTTGTCGACGTCTGCGAAGCGAAGTCCTTCGTCGGGATCGTCGGGAAAAAGAATTCCGATTTCTGCTTTTGTCCGTCTTGCTAAGTGGAGTTGTTATCAACACGGGAAATCTCGAAGTCACCCTCGAGTCTTAAAATTTTTCCGAGAACAATCTCCAATCCTACATCCTGACAGTGACATATTAGACCTAAGGGGCCTACACGCGTTTCCTTTCGCTCACCGGCTCCTCCCATGTTTTGTGCAAGACGCTATAATCGCCGTGCTCTCTTATTCTTCTGTTACTCAAAAAAGAAAACAATTGGGTCCATGTGACCAGTACTATTATCAGTCTACAAAGATAAATAAAAATTGGTAATAAAATTGATAATTTATGAAAGATCAAAAAAAGCAAAAAACCACTACAATTGTTTCTTCACAACAACAGGATAATATTTTATATAAATTTGTTGTTTATATGTATATTAAACAACATTCAAGTCAAACACGTATACTAAATCCAAGAGACCTTTTTCTTTAGTGTACCCTTCCGAGAACGATGCATTTCTTATAAGTGCATCGATAATCTTTACCGAAAAAATTCGAAAACCTGGCCGATGCTTTACAAAAGATCTTTAAGTAAACTTTTCCTATTATTCGGTCACAATCGTCTTTCATTCCATTGCTCCTTTGTTATCCATTCATCACAATTTCCCAACAATTTTTCTTTACAATTTCGTCCCTGGTGTATTCAGCTCAAGTTCATCGAAATCTTCCTTCTACGAATCTAACATCTGCTTTGTTAACATCTGCCACGGGGTTTACCTGTGGGACCTGCGTTCCGAATAATCCATGGAAATTAACGCGCGATGGCCGATACGTGGAAATCGTTATTTCCGTACTCTTACCGTGAACGAATCGTGAAATCGACACACAGTGAAATTCGAAAGCGCATGTACCTGCAATTAACTCTCGCTAAATGGTGTCCGAGTGACCCAGGTACCGTCGTCCGTACGATTGCTGGAATCTCTAAAGTCAACAGAAAACATCCGTGCACATGTTTGCGACACGCATCGGTCAGTTCGACCATCGTTATCATCGCTGTCGTCTCGCCGTACTTTTCCAGACCTCACCGTCGAGCGAAGCTCAAGTTCGCATAAGTGCGAGGTAAATTGCGTTTTCACATTATGGAAATGCCACGTGGCGCGCGAAGGGCGAGCAACCGGACAACAGTCTACTGCACAAGAAAGGCGAGGAAAAGAAAGGGGGTGGGGAAAGAGGGACGGAGAAGGGTGGAAAAAAAATTAAGCGGGAGGGAGAGTGAGGTTGCGGCAAATGTGTGCCTTTCTTTTCTTCATTTTTATTTTTGCCTATTTTTTTTCTACGTAGTCTCGGATCCCTTTTTTTCTACTCGTCGGACTTAATAATCCGTTCCGCGAAACGAGTTTCTAAGTAAATTACAAGTCCCGGTTCTGTCCTCTTCTACCCGCGTGCTTCCCCCATATCTTCCACAGGTGGTTCGATCGCATTCGCGAGTGCCGTGCAAAACGAGCCTCTTAACAAAAGAGCCACGTCTCGCTCGGCCGCGCGATATTATTTCAATCGAGCCGTCCGGCTTTATCCGAAAACAGAGACGGGCGATTTCTCTCTCTCTCTCTCTCTCTCTCTTGCAATTTGGAATAGTGCGATGTTCGCGGAAACACGGACGTTTATACACATTAAGTCATAGACAGATATAACACGAAGCGAATGCAGATGAACTGGACATATATTGGAGATAAGTCGGAGAATTCAATAGACGATTAAATAAAATTAAATCGCAAATAACATTTTTTTTTTTTTTTATCGACCGCGTTCGATAAGAGGAAGAGCGATTGGCATATCTATTTAAAGAAATATTTCGCTGTAAAAATTCGGCATATTTGCTGAGATATCGAAGCAAGAAACGATTTTAACGCGTTTGACGCAGATAAGTCGGATTTAATCGCGATCTCTTCTCGCGGCGTTCGAGGTCTTTCGGAAATGAACTCTTCGGTCAGGGTTAACCGTCGTGCATGCGTCGGGAACTCGAGGAGTCGCCAAGTCCCGTGGTGAAACGTGTTCTCTCCCGGTTGAAATGAATTTCGCTGTTGATAGCGGGCGATAACGCGTTCTCTTCGCGCGCACGTTGCATCTCGTGCCTTTCTTTTCTCTCTCTCTCTTTTTTTTTATCGTCGTACCGAACGCGAGTGCATACTCGCAATTAGGGAGAGTATTTATAGAGCAATATTACGATTAGGTACATGGAATTTCTCAGAAATGCTAATGGCCGAGGAACGCTCGTGCGACATAAATCTATACGTTCGGCCTGGGAAACGAAGTCGAGAGAAAAGGACATCGTTCCTCGCGCGCGCATGCGTTCGAGGAAGGCTCTCCGTCCTGTCGGTGAACGTGACAATTGTCACGAATACTGAAAGTTTCGGCCGTTGCGAAGAACAAAGGAACTTCGACGGGCCTTTTTTCGGAAAGCGTGTTCTTACCTTTTGCAACGCGCATTGATTCGACGCTCGTGAATTCGGCGAAAAACAGAATTCTTCCTTCGTCTTCGCTTTCTTTCGAGTTTATCCGCGAAGCGCGTTTCTCCCTCCCCCCTTTCTCTCTCTTTCTCTCCAGGAGTACGACCGGATTTCCTGGAAGCTCTTACGCCCTCTGAACAATGGTGGGCGACCGGTTCCGTTATATTAGGGAGACAATGCGTTCCATTGTGCCCCCACCCCTCCCCCTACATTTAAGTTGCACGAGGGAGACTAATTTCGTGGAAGCTCGTCGGGCTTTGCGGAAATCAACCGTTCCGATGATCGCGCGTAGATCCGAACGTTCGTCATTCCCCCTCCTTCCCTTCTCCTCGTCATCCCTCGCCAAATTCGAGCACAGGGTGTCGTTAGTCTCGCGTCTAGCGTACGTAGCACTCGGCCATCTATATGCGCGGCGGTTCCAAGTGAGCGCCGTTCCGAGCTGATATTTTCGGAAGAAAACAGCGCTTTTATCACGCGCGCGCGCGCGACAGAAATATCACGCGGGCGACCCGACCCACGATTAAAAGGAGACGATCGTCGCACTCCGGAGATGTTCGTCACTGAAAACGACTATCGAGTCTCTCTATTTGTATATGCGTGTGTGCTCGCATATGTGGTTATCGCAGCCAAAAATACACATTTCTACGCGCGGTCTTTGTGTTCGCGACAATACACGATTAAGGTTGCCTCACACGTGGCACCGTCGCGTCTCCGCAAGAACAACGCGCGAAGCTTACGCAGAAAATGAACTATTGAGCCCGCGTGACCTGAATTTCAACGACACATCAGCCGGCGAATTCGGAGTTTATCGGGCGCGAAATGCGCGCGAAAGAGCTCTTCGATGGATTTCTCGAGTCGCAATTGTTCGATGAGTAATTGGCCGGCGGATCGCGAACTGATTTGCGAAACGAGTTTTTCTCCTCCTCTTTTCAACGAAAGTTGAGGTTGCGAACATGACTGTTCGACTGTTGCGACATTTACGCGCGGGGATGAATCGACCGCGAACAGTCGAAGGCAAGGAGCGCCTGTCGACGAAGTTACACGCGCGTGCACGTATCGCGGCAAATTAACCCACTTTCCGATAAGCGGCCGGCCAATTTTCCGTCGCGCAGGCCGGCAATTACTTCTAATTGAGAAACACCTTATACATACATCCGGAGAGTGGGCGCACGCGTGAGCGTTTCGGCCCGCGCCTCCGGTCGGTGGGGGCATAGGACAGAACACATTGTATTTCAGTGCTCGTGAGTCACGACCAGGTGTTCACGATCTCTCCGTGGCCTTATCCTCGCCTCGTGCACGTCATCATCGGGAAGGAACGCTCGACTCGAGCGGAGTCGATCGAGGATACGAGGATACGAGACGCTTGACCTCAAGAAGCGCGCATTCCCTTCTCGGAGAGCACGTAGAAAAATCTTCCGTTTGCCGGAGGAACGCTTAAAGACGCGTTCACACCGAATCGTGCTCATTTTTGAAATTGCTAATCGTATTGATCGAGCTGCGAGACGTCTCTCGACTTGTTCTTTTTTTCTTCGTATTTTTAGAACGATCGAGGATACGAATGTTAATTTATTTGTTTATTTATTTCTTAATCCTAACTAGCCACTTATTTTCGAATCTTTGACTCGCCATATTCCGATCCGTGAGATTGTTCGATTTCGTCTCCTTGTCTCATTTTTATTTTAATTAATATTTTTAAATTTGTTACGTAGGAATTAGAAATATAGGATCGGAATAAGATTTTTTGCAGATTAAACTTGCTAATTTTGCGACAGAATGTTACGTGATCTTCTTATATTCGATCCGTTTATAATGCAGAATTATTCACATATTTTGTAATTAATGCGAGTGCTTCGCCAAGTTCTTTAAAATATTGCCCGATTTTCTATATAGAACTCAGGATGAAATTAATGAAACAATTATCGAAGCGCAACTTTGCGATCTTATTAATATTCCTGCATTAATAATAACGATCGTGCGTCAGGATGTCTCGAAAGGAGTCTTCTTGACTTTTCGCGTTACCGAAGTACAAACAATCGAGTCTCCGACGATCGTTTAGCACGAAATGCTTTTCTTTTCACAATAACGTAGCAACAAGCGTCAGTACTCGACGGTCTTTCCGCAGATCATCTTTCCGCAAAGCGGTGCGCTCGTCGATTCCGCACTCCCCCGATATCTTCCTCGACTCGAAAGCGAAGGCTTAAACAGGCTCGTGGTCTCGTGTTTCCTTCTCGAAGAGAGGAACGTCGTCCGGCTGGGCAACAGTTGAAAGAGGAACGAACGGATAGGCATTCGGCCGGCCGAAAGGAGAAGGGTATAGACAGATGGTAACCGAGATCCTGCGGATGTAGCCCGCGGGCACCTGGACTTGTAAACCCGGAGAAAAAGAAGACGCGGAAACGGGGGATTTCGAGAACGCAAGCTGTTCGCAGTGCCAGGTCGCACCGGTCTTTCGCGAATCGAAAATTCGCGGTAGCACCGTGCCAAGCGCCGGTCGCCGAGAAAATTAATTAAAGTCCCTCCCGTTCCTTCCTTTCCCGGCTCGCCGGCAGAGCAGAAATCGCGGCCGACCGTGATGCGAGCGCAATGCGCTCCAATGAAACTTCAACGTTGCAGGCCGTATCTGATCGCCGCGGAACGAAAAAGTTGCGGAGTGTGAAAACAAGTTGGACAAACTTCGTGCGAAATGTCGTAGCGAAGTCGAGCGAAATTAGTACCGCGAACGAAGGAACGAACGTTCCAGCCGAGAATTAGAGCGAGCAATCTGCTCGGGGAGTTCCGACTTCTGATTTGGGTCAATCAATGTCTCTTCGAAACGTTCGCACGCGAAGCGAATCGCATGTTGATTCCGCCGAGCCGAGTGACGTCACGCGCGGTTGTAACACGGTCAACAAATTTCCGTTCATAAACGCGTTTCTCGCGTGTCACGCGATTGTCAATTATAAAGCAAGCATTCCCCGGAATATAATTTCCTGTCCAACCGGCGGCGATTTTTATCGTCCTCGGCTTTCGCTTCGCGACTCGATTCCGGCTAATGTCGATTTAGAAGAACCGCGATACCTTGAAAGCCTACGTTTCGTCGTGCGGTAATGTCCTTATGCGGAATCCTCTCGATGTGGTGGTAAATATACAGCACGTCACAATCGTGGCACATCGGCTCCCTATTGTAATCGTATATTGTTCATTGCGCGACGCGCACAAGTCGGCGTGACTTCACCGTCTTACGTGATTTTTTCTTTTAGAATTCTAATTACTTCTGCGATCGTGGAATAAAACATTATCTCCGCCGCTCATCCCGGAGCGTCGCGTCTATTATTCGACGAGAGAAATATATAAAGAAAATATATATGGAAAAATTTTATAAAGAAGAAAATGTGCTATGCAATGTAACATTTTTTTTTCTTTCAGTGCTCGCATATAGACTGAGAGAAAAATATGTTTCTTTTTTTCGGGGGCAATAATATCTTTCTTTCTTTTTTTCTTTTTTCATTTTAACCGTAAAAATAGTCGAGAGAACTATTTTCTAATGAGTATTATTATACTGTCAGTGATAATAATACCTTATGTGCATATTTTACTGCTTTTTTATGGTTAAAATAAAAAAGGATATTTCCTCCGAAAATAATTAGAAATTTCCTCTCAGTGTAAAATAAGAGTGAAACGAGCACAGATAAATACATATAGGTAATAACTTTTTTCTTCAGTGTGCTACATTCAAGTAGTATTTATTTAATCCAAGTAAAATAATTATTCCGATTAGTAAATATTCTTAGTAAATGTTTATTTGAATGTAGCACTTTTTTTCTTTCAGCGTGATATTCTTGAGTTGACGTGCATAAATTGTATCAGACTGCTGGTAAAAAAATATTTGTGCGTTAAACAGCCAGCGTCATTATAAACATCTTTATCGGGCAACGTTTAGGGAAAGCTTGTGATTTATCTCTCACAACATATCCTTAAAAATAAACACAGCCAGCGATAATTCAAAGAATCTTAATTCAAGAGTCTCAGGAACACGTATAAAACGTCTACGCTGGTACATGAAATTTACATTACGCGACCGAGGACGCATATTTTGCGAGAACGCGAGTCGCGAAAAGGCGAGCAATCTTATCTTCGTTTTAAACATTACCCTATTTCCAGAATATATTCATTTTCAGCTTCGAGCGTGAATCTACTCTCGAAGCTCCCCGGCATATCTCGTCGACTTATGTAACGAATCAGAACCAGGATTTACGAGCGTGCGACGACATTCCTCGTTGCAGATAACCCCGTCGCACGGATCGTCAAAATTTCTTCTTTTAGACTCGCTAGAATAGAAACGCGATGCGTATAATAGGCACGCACGCGCGCGCACGGCCGCGAAAGCGCACAACATACGCGCGCGTATGTACGTAAACCAGTTAGACGGAATCCACTTTTCCCTGAGGTATAAACCTTTTCGTCTAAAACCCGTTGTATACGCGCGCGCGCGCGCTTCCTTCTCCCTCGCTCCACTCGTGCTTTCGATGATTTCCCTCACCGCCGGCGCCGGCGCGCCCAATCGCACGCGCGTTTGCGAGATCCCCCTGCCGTTCCCGCCTACGAGCGCGCCACCGCGTGAGACGCGCTCGTAATTATAGATTCATTCAGTGCCGCAGCTCCTGTCAGTCGCTCGTCAGCGGTTGTAACGGTCGGTCGTGCGTCATCATTCGCTGCCGCCGTCGAGTTAAAGAGAGAAACGTGCCGATCTGTCGCTTCTGCTTTTCTTTCGTCGTTCATTCTCTCGACGAGTGAACGCGATCGAACGAGCGCAGTAGAGCTGTTCGGTAACGGGATTGAAAGAGAGGGACAAAGAGAGGGCGAGGGAAAGAATCACCGTGCGAATTTGTCAGTATTCCCCGAGGTACTTTACTCTCCGGAAGGTGAACGCCATTCGGCTGATCGGGACGAATTCGTATGACTGTTGTTTCGTGAGAACGATCACCGGGAGTGTGGCAAGCACAGCCGTGTGTCTCTGGACGCGATTTATCCGCACGAAGGAGGGGAAACGTTACCTCGTCGAGGAAGACGCTCCGGGAGAGGCGGCGGGAAGCGAAATATATTTCGGTAAGAGGTTGACAACAAATAAACTTCTGTTTACCACGAGCGCATTTTGACAACGTCGGTAAACAACTTGCGACGATCCCGTTCGACTTGGAAATATGCAATCTTCTCTTTTTTCCTCCTCTCTTAATTTCGACGTTGTGTGTTTTCGGCGACGATGCGTGCATCAAGCCGAAAACGTTTCGAAGATAATAATAATAAGACACACACACATACACGAGTGCGCTCGCCTTAACCGATAATTTATTGCATCCCAATGCGAGTTTGCGAAAATGACAGTTAACGAGAAAAGAGTCAACGCGGCTCGCGAATATAAATCGTTTCGTGGAATGAGAAAATTACCGGGAGACTGCTGTTTGAGAAACGATTGCCACTTAACTTTCGAGAGCGCAGAGATTCGCGAAATCGATACAACCTAACCTGCGCGTCTCCGTATCGTCGGGGCTCTCGATGCGTTATCGCGTCTCGCGGCGAAAAATCGCGGCATTAACGCGCGGTCGGTCTAATTTCGCTATCGTCAAAGCGCCATTATGCAACCGCCACATCCGACGAACGTAGGCGTTTCTCCGAAGGAGAAACGTTCACCTGTCGGTGAAAATAGAGTGACGTAGAGGCGGCGGTGTGTTGGTGGTGGAAGCGCGTCAAATTTTCAGACCGCGTTCCGCGAAACGGACGTCACCGTTACGCGCCGTCGTCGTTATCGTCTACCGCGGCGCGGCGCCGTTGCCAAAAACGTTTTTCCGCGAGCTCGTCGCGCGTGCGAAAAATATGACGAAACGCAGACGCACACATATATCTCTTTCTCTGTATCTCCACCTCGTCGCCGGTACATAGCGGGAATTCTCGGACGTTTATTAACGTGACGCTCCTCGGAAACCGAGGGTAGGTCGTGACGCAAGATCGCTAAATATCGCGTCGTGACACCACTCGGCGATATTCTCGCACTGCAGAATCGACCGGGTCGAATTCTGGTTGCCGGGGATTAAGGTCGCGCTTCCCGACTGCTGCCAGGCGCGCGTCGACGAGTCAAGACCGGCCGGAGACCGTCGAGGGATTATATCTCGATATTTATAAGAGAAATCGTTTTTGCGTGATAGCGTACGCGCGGACGATTAAACGCAACGCGTCGGTGGGGATTCTACGAAGCCCTCTCGCGCACGCCCCCGTCGCCTCCCGCGCGCCGTCCCGTCTCGTCCGTCCTGTCTCTTGTTCCGTTCTCATACGTGCGCGTTTATCTCGGAAAATCTGCATAATGCGGTTAAAAGACCGCTTCGCGGAACTCCTTGTTCACGGTGCGTCCCACGTCTTTCCGCCGTGTTGCTCCCGATAACGAGGCTGGCATACCCGAGGCCACGAGTGCCCCGCGCGCGTCCGAGAGCGTGCTGCGAGCGTGTAATTACCGATAAAGACGAAACTGGCGGAATTGCCGTGCGCTCGGCCGTTCGTTCCTATCCTTTGGCCCACTTGCTCGCTCCTTGGAAAGTATCAGTCCTCTAACGGTGGCTTTTCAACGTACCCAGGAAGTATGGGGTCAGGATCCCACCCAGTGCTCTATTTTCTTCATTTTCCACGTACAATCAATGTACAAAAATGGATAAAAGTAAATAATAACATGAGGCATTTCTTAAGAAGAGACACAGTGCGTGCGCGCTGTAAAATGAACGAAGCCGTTGGGGTTAATCTGACCCAACCTTACCATTAGAGGGTTAAAAAGCCCGTGGCAGAATGTGGAAGCGATATGTTTTCGCCTTTCCGGCCACAGACCGTGGGGATCATTGTTACAAACACGCGTCGAATACCGATAAGCCGGGAGGTCCCGGGGCCGGGCAGACAGGCCGCTCCGCGGAAGCTGAGAACGGAGGAAACGCTATTCTTACGACATCGTGTATTTATCAGCTGCTTGCTCATCGATCGGCCGCGTGCGGCGATGGATTCTCCGAACGAGGGAATTATTTTAAAGACCGTATTTTCGGTGAATTCCGTTTCCGGCAGATAACGAAAATACACTAATTTCCTATACTCGGAATCGATTTGTCGTCCGTGTTATCATCGTGCGTCGAGTGCCTTACGGGGACAGCCGGTTCGCTGGAAAAGAGAGAGAGAGAGTTTCGAATTCGTCGCGCGCGTCTAAACGACGTGACAAAACACGGGCCGTTCTTAAAAAGCCTCCGTCCGGCGACCGTGACGGTCTCGCTCTATTTTGCTCGCTTTTTAGCGTCTTTTTCGAGTCGACGATCCCCTGTTTTCGTCCGTTTTCCTTTTTCTTTTCTCTCTCTTTCTTACGCTCTCTTGCGGCACAGCCGCGATGGTTCGTGCACACGAGAGAGAATGTGTGTGTGCGCGCGCTCGATCGGGCGATGAGAATCGTGGAAGCAGCGCGCGTTTCGCGGCGGCGGCCTGTCGTTAGAGTTCTCGGAAGAGAGGCTCTAACGGTAAGTCGAATGCATTAATTGCGCGCCGCTTTGAGAGCGGATTCTTTGATTAACGGGTGAGGAGGGAGAGGAAAGGGAAACGAGGAAAATCGCACGTCGTCGCCGTTCACGGGTGGCCGCGCGGTTAATCGCCCGTCTTTCGTTTTCGCGGAATTTATCAGCGGACTGATAACGACCGAATCTATATCTGTACGGGCGCTAAACGCCTAGCCTCGAATCATTCTTTCGTCGAATCGACGTTCTATCTTTCAATTTACGCGGAAGCACGAGCTTCCCCGCGCGCTCGCTCGTCGACTGTGCAACTCGGCGCGCCTTACTACTCGTTTCTCTCCCGGTCCTGAATGGAACGACACACATCGGGAGATTTTTTTTTATATATCCGCATCTTCACGACGACGACGGCATCGCGTTAAACCTTTCTCGCGCGCTGCGCTCGCTCGTTATTATTATCCGTACGAAATCGCATAGACATTCCAGGAAAAGGTTCTCCGCTCTCTCGCTCGTGTCTCCTCTCTCGCGGCTTCCCTCTTTCTTTCTCGTCCGCGTACCCGTTCGCTCTTCCTCTCACTCGCTCCTGGAAAATGAAACGGCGCGGATTCCCTGAAATCTCCCACTTGCGCTTCCAGTCTCTCCGTCTCTCTCTCTCTCTCTCACGAGTTCGCTCGCTCACTCACGAGCTCGCTCACATGTTTCTTTCTTTCTCTCTCTTTACATTCCTACAACTTGAGAGAGAGAGACCCGGCGAGAAAGAGAGAGCGAGGGGGCGAGCAAAGTCCCTCCACAACGTTTCTCTCGATAATCGTTGCCAAGAAGTCAGATGCAGGTAGTAGTAGGTCGAGCTCTTTTTAAGGGGACTAAGGGGAGGGGGGGAGGCGTTCTCCACGTCCAGAGATTGCTCCAGGAATCGCACTTCCGAACCGATTTTCGTCGATCTTCTTCCCCCCTCCCTTTCTTCCTCCCCTTCCCACTTCTTCGTCCTCTCGCCGGCTCTTCGATTCCGCCGAGAGAGTCCTTGGGATGACTGGTCGGATCGATCGACCGAGGCTTGCGCCAAATCAATCTTACGACTCCGGACTATGATTTATCGACGCGCCGCCGCGAGATCTCGTGCTTCGGGTGAGGCGCATTTATTACATGTTTTCTCTCTCTCTTTGCCCCCTTTGCACGCTGCTCCTCTCGCCGCAGCTCCGGCAACTCCTCCTCGAGCCACTTCTTCACCGGCTTTCACGAGCCTCCTAAGAACCAATGAATATTTATTGCTCCAACGAGTTTTCGGAACCACTGACACTTCCATTTTGGAAGTAAGAGCCGGGCTGCGGAATCGCTCGTCACGAATCACGGCACGGGTCTTTGACAGCAGGAGTTATATTTAAAATGCGAGCTCGCGACTTATCTCTTACGCACGAACCCGCTTCGGCCGTCGAATCTCGATCGTCGTGTGATATCATCGAATTAATTGCGCGAATGGAATTCGATACGGAACGAAACGCGGCGTATGCGAAACGTAGGTGGGAGTAGCAACACGTGTAGCTGTCATTAGCGATCGAGGCCGACACGATTTTCGAGAGTCCGGCTTATCGATTTTCGTAGAAGACAATCACAAAAGGCATCTTACGTACTATTGATCGGATGACTCATCGTTATGAGAGATCGTGAGAACGCCGCGAACATTAACAGGATTCATAAGTGTTTCTTCCTTCCACGCACACACACATATACACGCACGCACGCAACTGTCATCGATATCATCATCCATATCGGCGGATCTGCCTTATCAACTTTCTCAGCGGGAAATCTACGATCGGGCGCGAAGCTTTTGAATTTTAATGCTAATTGACTCGGCGAACGAAGCGGTCGTGGAGTTAAGTGCGACGGGCAAAAAAGTGCAATTTGCGTGAATTGCTAACGGAAAAGATAAAGATTCCGCGAAGCTATCTCGTTCGCCGCACGGAAATATTCGAGCCCTGAGCGTTTATAACATTCGGAAGTTATCTAACCAATCGAGGAGATCTATTTTTGTGGCGCACGAGAGAAGTAACGAGCTTCCGGACGAGCATCGCCGCACCCGACCGAGATATCGATTATGTATTTCGGTATCTGCCGCGGTGATCGCACGACGACGGTACGGGGCGGACGGATGGACGGCCGGAAATTTGGAGTTGCCCAGAAACGCGCAATGCGCCGATAACAGGGCGCATATCGATAAGCGGCACACGGGAGTCCTCAAGACTTTCCAGCTGGCACGTTTATCGGAGCCTTCGAGGGAAAAGAAATATCAACCGGGCGAAATATCAGCCGGACGTCATTAACATATTTCACGCCGAGTGACTTCATTTCCCATTTGACACATCTTAACGATCGTTCTCGGGCGCGACGTTTCCACGCTTCAACGCACGAAACGGGTCAGATTTAACGTCAGGTGCCGTGCGATAATCGCGAAGTCACGGAACGGCCCGTAAAAGGATTTCAGCTCTATCGCTCGAACAAATCTAAAAATACACCCAAGCTCGTGCTCGGTACGCGTCTCGAAAAGAATCGCCCGAGTTCCCGAGGCGCTGTACCCGTCCGTATCTTTATGCGCTCATTTTTCTTTATCTCTTTATTTCGTAATTTATAACTCGTTCGTCGTTATCGTTGTACTATTTCGTCGACATATTGACGTTGTTACGCGTCCCTCTCCCGCATTTCGTAACTTTCGTGCTAGCTCACGCGTGAGATTAAATCACCGTTTCCAGTTATCGCGGCGGCGGCAAATATTTGCCACGTCGAAAGTTGTATAATCCTTTGCGCGATGTATCTTGATGATCTTTTACGAAAGATTTACGCACGTTCCGCGTATCCGAGATCTTTCTCTTTCTTTCTCTCTCTTTCATTCTCACTCGTGCTTGTCGCACGCGCATCACTCTCTACATTTTCGCAAGACGTCGCTTTATTTAGAAACGTCGCTGATTTATCGTGACTCTCTTGCCTCCTGTTGGGTTTTCGTACACGGGATTGGGCTCTCGTACACGGGGAAAGGGATTTTTTTTATTTATTGGGTCTGAACAAAGTCAATCGTTAAAATGGTCTAGCGAACTAATGTTTCAATCGATAAATATAATTGAATTTTCAAATAATTTTGTTATTTGTTACAAAACAAAGTAAAAATGTTAAATATAAGCGTTAAATATAAAGTCGCCGATTTTTTCTGAAACTCGTGTTTTATATATTTTGATGTGTACATTCTCAATCTGGTTAAGGAAATTGTCCCCCCTCCCCTCCTCCCTTTTTCGTCTACTTTATTAACGAAAGCGATCAATATTGAATTCTAAAGCATGGCACTTGGTTTTATAGACAATAAGACAACGAATCTACATGTTGAAATGCATGAAATGAATATGAGTTTCATAAAGACTGGTGAGGTCGTCTTTGTATTTGACATTTATAAAAAAAAAAAGATCATTTCAAACAATAAATTAATTCGGAGAAGCAAAACGTACGAAGCCCAATTCTCCCTTTCAAGTAACATCGTTTAATCCATCGAATCGAGCCGAATTCGTTTAATCAACGAAACGAAATGAAGTTTCGCGCGGGATTGTTGTTTCAGCACAACAAATCCGAGTCCGGAATAACAAGTCTAAAGATATCTTTTCTCTGTATAACGAGAATGCGCCGACCGACCGGCTGTTTCTCACGCTCTCGCGTACACGACGTTAAATTACGTTAGACGAATGTGGAGTAACAAGCGCCCGAGTAACTTCCGCTCGATGCTCCTTACGTACTTTCTCTTTTGCCGCGTATCACATTGTCGAATGCCGATCTCGGCTTGATTATTGCGTCAGCGACATTAACATCGATATCGACTCGATGCGACCTATCGACATGACGCGCAGTTTGCGACGATACATATAGCGGCGACCATATATATAATATACAATAATAGCCGATGTGACGGTCGTTCGTCGGAAAATGTATGGACAATAGTAAGTAAGCGTCTCGCCGTGTTACCGTGCATGCGACGAGCGCGTCAAAGCGTTCTTAAGAAACGATTGCATGCGTACGTACACTCGTGTCCGAAGATAGCCGGGGGTTTTATGCATACGGCGATATTTTATGCATACGACAATTGTCGTGGCGTATTAGTACCTACGAGACAAGAAGAGGCGTGCATAAAAAAGGCGACTCAAGCCCCGACGAATGAATATTCGTCGTTCGTACACAGCTGTCGGTCATACAACGATGACACGCGCATACACACCGTACATATACGCGACATGTACGTACGCGTCGTGATCCTTCACCTCTTTGCATGGTTACGTGAAGTATGGCTACTTTTTTTCTACAACAAAAAATAAGCTTGCTTTTCTTGTAGCTGAACTAGTGCTCTTTGAAACCCCATCTCTCTTCCCTTCAACGCTTGTTTCACGTTGTAACGGTAATATAAAAATTATGCTTTCCTATTTATGAACATGAAATTGTTTAAGTTACCATTACAATACCATCGGTTTAATTATTAACTATGAATGGAAAAGTCGAATTTTTGGCATTATCATCAGATTAAGTTTGAGCCACGAGTTAACGAGAAAATGAAAAACCGAATTTCAGCCTTATAAGTGCACAAGTTGCGAGGAATAAAATGTCAGTCTTTCTAGTTCTCTGTTCTTTTACTATGGATTGAAGCGCGTTAATGCTTCTTTTCATGTGTTGAAATTTAATTCCCCGTCTGTAATTTCCTTGATTTAATTCCTGGTTCCTCGTTCCTTTCATTGTGCGCCCTAATAACTCGCTCGCACCAGCGAAGAATCCGCCGGGAATCTCGATGCGCGTTCACACCGTCGAATGAAAACTCGCGTGGCGGCGCGCCGTCACTTCGGCGGACGAGAATAGCCGAAAGAAGAAAACGACGGAACGCCGTTTGCGCGAGGACGCGCGCTCGCCACGGAGGAGGAATCCGATAGAAAGAGATCCGCCGTCGTCGTCGTGGCTCGCGGGAGGCTCTCGGCCTTCTGGCATTGCGACACTCGGCCGCTCGAGGGCCGCCGAGTCCACGATTCGTGGAAGCGCGCCTTCGAGCGACTCCGCGAATACTTCGAAATCAGTGACACACGGAGTTCACGTACGAGAGAGAGAGGCGAGCTACGACGACCGCGCGAGTGTACCCACCGCTGGTGCACCGTATCGTGAGTCCAACTGACGACAACGAGGAGTCGGCGACAGGAGCGTAGCAGTGACGGGCACGTAATTTTCCCGGGACTGTTGGCGAACGCGAGAGAGAAAGAGAGATACGCGTGACGATAATTCGAAGAAACGTCGAAAAGCGAGAAGATAATAAGAAAAGAGGTTTTCGTAATAAGGGTGAAAGCGGGGTTGCATCGGCGACCACAGATGGTCACCTAGAGTAGCACATACACAGGTATATATACATATGAAACACACGCACGTATATCACGGTGCAATTTAGTCTGTCTTCCCCTCACGTCGCAAACGGACGACAGCTGCATGCGCGCGAGTCTTTGGGCCCTCCTCGCCGGTATTCCCGGAAAGCCACCGTGCCGTTGCATAAAGACGGCGTAATTATTTCTATATAATTCGCTCAGGATACCGAAGTGGCCCCCGCGTAAAGGGAAAAGGGACAAAAAGTTCGCCACCGTGAGATTCCTGGTAGGACGTCGTTAAGCGCGCGCCGCGCGGGCGAGTGGAACGAACGAACGAACACCGTGCCCTCGAGCGTCTTTTACGCGCTCGAGAGAGGCCGACGTCGGATATAATGAGAAAGAGGAGTGGAGACTTCTAAATTCTTATTTCCATCTTCCAACTTTGACATCGAAGAGAGAGTTGGGGGCAGAGACAAGTGGACTTCGAAATTCTCATTTCTACCTCTCAACTTTGATGCGAAAGAGAGGATCAGAGATGGAGGGAAAGTAGACTTCTAAATTCTTATTTCACTTCTTTCACACCGAAGAGAGAATTAGAAACAGAGGGAGAACGGGAGAAAAGTTCGGTTGAATTGAGAATGAACGGGAATTAAACGCGTTCTGGTCAGGAAGGAAGCAGAATTTCCGACCTCGCGAATCGAAAATTCAGTTCTCAATCTTCGCAAGGAAAGGCGGGGTCACGAATGGCCCAAATATATGAATATGCATTCTGTCTGATTGAAAGAAAGAAAGGGCATACAAACAATAAGCAAGCATTAAACTCTCATAGCAGACGTCACTTTAGTCGCGATATCCAATAGATACACGTTCATCCTATTGCCGTTGCTGTACAGCCTCAAGGTTCAACACGTCTTTATCAACGTTTTCTCTTTGTTCTCTTTGTTCTTCGCTGTTTTTTTTTTTTTTTATGTACTTTAATGTCTGGTCTACCAGCCAAATGGTAATGAAGGAAGAATTGTTTCACGGAGCGGAGGGAAATAATGGGAAAATTGATGCATCTGTGAGATATATTGCGACTAACGGAGGGCTGTTGTCGCGTTACAATTCGACCACTTTTTTTGTCACCGCGAAGGAAATTTCTAAATTCTCATTTACTATTTCTCGACTCTCGTGACCTCGATTAAGCGTGGCGGCGGGCCACGATCGGTTCATTCGATCTCTCCATCTCGGCCACGGGACGACATACAAATTGCGCTGCGTGATCCGAATGTTCGAACACGCGCGGTATCGCCTTTATTCCACGCTCGGCTTAACCGCGGCACGCACACACACTCCGTATGCATGACGTATATATATGTATGTAGGTCAAACCATAATGGAATTCCGCGTATTAATAACGCATTGTATCGCATACTTCGAGAGAGAGGGAGGAAGAGAAAAAAAAAGGGAGAGAGAGAGAGAGAGAGAGAGAGACACGCTTGGTCGCCGATACGGATAAAATAAACGCGCCTCGGCGGTTCGTCGTTGTTGCGTGCGCTTCGCGGGGACGTACGCGTTTCGCGGAGGAACTGGGTCAGATTAAAATGGAATTCAGGCTAATAACGCGAGTGCGAATCGCGCGCTCAGAATCAGTCAATAAAGCCGCCCGCGAGACGGCCACGAATCTCTCTCTCTCTCGCACGCGCGCCGTTTTCAATGAAGGTCGACACCTCTCCCCCCTTCTCCTCCCGTGCGTCAGTAGTCAACGCATCAATCAACCGCGATGAAATTCACGTGCGTCCACGAATATATATCAATGTCGCTCGCTCGCAACGCACCGTATGACCGACTACGTCGGTAGATACGATATGTTTCTCGTTATTCCGAGAATTGTGTACTGTGGCGCGCGCGCTCTCGCTCGCTTGTGTCGCGCGATATACATACACACGTATTACCACGAATGCAGCCCGCGTCCCGCGCCACCCCCCCCCCCCNCCCAGCGCTCGTGCAATCGCGAGAATCGCGTGGCGAAATCCCGTCGCGCGTTTCCGCCTCTCTAGCTCTCGCACGTGCGAACGGGCGAGCGAGCGAGCAGACGCACAATGCGAAATTCGTGCGCGAGATATCTCTTCTCACATATTTCAGCGCTCCCGCAAGGGAGGGAGGGAGGGAGGGGGAGGCCCGTTCCATTTCTCGCTGCGCGCGCGCGCGCTAAGTACGCGACGTGCGCGCACACCGGCATAGATACCGCGCGCGCAATTATCATCCGGCGAGTGACGAGTACGAGGAAAACGCGCCGCTGCGGCTTATCGTCCTTTAAAGTTCCCGGTAGAGATCGATAATTGCGCGACTACGAGACTATTATCGGCTG
This sequence comes from Dinoponera quadriceps, assembly GCF_001313825.1. Classification (NCBI taxonomy): domain Eukaryota; kingdom Metazoa; phylum Arthropoda; class Insecta; order Hymenoptera; family Formicidae; genus Dinoponera; species Dinoponera quadriceps. The sequence continues at coordinate 22,212 of NW_014554780.1, forward strand.
ATTTATCTGACGCCCCCTCCCCGATAACTCTCACTATTTTGAGAGAAACGCTTGTTTCATTGAGCGCGTATTCCGATCTCGGAAGGATCTCGCGTAACGCTTCCGCTTAATTGCCCGTATAGGATGTCGGGCGAGTAAAGCGAGCCTTTCTTGAAAATATGTGATTGAGAGAGAGAGGGAGAGGGAGAAAGAGAGAGAGAAGTGGCGACGGATTTCTAAGATCGCCACTGTACCCGCCCGAGTATTCAGTATCACCGCGACAATGTCGCTTTCTGTCAAATTTCTTTCATTCCGCCCGAGTCGGAAACGCATCGACTTCTTGAAATTAGTTTTTTGAAAGGTGCGCCGGCCCTGACCGGTGGCATTATACTTATTTCACGGAAACGCCCCCCCCCCCTCTTTCCCCTCCCTCTCTCTCGCTGTCTCTCACCCGGTCTCTCTTTTTTTAAGGAACGAAACGACAGACTGTCATATTTTTCAGAAGCGGACTGACACGCGCGCCGCTTCGGATTTTATGGCTTCCCGGTATCGTTTGTCGTTATTTATTGTTCGTGTTGTGTACGTACCTCGGGTGGCTTTAATAGGAACCTTCGGTATCTCGCTATGTATGCTCTTTTAATTTGTGAGCGCGCGCGTGTGCTCGTTCTTCTGCGAGATGTTTGATAGCGTCGTATAATCGCTCGTCTGTAATTATCTTTTATTTCAAAGGAAGCTTCATTAATGCGAACTCGAGAGAGAGAGACTCCCTAACGTCGCGCGTGAAATACCCACGCTTGCAGTTCCGATATAACGATTGATTGGGCGACGTGGATTTCACAGATAGATGCACGGAGAAAATAAGTTCGTTAGTGTAACTGTATTCTCTGTTGCCTGGGCAACCCGGTGAAAAATCGGTAGTAGAAATAGATTCCTGTTGGAAGTTTCCATTCAATCACTTTCAGCTGTCCCAATCGAGTTCTGATGCGGTCAGATGTTCAGATGAATGTTCTCAATCGGCAGGAATTTTCTCAGAAAGAAAAAAGACAGACTACAACTTGCGAGTAAACATTTAACATTTCCGAATAAACATTTGCCAAGGAATATTAGAGAATGATCATTTTACTGCAATTCAGTAAATATTACTTCAGTGTAGCATACCGAAAGAGAAAACGTGCTAACATGTTTGTACATTCAAGCGTGTTAGATATTTGCGCTTTGAGGAGTATTGGAATGATTGTTTTATTTGGATTTAATTAAATATTCAAAATTTACTATAAAGACTTGCAAAGAGCTCTGCGCTAGAAATAAGTGCGCAAGTAATGATTCAAGATCTTCCAACTTGTGGAGTTTACAGATTTACTGTAATTGAGTGAATATTACTTGAATACAGCACACCGAAGGAAAATATACAATACTCCTTAGCACGCATGTTTACTTGAATGTAGCACCTTTTTCTTTCAACGTAGAGACTGAGACTCCATTTCCGTGCGGAGAAACATATTTCTTTCGCGCCGATTAAGTGGAAGAGGAGGGATGTGGAAATCAGCTGTAGGAATTCCGAGCCAAACGGAAATAACCGTGAGTGAGACCTGTTGGGCTCGGAGGGAGGGAATTTCCGTCGCACACTCGACCTATCGCCGAGCGAAAGGTCTAATGAATTGCTAATCTCCTCTGGGAAAGCGTTCGTTAAGCGCTGCAAAGTCTACCGATCGAAATCCTCGCGTCGTTGAGCGCTGCTCGTGTTTGCGTGTCGATTACTTCCCGGTATCGCCCGCGCGCGATAATCGGTCCGCGGGAATACAATTAATCGTTAGACGCCACGTCGTTATCGAGAAAGAAGCGATACGACTTCCAGGTTCTGCGTACGACGGAGAAGCGAATTGTTGACTCGGCCGCTCGCTCGAGTGCGAGAGCTAATCCCGCGTTTCATCACGCTTCACCACGCACGATGCGATTTCCTATTATGTACCCAATGGCTTTTCGAACGCTTTGAATGTTTTTTTTTCTCTCTCTCGATACAGTTCGGGACGTCAGCGATAAGAAGACTTTTTAAAAATATTTCTTCTCTCATTGGACCACCAGTTGCATTTCCAATTGCATCGAGAGACAAGTGTTGAAATGGATTAGAAACTCAGTGCACAGTCGACAGATTAAAGAGACTGTAAAAGTATTTTCAAGGAGAAGGGCACTCATAAATTTAGTATGACAGCCTCCTTAAAAGTTGCGACGCTTTCCTGAAAAGTCTCGCAACGTATCTCGCGCAGCAAAATATATCTCCCGAGAATCACTAACAAAAACAAAACGATTTTCCCGGCTGGAAGCTCGTCGAGAAAAAAAAGTGTTGCAGCTCTTTAATCCGCCGACTGTGTGTACACAAACACGGCACACGCACACAGGTGCGAGGCGACGGCCGCTATTTTTACATCGGAAGCGTCGCGCGCGCTAATTAATTCAATAACGCCGGGTTCTCGCCAATTGACACCCAGCCGCGAGAGACACCCAGTCGATCGCCAATTAACCGGCCGCTCCGTTCTTCCAGAGAGGCGTGTTATGCCGATTGTTGGGCTCCGGACGCGCGAGACCCCACGACGATGCTGACGGTGATGTGCCCGAACTGCCGGCACCGTTTCCGGGCAGCTCGATGTTGCGAGCCCGGCGGAGGAGGAACCACCAGCAGCCGGAGGGAGGAGGAGACGAGGGGGGCCGTTGACTTCCCCGTGACGACGACGACCGGCGCGGGCACGACGTCCTGCTACGTCGGCGGCCTCCTGGTGCCGCACGGCTACACCAGCGGCGACGGTACCTTCATAAACGCGCCGACGATCGTCCACGGGCCCGCCGTCTTTCAGTCGGGCCACTGCGCCCCCACCGTCGGGATCGTCAAGCCCAACACCTCGATGGCCGAGCACGACTCCGCGCCGCTGCTATCCGGTGCGATTCCTCGCGCCGCTCAGACGAGGCAGGCGACCTCCCCGCCGAACGACCCGCCGCCTTCCCCCGTCATCATGACGAACTATGGGATGGCGGCGCCCGCGGAGCAGCACGTCGCGACCAAGTGCGAGCTCACCGACAGCACCGTGACCATCTCCGCAGCCGGCATACAGTCCGGCGGCTACCTGATCCAGAGCACGGAGACCGGGATCTTGGTGCAGGCCCCGGAAGCGAGCATCGAGATCCGGCCGAACGGCAACCGTGCGCTGGACAGATCGTCCACCGGGTACAACACAGAGACTAACGATGTTCACCGGGCGCTCGTCGCGCCGCCGAGTGGCTGCTCGGAGTTGCCCGGCTGCAGGAGGAGCTCGCTGTCCAGGGTAACGGCGGAGAGCAACGAGACGATGGAGCCGTCGAGGCAGCGGAGGATACCGTGCTCGATAAGGACGAACGGTTGCTGCTGTTGCGGGACCGACGGCGGCCGGATCCAGAATCTCTGTCACGGTCGGTCGCGGTGCGACGCCTCGGCTCTCGAGGACGATCACGACTCCCTGCTGGTGGAGCCGGTGGGCGGCGGTAGTGTGCAGATCCAGGTGAACGCCACGTTGCAATTGCCCGCGAGCCTCGGCCAGTGCAAGGTGAACATCACGGCGACGACGGCGGCGTTGCCGGCGTCGACGAGCCGCGTGATCGCGACGGAGACGCGTGTGCGCAACAACTTCAACGGCGGCGGCATCGTGCAACCGGACGAGATCGTCAACAACGAGCGCAGCGACGGCACGCCGACCACGCCGGTGTCCTGGCTGATGCCGTACCCGTGGAGCCTGGACACGTACTTGCTGGACAAGGATATCAACCGCCTGTGCGAGGTGAAAAGGCTGCTGCAGATCGGTGGCTGGTACCACGAGGGCATCAGTTGGCAGCAGAGCGAGAACCTGCTGAAAAACGCGCCCGTCGGCCGCTGGCTGATGCGCGACAGCTCGGACAGCAGGTACACCTTCGCCGTGTCGGTGCAGACCAACCGGGGCCCCACGTCGGTCCGGGTGCATTACTTCCTCGAGCGGTTCCGACTCGACGCTGAGCCGCGGCTGGTACTGGCGATGCCGCTCTTCGACTGTCCCATCAGGATGCTGGAGCACTACGTCGAGTACTCGAAAAAGATGGACGAGCACCGGCGGGAGGTCTGGGTGGACTACAGCGGCCAGCTCTACAGCCAGATCTACCTGACGAAGCCGTTGGTCAAGGAGGTCAGGTCGCTCTCGCATCTCGCCCGACTCGCCGTGCACCGGAACAAGCTGCCTACCGACAACCTGCCTCTCTCAATCAGGAACTATCTCGCGGAGTATCCGTATACGCTTTGAGCGAGCGCGCGGCTCGTCCCCCTCGCGCGCGACATACGCGTCTATCTTCCAATAAATCTATACATACATATGTTAAGCGGAGATTTTATTTTTCTATGATACGGCGCGCGCGAAGCTCTCCGATCGGCTACGTCTCTCTCTCTCTCTCTCTTTCACTCACACGCACACACACACACATGCACACAAAGCTTACGCCGATGATGCACACTACGCAAATACGGGAAAAGAATGCACGGAGGGAGGATTCTTTTCCTCACGGTCAAAATTATAATAGAGAGAATATTACTTCGTTAAAGCTCGGCTGTGTGTACACAAGATATTTTCCTTTCGCGTAAATTCTCGTGTGTAATATGTAAATCGAAAGGTCGTAGCACGACGACTGGTGCAATCTTTTCGAAGTCTAACGGTGGTGGAGGTCGCGTCGGGCCACACAGAGGAGGACTCTACGTGTTTCGGTGCATTGAAAAAGAAAAAAACGAACAAACGCGTCGTTGCAGGCAACTAAGACGAATTAGTGAGAACGAGAGGCGCACGTTGTTGATTTGTTTTCAACGATCGTCGGTCGATCCGTCGGAGGTGATATCCCACGTGAAACAACGAGCATAATAAATTCCGACAGCGAATTCGATCGCTCATATTACTCCGGATTAGTGCATGCTGAGGGCTGTTATATATGAAGTAGTTGTTTAAATGAAAAGACATATAAACATTTTGAACGACTAAACTGTAGTTTAAAAAACCATTTCTTTCTTTTCCACTTTCCGCGGAAGGAAGCTTAAAAAAATCCGTGGAAAAAAAATGAATTTTTTAATTTTTTTTTCGCGGAAGCCAAAAAATTAATTTTTTTTTTTTCAAGTTTCGAGTTAAAAATATATTTTTTTATTTTTCACTAATCTTTTTTATCTTTACAACTATAAATTAAATATTTAATAATGATATTGTCACGTTATTTAATGGAACATCGTCAAAGGTTTATGTTACGCTATTGTATTTGGATACTTCATGTGCAGCGGCCTTTTAATATGTACTGACTCGGTGTTTACGAATGATCGGATTCGTTGTGTGGCGCACGAAAGAACGGGATAGATCCTCGGAGCGTCGCGGCGACGAGAGCGGGAAGAAAGAAAGCACACGCCGCTCGCGCGAGTCTCGTGCGCGATTAGTCGGCGCGCACGCCCCCCGGTGCAGCATAATATTAGATTATGTACGCGATATACACACGCATATACACATATTTACGCATACGTCGGATTCTCTCATCAAACGTTTCGCAATGAAGAATGAGAAGGAAATGAAGCTACTTGCGTATGTTTAATAAGGGGACAGGAGAGCGAGGGCGCGATTTATCTCGCGGATCGCGCTGCTCGCGCGTCAGAGAAGTGTCCCGTTGCCAAGATCGTCGATTGGTCCGCGCGAAACGGTTTATTCTACGCCGGGATACGGAAGGGTACCATTTACATACCCTGATGAACGTGATCTCGCCAGCTATACACTCGATAGAATCCACGAATAGCACCGGGCTATTTGGACAACGATCCCGAGATCGGAGTAATGCGAGAGGAGGGAGGGGGGAGAGGGGATGGCCATTAAAGATATCCGACGTGCTACACGCTCTGACGTTCGAAGAGTTGCAACGATCATATTTATTTGTGAGGGAAGGAAATTAATTCTTCTCTCTCTCTCTCTCTCTTCTCTCTCTCTGTTGACTCATTAATCGATAATTTATCGAAGTATCGCCACTGATAGTCACGCTTCGTTGTACATAATCTCACAATAGTCGCGATAGCACGCATGGGAAATGTAATGTTAAGTTTAATATATCGAACGCGAGTAACCATCGAGCTCTCATGTGAGCGCGGACGAGTGTCATCACTTCGCGGCGGAAGAAGAGGAGGAAAGAAATTCGCGAGTCCTTCTCTTCCGAGTGACGCGTGTGACTGACACACACACACACACACGCGCGCGCGCGTGGTGTATATATATCTCGGTTCGACGCGTATCGAAGATCAATCGTTTTTCTTTTCGCGTCCGTCGATTTCCGTTAGAACATTTCTACGATAAAGGAAGATCTCGTCACGGCGTTTCTCTTATATCATATCGACGAGCTTGCGAGCGTCGCGCGCATTCAATGCGGTTTAATCGTTGGACAACTTGATGTTTGTGTTACGTCCGTCATTGGTCTGATCTTTCTTCGATCGCCACACGAGAGATCTCTCGTTTACCACTTCCTACCCCGTTGACGTTCGGGGACGAGTCGCAGGCGAATGTCGCGCGTGCGCGCACTGTATATCCGCCACTGTATTTTAAACAAGATCCCGGAAAGCGAGATGCTCTGTGGTGCGTCTTTCTCTTTCTGAGATCTTTTTAATCTCCGCGAGCCAACCGCTCCATTACGTTTTACCCTTGAACGATGGACGAAGCGACGAAACGTAGATTTTTAGATATAAGTTTATGTACGTCACACTCGAGGATAAGCACAGTACAGCTTGGACCGACATCGATTAATCTGCCTGGATCCTGTCGCTCGGAGATTCGCGACGGTCTCCCGGATCGGTGTTCTATGGTGTCATTTATAGACGTGAACCGTTCCCGGGTGTTCAATCGCGAATCCAAGACGCTTTCTTTTTGCGGCTTGTTCTTTATCTATTGATTCAGTTTGTATTTTAAATTGGCTCGTTAAGACTCTAATCGGTCAAGAATGTTCACCCACTGCTTCGGATCTGCGAGATTAGTCGATGCGAGTTTTCCTACGATAGAGAGAGAAAGAGAGAGAGAGAGCGGCCTCGCCGAGGAGACCGCTCGGATATGCCGTGTTGTTGAAAAAGAAAACGAAAAAAAAAACATTAGGCGTATACGAAAAACTCTTAGGTACAAAGTTACTACACGTGCGTCTCATCAAACCGGACATTCACTCCCGTTCATACATACACACGCACACACAAAGCGCCCACGGACTACATAAAACATATATTTTTCTAAAAAAAGCCGCGAAATCCCGAGCGAGAGCCTCTGAGGGATAATTAGAAAGCCTTGCGTGTGCGAGAGACTTAACGGTGAGAGAAGAAGAAGTAATAGCGACGTAAGAGTGACGTGAGGCGTGGGAAGGAGAGAGAGGGGGGAGGGGAGGGGAAGAAGCGCGTTCACGCCGTGTGTCGCGCTCGTACGTATAAATAAACGCGTACGTATGCGCGGAGGCGTGGGTGACTGCACGCTTTTGCGAACGTACGCACGCGGCTATTGTTAACGGTCGGTCGCGAGAGAGAGAGAGAACGATGTGTGTGTGCGTGTGTATCTGTCTCTACATTAGAGATACGCGAGAGAGAGCGGCGGTTCGAGGCGATTCTCAGAAGCGGTAATTGCTACGAGATAACATTACACGCGATTTGCGCTCGCGTATGTGCGTGTGTGCGTGCGCATGTAATTTGCAGTTGCGATATGTAAGCGCGATAGAGACACAAGCGTTGTGTCATGTCGGCGGCGCGGGGGCAAAGTGGGGTAAAGATCAGAGGGATGTGTGCGGCGTGCGTATCGTTAAAACGCCGGTTGGAACGGACTGTGTCATGTCGCCTGTTCTCGGCGTCGGAGAGTCCCGCTCTCTCCCGCCCGGCCGAATCGAAAGATGCGCGCGCCGTCCGTCGTGAACTCCGATGGCTGCGTTCAGAGAACACGAGCGATCGGGTGAGCAATCAGTAATTATTGGCCCTTTATTACTGTTAGATCCTTAAATGCAGACCGAGACTATGTTGACGAATTGTACCGGACCGTTGTGTTTTCTGAACGCAGCAACTGACCCCACGTCGCTGCTGCGGCGCACGGACGAGGCCGTGTGTGGCTTCGCGGCGATGGCTTCGTCGAATCGTCGCTCGGGCGGAGACGACTGATGATCAGGCCGGAAGGAAAACTGCCAATTTTCACTCGTGAAATTTGTGTGCCTATGCGCCACCCCCGGACACCGGCGTGTGTTCGCTCGTATCCGGTCGCGCGGCAGTCGTCCGATCGGGTGGGGAGAGAACACTCTCGGCGCGAAAACCCACCGAATGCTGCGCGACGTGTCCGAGGTCGGCTTGAGAGACGCTCGAGTCCGGACTAGAGAGAGGTCGATCCCAATCTCCGGGTCTCTCGTTGCATCGGTGTATGCTCTCGCACCGGAGAAACGAGGCAGCAGGTCCTTCCACGAAGGACCCCGGGGGATGAGTCGCGTGTAAATAAAACCTCGGCGGAACATGTAGAATCCGGCGCGAGATCGCGCGCGCGAATTTCGTCGAGAACGTTGTTCCTAGTACAAAATGATGAATCGGGAAGATTCGAGCGCTTTTCTGAGTCTGTCTTCACGATATTATCTGTGTCTTAAGTATATATATTATTGTTGCGTAATGTAATATTATTCGTATGTGTAATATGCTATTCCACGTAAGCGCTCGTCAACTCCGACCGTGTGTAAATCGTGTTTCCTCGTATCGGTTGGTCGATCTCGCGCGCGCGAAATTTTCACGCGATCGAAAAGACGAGGAAGAAGGAATCTTCGAGGAAAATTCCAGGCCGGACGTTATTGCTGCTGCCAGCCAGCGAACGTGTGTGTTCGCCCTGAGGGGAAACTCTCGTGCAAAGGCAGATTTAGGAGATTGCTTCTGAGTACTTGTGTCATTGTCTACTCTCTGTATATCACGGTGTGCCCGATGCAACCATATGTATACCGTATTCTCTCAAATCTGGAATAGCTATTTCGAAATTAGTAGCGACCTCTCCTCTCTCTCGTCTCTCGGCGGAGCTCTGTTCTGTGATACATCGAGGCACCGTCGAGCAATTCGAGACATGAGAGAGAGAGAGAGAGAGATTTTCTTTCTCAAGTGCGATTTGGATCGACCAGACTCTGACTCGCGTGTCGTCGTTAGATTCTTTTCCGCATACGACACCTTTATAAGACATCTACGCACTTCGTATATAAATTTAAGCCGACGTTTAAGGACTTTCAAGACCATGTCTTTTATATTGCAATTAACACGATATATATGTATAGTGAACAAATTAAATTATTAAAAACCTATTTATTATGAAAAAAGGCGTTCTTTCTTTATATCGTTCTCACCACCGTACTCTGTTGCAATGTATCGCCTTAGCATCATTGTCATTCGGTCATTATCATCGTTCAATGTCATTGATATGATTGTTCAATATTTTTTAGCGAGTAGTTCTCGACACACTGTGTATATTCCGCAATGTATGTATTTCGGGAAGGCGTCTACTGCAAAATCTGAAATTGTTCACTTGTTCGATTTGTTGAGTTGTACTACGACCTCGATTTGATGTTAAAGACAGAGAAAGTGGAGAAATTAGAGAACTACATTTTAGATCTTTTAGTTTTATCAGAAATGTATATACGGAGAGAAAGTTATTACGATAAAAATATAATTTGTATCTGATGATTTGAGCTCCTAACGACCCGCGTGGCGCCATCTAATGATATACGTTGAAAACCTATCAGGCGCAAGTAGGGTACTAATTATTTCAACTCAAAATAAGAAGGTTATTCGTCGTGAGACGAATTATGACGCTTGGAAATAAGAAGGGTGTCTGATACAATCGTTGAGTTGTTCTTGAGAATCAATAATTGCCTGATTCATTGCGGATTCGAATTACTTGAAAATAAAAACACGTCAGACTTGTCGTTGAGTACTACGTCCGCGATTCGTCATTAAAAACGGTGGCGCCTCATAGCGGAGACTTTGGGACTAAAATCGGAGGTAAGATTGATTTGACTTTTCAACGATTTCTCGGAATGCTTTTCCAAATAATCTGAAGAAACAGAAATAATACACTTGTGCCCACTTTATAGCACTGACAATTTTCAAAATTTTGCCGATTAGTCAATTAAAAGCCACTTTACCCTCAATGTGATGTTTCCGAACGCAGCCTAACTGGAACTAGATTGCACTTTAGCCTTTAGAATGAAACAAATATATAACCGAGCGAGAAAGGAAGAGGATCGAAGTTACAGTGCAGCACGCACTGTAGTTAGTTCAGCTACGAAGAACAGACCACCAGTTTACATCATGGTTGCTCCACGACTGCTCGCGACTGTCAACACCGATCAATTAGCAGCATAATGTCTAATAAGGTAAGCATCTCGCGCGTTTTTAATGTGCCGGCGCAATCCTCGTGTCGCGTCTCCGATTAAAGAAGAAAGGGCGGGCTCGTAAGCTGCAGTTTGTTTCGCCGGTTTTCATTCGCACGATCGCTCGAATTTGACATTTTACGGTCAAGGTTTCGCTTCGTCCGAGTCAGCCTCGAAATTATTGACATATCGCTTCCCGCGAAGCTAAGTAAATGTCAATAGTACGTCGCCGTAATAACGGATTACCGGCTGCGTATAACTCATCGTCTATGCACATCCCTCGTGAGAGTCGGCGCGATGCACGACTCGTTCTCGTCATTTCTTATTCATGAACAATGCCGACGGTAACGATGTGTTGTCGCGTTCGCATATACCGTTCGATACGTCGACGATAATGTACTTTCTTTTCAGGGAGCCACTAAGAAAACCGAGCTTAAAGATGACGTCAAGACACGTACGCGATCGAGATCGAAGAATCTACTTGGCGGCGAGAGCAACGTGGAAACGTCGAAAAAATTGGAACCCAACTTCCCGAGGAAGTCGCAAAGTGTTGAGCACAAGGGAGATGGAGATAGGTTGTCGAAGGCATCGCATAGTTCCTCGACGAGTAGAATGCAATCGACTAGAAGCACCAGTAAGCAATCGGTGGGGTCCTCTCAGTTCAAGACTGTCAAGCAGAGTCTCGCACCCTCGACGTCCAAGACCGGCCTGGTCAAGACTTCTTCGTCCAGCCAGTCGACAAAAGTGAGCACAAGCTCCAAGACGAGGAGCGAAAAGCCCGCTAAATTGAGCGACGACAGCACAGTGAAGAGGCGGAAATCCAGAGAAGCGGGGTATTCGGAGAAGAGAGGTCTCAGCACGATATACGTGCCGAAGTCGACAACGAGCAAGTTGAATGCTAAACTCAACGAGAAGACCGGATCTCGCGCGACGAGAGACAAGGGGAAATTGCCAGATGCTCCTGCACCCGATAGAACCAAAGCGCGAATGTCGTCCAGAGAACGCAGGAAGTCCAGGACGCTGAGCCCAAGCGAGATTAGGATGCTGCACAGCGTTACGAGGCAACCTGGCAGCACAGAACAGAGCAAAGGGAGAGACAAGAACAGTCGTCCAAACGCGCAAGCGGACTCGGGTGAGGCAGACTACGAATATGAGGACGATTTTGAGGTAAGAGAAAAGAAAAGAATGTACAGTTTGGAAAAAGCTTATGATAACGGGAATAAAAGCAGAATATAAGAATTTTAATATGAAATATATGAAATTACATACTTCACATGGGCTTACAGGATTACGAGTCCGACTTTCAAGAATGCACCGACAGCGAGACTTCGCCGATCAGCGAGAGGTCGGATAGCAGCGACAGCAATTCCCATCCGGAGCCGATCCAGCTGCAGACACGGGAGAAGGTACCGGCGTTAATTCGCCGTTAACATCAGGCGACGAGATAAGTTTTCGATCTAACGGAAATGTGTGTCTGTCGCAGAAGAGCGTAGTGAGCAGCACGGAGCACGCGAAGGTCGAAGAGGAGCGCATGCTGGACTCGGGGCACTACGATCTCGCGGAGGCGAGGAAGCGGGCGGCGCGGGTGGAATCTATGTTCGCAAATCACTCGAACACACCGCCGTTGCCCGAGCTGAGAGAGCCGGTCGGCAAAACGTTTAGGTTCGTGATAACCGGGATCAGGTATCAGGACGAATAAACGGATACTTGGTTTCCGCTGTTCTCTTATTGTTCGCCGCACTCGTTTCACTTCGCACACGCCTTACATGAAGTGTCTTGTTTGTCTTGTGTGGAAATAAAGCACGAAATTTACAATTGTAATCTGGTATCGTTTGTATTCGATGTTGGGAGCAGCGATGACAGACCGGCGGAGAACAAATCCTTGCCGTCGTCCACCGACGAGGGCTTCGAGGACAGCCGCTCCGGAGATTTTACCAAATCTCCGCCACTTTCGCAGATACCGTTTATCGACTTCCGCAAGTCGAAGGAGAACCGACGCGAAGAGGTAAGTCGTCTCCGCGAGGATGTAATGTGTTCTCGCGCGTCGAGTAATTATTATACTGGGTGAGGCGCTAACTTCTTCGAAATATGAGAGTAGGGGGAAAATATATCTAGCAGAAGTTGCACTGATTCCAATCATCACTTCGAATACCTGTTAATGGAAATTTGCTTCACTCTTTCATCTAGTCGTTAATAAAATATTTTTATCTTTCGAAGATATTCAAGTTGGTTACAGATAATATTATCTAGATATTCTTTTATCTCTGATTTTATATTGTATGTATGTACAAAACAATTATAAATTATTATTTATTAATTGTGTATTTTCTATTATATAATTATAAATTATTTGGATGCAGTGTCTCACTCATATTTCTGCGTATTGACGGCGCATTTTGTCTTCGCAGAACTCGCGTAAGCATCGAAGCAGGGGCGAGGAACTGTTGGAAATGATCAAACTGGATTTCATGGAATGGTCGATTCTGGAGTGCAGCCCCGTGCCTTACGACGAGTTCATAAGAAATTACGGGAGGCTGAACACTCAACAAGTACGTAACCCTTTGGTGAATTGCATCAGTTCTCCCCATCACATGCTGTATTTCGCAGATATTTACTCAGACCGGCGACGACAACATAGACATTGAGATACAGACGGACGAGGTGTTTCACAGGAACAAATGGACGCAATTTCCCGTAACTTGTAGGAACGAATTGCGCGATAATCAGGACGTAAACCTGTTCAAATTGGTAAGTCCGAATTTACAATAAAGTGTAAAATGTGACTTCTGACTAAAGGCGTTTCCTGTCAAAAGCAACAATAATCCCTTAAAGGCTTATTATACTCGTTAATTCAGCCTAAAAATTGATTATTTGGAGTTCACACAAGCAAGAATTTACATTCTGAGTTTCGTGAAAATTCGCAGGAACAAATCGGCGTAGGGAGCGACCTGGAGGACACAGAGGATGCAAACTTTCCCTTACGGCCGTCGTACGACGTATTGCGTCTGAACGACTTTCTGAATCGCGCCGGCACGGTCGTTCTGTCTCTACTGGAAGAAAGAGAACACGGTGGCAACGTTTTCCAAAACGACGTGGATGAATTACCGTTCAGCGAAGGCTTTGTCAAGCTCTCCGTGAACACGGTGACGTTCTTGGCCAGCAGAGCGGTGAGGATCATACATTATTCGGAGGTTCTGAGCAAAGTTCTGCTCACCGTACACTCTCCCGTGGAAGAGGTGAGCGCTTAACCAATTATGGTTCGATACGACTCGATGGAACGTCGTTAATTCTTTCTTTTTGTTTTTTCTATGTTGATGTTAATACAGGAGATAGAAACCGCCAGTAAGCAGGATTACATCACCGACTGTTGCATCGGATGCGTCTGGAACATCTCGGAGCCGTCAATGCCGAAGAAACTGTTCTACTCGCAGTGCCCCATCACTGCTTGCTGCTTTCATTTGACGAATTACAACGTGGTGTTCGCCGGTCTCGAGGACGGGTACGCGACTTAGTTTTCTTCTCTTTAAAGCCTCCTGTTCCTTCGCAACCATTAATGACGTCAGAAGCGGGAATACGTACGTGTCTAAAAGAATTCTTGTGAAATATGTTGAAATAAATAGCCGTAAAATTAAGGTGGCAAAGTCGAGAAAAGTTCAAAATTACGGTCGCATGTCACGTTGATTTTACGGTTTCATATAATAATAATTAACAATAACTCTAAACGGGAAGTTTTTGGAATATTTTACAAATGTGCTCGATCGACTATAAGTGTTATTTCATTGCCGTATTTTTTAATCGAACGTATCTTACAAGAACTTTGGGTGTGCGTTTTCTTGCTTCTGGTGTCGTCGAACAAGACAACTGCGACGAGGAGCCAGAAGCCTGAACACACCGATGACAGGAAACGAGAAATCTCGTTATCACGCCAATACAAATTGGCAAGGGGAAGCGAGATTTCTCATTCTTCGTGGCAAATTTTCGCGAAATTTCGATGCGCGCCGATGCGTGAAGTTTCTACGTGTCGCTCGAGTCCGCTCGAAGAGTGAAACGTTGGTCGTAGGTCGTTGAGTCTCTGGGATCTCAAAGAGGACGAGATGTGGCATCAGAAGGTCACGGACAAGGCGAACGAATTGGACTGGGTGATAAGAACGCCGACCCACACGACCACGGCGGAGTCGGAGGACACGCACACGTCGCCGATCGTCGCCATACGCGTGCTTTCCAAGATCGAGACCGCCTCTGCGAAAGGAGGAGGCAGCGGCAAGTTCGTCCCTATTCAGGTTCGCAACACACGTTCACGACGCTCGTCGTAGTAACAATGTCTTCTTCTTCCTCTACTAATCCTCGCCTGTGCCTAACGAATTTAACAGATATGTAGCTTAGACGAGGACGGTTGTCTCGTAGTGTGGAGTATCGTGCATAACATGGGTATAAGTATCGACGACTTGGGACTGTCTCACTGGGGCGACATAAGACTCATAAAGAATCAGAAAACGTCCCTGACGAAGGGGGAGAACGCGAAAACGTAATTCAAAAATAGAAATAGCAATATAATGTATAATCACGAACGTAGCGCACTTGCGAAAAAGAAGAAATCGTCGCGCATAGTCGGCGGATTGAAGGTGGCCGCACTTTCTTTCGACGAGTTTCGCAGCGCATCTCGTAAATAAAAGAAGAAAAAGTGTAGCTTCTGAAAATTGCTAAAAAACGAATTCTCCCACTGAACGCGACATTCGTTGCGAAACTAATCGAAGAAAAAAGTGGAGCGACTTTCAGGCCCGGTTGCACCAACTCCGATGAAGCCAAATGACGATTAACTTACAAGGTTGCAATTGAAATGTCTAACTCTTCTTTCTCAGTTTCTTCTGCAGCAGAAATTTTAGTAGATGATTTTGTAATGACGCATGCGCACAAAATTCTTGCGAAATACATTGAAATACGGCCGTAAAATGATACATATAGTCGATTTATAGCCGATACAGTCAAGCAAAATATTCTTGTAAGATATTTCGAAAACTTTTTTCTTACTCTAACAATCAATAAATAATTATAAAATTAACATTACATACAACCAACATTTTTAAGTTATCTTATAATTTTGTCACCTTAATTTTACGACTTAATTTTACGACTATTTGTTTCAACATGCTTCGCAAGAATTCTTTTAGATGTATACATTTTCTCGCTTCTAACGTCATTAATGTTAATCGTTGCTTAGCTTGATTGAAGTTCGATGCAGCTTATGTCCGATTTCATCAACGTCGATTAAACCTTAATCTGAATCTGTTTTTTGTCTGATGAGAGTTTAAACTCGGGTTAAGATTTAATTGACACTAATTTGCCGACTGTAGCCCGATATGTATGCCCGACGGGAAAGTATTTCCTAATCGTTCGACTTTCTTCTAGAACGAACGCGTTCCTCGACATGCATGTGGACAGTGCGGACACGAATAACGTTTACGTCGCGACTAACAGCACCGACGTTATGCATGCCACTTGTATCGGCAACCGAACGAACCCTTTAACGTACAAGCCAGCCGAGATAAGTGAGTCGCTCAGTTCTGTCGCTTCATTCTGACATCGCGACGAAGCCTGACGTTTATCGGCTGCGCTTAAATATTGCAGGTGACTGCGGCAATTCAACGTGCATCGACGTCTGTCCTTTCGGCCAGTCGTTCTTTTTGGTAAGATTGTTTTCACTTGATTCGAACCTCGAAGTCCCGCTTCATTCTCGGCGGGGATCGTCAATGTTGCTTTTGCGATTGAATCAGGTCGGCTGCGACGACGGGACGATTCGACTTCATTTCTTGAACGTGGAAAGGCCGATCGTGCAATTGAAGAGCGAGCAGTACACGAACAGGATCAAGGTTCTGCAATGGTCGAAGACGAAACCGTTAACCGTATATGTTCTGGACGATAAGTCGCGGTAAGATCCTCCTCTCGCAATCGAAATAACGGGTGTGATGTGGAAAGCGGCGAGATGAGAACGATAATTGTCAATCCGACAGAATTCACGTGTGGGACTTGAGCGAGAGCGACGTCTGCCCTGTACATACATTCCCGATGCAAAAGTGGGGAAAGATAAGCAGCATGCAGCTGTCCCCCTGCACTATGGATCAAGATATGGCGAATCAGTACTTGGTGAGTTCAAGTAGAACACATAATATGCGGGAAAGGACCCTCTTGCACAGTCTGAGTTTCAAAATGCGCGCTCTTCAGGTCCTCGGGATGGAGTCTGGCGACGTGGAGGTGCACAAGTTGAGGAAAGATTTTTACTACTCGAGGAGGGAGGATTTCTTGCAAGAACTGAACGTATTTTCACGATATGTGTCGGTTTCCTAAACAAGAAGGTCGTTACATAAGTCGATAATGGGAAGTGAATTATATAATTAACTACACCGATAGTAGATCTCTCGTAGAGTCGCATAATAGTTCCATTATGGGATTGCGAACACGAATTTCCTACTTCCAATCTACACGTGCACTCGCAAAGCAAATAAGTTGGACGTTGGGTCGGGCAAGTATCGTTTCAGTGCAAGGTGACTCGTTGCGTTTTTTCACGGACGTTCGACAACGGGGGACAATCTCTTCTGACCGGTATTATAGTTTGTAACATTTGCGAAACGACACGTACAACAGTGGTCGCGTCTCTGATTATTTCGAACATGAGAGTACAATTTTTCGAGTCGTGTAATCGATACACGCTCACAAGCCGTTGTTGATTTTGTATACTGTACAAACACGCGACGATTGAGATTTTTGCACACTTATTCGTACGTGTAATCAATAGGAGAAAGGTTGACAGCACCTTTACCTCGATGCATTTGATAACGCATCCGGTATCCAACAGAAAGCTTTATCTCCTGAAGAGAGAAATACTAAAATAACAAATCAATAAAAAAATTATAGAAAAATTACAAAATTTACAATTATAGAAGAAATCACAGAATTACTAAGAAACAAATTTTCTCTCTTGGCATAAAGATGTGTTGTAAAATCCATTGAAAAAGAAGCGTCACAACCTTTCTTCCGCTCAATATATATATATATATATATATATATACATACATACATATATACATATATATACATAATATATATAGATCTTTCTATCGCGTTCCGTCCGAGAAGATAAACGCCGTCCATGTAGATAGATAGCATTTCTAACACATTTATACGTACATTTATATAGTGTATTGTATAAAATATATATCGTGTTTAAGGAAGAATATTGAGAAGAGTATAAACGGAACGATAGGATTGTATAGCTGAAATATACATAAATTTTATACACAGCCCACGGGTCTGATGTCACATGTTCTCCTCTTTATTACATTACATGGTACACACACAACGATACTGGTATCCTTATAGAGAGCATAATCATCGTCGTGCTTCAACAGTTCAAGAACTGACTTGAAGTAATTAAGACAGCCATACACAGTGAGAACATCCCCCCCGGGAAGTGAGAGATCCACCTGCTCGCGGCGCTGCAAGCCTCCTGCTTCAGAAGATCCTCCACAATCTGATCGTAACTGCGCACTTGCTGCATCTGACGACCGTGCAATTGCAAATGACGCGTCTCTTCCTGCGACGATAAAAGATCCACGTTCATTATCATTTTTTCCGCGACGCTGTTACGTTTTAATGCCTTATACAGGGTGAGACAATAATCATTACCACTTCGTATATTTTCAAGATAAGAAGT
The DNA here is from genome assembly GCF_001313825.1 of Dinoponera quadriceps. Taxonomy (NCBI): domain Eukaryota; kingdom Metazoa; phylum Arthropoda; class Insecta; order Hymenoptera; family Formicidae; genus Dinoponera; species Dinoponera quadriceps. The sequence continues at coordinate 40,306 of NW_014554780.1, forward strand.
AAGGAGAAAAATTTATTCAATAAAAACTACATTAAGAAAGAGAGAGAGAGAGAGATAAAACAATAGTCATTACTCGAACATCTTTTGTAAATGTAAACTTTATGTTACAAGCACTGCATGTGTGGGGATTAGCTATGGTGACTCTGTGACTCGCCTTTTTTTTCTTTTTCCTATCTCGGAAGTGCAATTCGACGCGTTTCACATGCATGTGGACTCTTACGGCTCAATTTGTGGCAATCTCGCCGACAGTTGCGTTGGCCATCACCCGTCAATTTTCTCATGACAACGTCTTCCTCGCTTCCGTTGCGCACCGAATATGCACGCAATTTTTCATCACAAAAGCGCTTCGCATTTGACTTGCGTTCACTTTACGTTCGCTTCGCGCTCACTTACCGGGAAAATAACGTCGCGGACCTTGTCAAAAGTCCCGTACATCGAGAAAGCAGGCGTCTGCATGTTCTCGGGGAGGGTCGCCCCGAACAGATAGTCCATCTCGAGCAGCATCGAGTAAATCTCTTCGCGCCTCAGACTCGTGATATTCTCATGTGCTATCACCTAAAGCCAGAAGCCCGCGTTAACAATTACGAGTTCACGTTCGCATTAACACATTTGCATCGTAGGAGAATTGAAAAATATGTCACGTAATTTCCTTCTCTCTGTCGACGTCAAATGTAATAAAAAACGGATCAAATACACGCAATTTTTATGTCTCGATTTATCTTTACGACGTCTTTCGGAATTTCATGCTATCTGTTTTAATCGTGCATAACATGTGATCACCTGAAATGAATGTAATTCTTGCCCATACGTCGGCTCTTATAGACCAAGCATTTACATTGTTTTTACCTTTACATTGTTTTTATAAAGAAGAGAAACCATACCGCGCCGAAAGGCGTCCAAGTGAGCAAGCATGGGCCTGTTTTCTGAGCGTCCGGTTCGTCCAAGCACAATGCCTTGTACCCCTTATTCTCGCTCGCATCGTGATCTGAATCGAAATTACCTGCGGCATTGGACGTTAGGATACGCGGAAAAATACTGGCAGCCGTAATGAGTTGCGAATAATTGGCTACCTACTCACCGGTCTTCTTCTCAATGGCCTTAAGATTGACAAAGGCGACGTCGGCGAGGCCGGAAGTCAAGCAGTCGAAGGCGCTTATATCATCGCCCATAGCTTCTCCTGCGAAAAGATCGCAGCCTCGATATTCCCGGCATTCTTCTTCGCTTATTCGGTTCATATGCGCGCGCAATTACGCCGGAATATTAGTGCTCCCTCGCAACGGCTCTCTCGTCGACTTCACTGTGAAGCGCGATTTACACCGCACATTTTCGCGTGCTGCACGGCTTAACGAAACGTGCTAATTTAATGAACAACGCCGGCCGTTCGCGCCGGTATACCCGCTCGTATCTTCACGATCAGTCGCGTTTACGAGCGCGTCCCACGCGTGTCCGTCCTTTGTTTCTCACCTTGTTTGCACAAGGAGTACAAATTGGCCGGCAGCTCGCTCTTGTCGCTCAGGCCGAAGACGCAGCTGTCCTTGAAGAACTCGGCGACCGCCTGCGCGTCCTGACAACCCCATTTCCCGGCGGACGCGTGCCTCATTGTCGCCACGAAAGCGTTCCAGCCTGGCAAGAGACGACGATTGCAACTGATCGGACACTAGATCCTGAACTCTATTTTATCTTGCATAGTACCTACCGATACTCCTGTAGCCCGTGAAGCACGCCTTGGCGCCTTTGAGATCCCTCAGGCTCTTGAATCTCGAGTCGTGCTTCACCACCGCCGCGATTTTGTTCAGCTCCTGTTTCTTGTTCGACAACGCGTACACGACAGACTTCAGGCCTTTCCTGGAAAGAAGTCTTCTCTTACTTAAAATAACAAGAAAGCGGTTATCTCGACGCGCAAATATATATAATAAGTGTTACGTACAAGAGTGGAAATTTAAATTGTGAAATTTATCAATTTACAGAATGTAACTGCTGTGGTATATCAGGATAAAAAAGGTCTAATATAATGATATAGATTAATGAGTATGGTTAAAAAAAGGTTTGGTAAACCAAAGCCAACGGGAGACAAGCTTCGCATGCTCCTATTGGCCTTGGTTTCTTTGACCAAGTCCTCTTCTTGGCATTGTAGAGCTGAAATAATAAATCTATATACAACATAAAAAAAAGTTTGAAAGAAGTGAATCGAAAAATTGAAATTTGAAGTGAAAATTGCAAAAAGTTGAAATGAGTTGAATTTATGTTAAATTTTCAATTCAAAAAGGTTTCCCGGTTGAAACATTTCTTATCCTCTTGGCTTACTTTCTCGCCTGTAGAAGCTCCTCGGGTCTCGCGACGAAGATGTCCGCGCGACGACTTCGCAGAGCGTCCAAGCATGACGCTCTGCTCGTTTCCTGGATACAGGAGATCGGCGGTTCCACGCCGTAAACGATGGCGGCCTCTCTCAGCCAACGACACTTACGTTCCTCTAAGTTGGACGCCACGCACCACTGCACCCGTCGCGAAGGTCGGCAGCTCGCACGGTTGTTACCGCTCATGAAACCCGGGACTTTAGCCGAAGGATAAACACGGTTATTAGGACAGTTAGGGGATCGCAGCAAGAGATTTGCGCGCGCGTGCATCGAATCCATCGAATACTTTTAAATATTCCTTTAAATGTTACGAAATATATTCCTTTACACATAAATATGGTAAAAACTCTCAAATGTTCCCCATAAAAGCTTCATGAAGTTTTTATCTCTTTGACTTCATCGAGGAACTTTCTCATATGCTGTTCAACAAATATGAGATCGATTAGTGATGAATCGACGATTGGAAAATCTTCAACGGATTCTCAAGTGTGTATGTGTGTGTGTGTGTGTGACATTGGACAAACTGCATGCTTCAGCGAATGTTACACATGTACAATTACGTCGCGATTTAGCGGCAAACTAAGTATAAAGCTCCCGTATTGCATATACATTACATCGTCCTAAGTAATCCTCGGGCGTTTCCAGGTTTTCTGTACTGACCGGAGAAATGTGATAGTTCTCCATCAGCTGCAACACACTCATTTCCCAGCCGAACGTCGTGTTCTTCATGAGGCTCATCGTGTGGGCGATTTTCTCGGCGATGTGTCTGAGGTGAGGCGAGACAGACCGCTTTTCTTTTTAATCTCGCTCGTTTTCCCGAGAGGTCGAAGGAAACGGAAAAAACGGAAAGTAGCGTTCACGCGGGGAGGAACAAGTGCGAACTTACGAACTAGCCACGATGACCGGCCAGGGTTTCGATATCCAGACGCAAGGCTTGTCGTACACGACCGGCCTGGTGCCGCCGTCCGAGCACAGATAGTTGTAATTCCGCTTGTCGACCGCCTCTTTCTGCATCAAGCCACAGAGCGAACGCGTTAATACGGCGAATCGCGCAGCCACGAGCCCGCCGAGTTTCTTAGATTGACAGGCGGGATCTCCCTGAATCGTTATACCGTCCGTCGTCTTAAGGAGACGGTTGAATTGACCAGTCGAGAGTTAACGTCGATTACCTTGAAGTGCAGGAGAGTGTCATCCAGCCTGACCCAGGCGACGTCGCCGACGTCGTCAGTTAGGCATAACAGGGCACCCTCGCGTCCGTGGTACTTGTCGTCGATGTAACAACTGGCAGGGTTGTCGCACGCCGCGCAGAGATTCCTGTACTGTGATTCTGCAAACGACGAGAGAGAGGACATTCGAGGGTAATTAAAGAATGCATTTTGACGTAGAGAAAGAGAGCACGATCGTCGGTAAATTCTACACTGAGAGAAAAATATTTGCAACTATAATCATCATAGTAGTAGAGTTATCACTATAAGAAGTGTTACTATAGAGCCCGGTGAACACTAATTAACAGTAACATTACAGCAATGTTATAATTGCTGCGTATATTGCACTTACATTCTTGAGTGAGAAATTAACATTGGTGTGAGAATATAACATTGGTGTAATATTACTATTAGTTGGTTTCTGCTGGATGTCAGTGATATTAACTTAACGTGTGTATTGCTACTACTAGTTTTGTTGAAACCATAAGAAGGGTGTAGTTGAAAATATTTCTCCCGGTGTAAAGTGCAACTCTCGCCTGTCACGTTCCTCGGATTGAACACGTACTCAATTGCCCGTCGAATATCGCGTCCGGCGACCACGAGCCGGCGACACAAGCCATCTCGAAGTTATTGGACAAAGCGTGCACTCTGTTCTCGAGCAGCGTCTTATCGGGGTCGCATTCTCTCGGGATTATCCAGTTCTCGAAGTACTGAAATCATCACGCTCGATACACCGGGGAAGTACAACGAGTGATTTGAAGAGGAGCGCTTACTATTGAGAAGGCTTTAGTCCAGTCGTTGCTGACGTCGAAGCCAGGGTGGCAGAATCGCTTGCCTTTCACGTCCCATATGTGCTTCACGTTTTTATGTACTAAAGCCACCATTTGAAAATGCTGTTTATCTAGAAGAAAAAACGCCATGTCTCAGTATGGAGCAGCGAAATATATTAATCCGTTTGAGTGAAATAGGAATACACGGGGTGCCGTATTTATTCTAACGTGTTATATATCTTAACGAAGGATACCTATGTAACAAATACCCTAAATCTATTGGTCTATTTTGTAATTTACTTAATGCTTCCGGACGTCGCCTGATGGGTGTTATCTCTCGTAGTGTCGAAATTCTAATTGATTTGTGTAACTGGTTAAAACGAGAGATATCTCTACAGAGTTATTTCCGTTCAACATCTTGTACGTCGAGGAGTATTAATCCCGTGGATTAATAAATAAATAAACAAACAAACAAAATAAATAAATAAATGATGAAGAATCTGTCGTTATAGAGGAACACTCTGGAAAGGCACTTTGCGTAATCCGTACGAATATTAATTACCATTTGGGAAGAATCTTAATTCATTCGTGACTAGAACATTGTATTCGCTGTAAGCCGCTGCAGCGACGAGGTCTTCTGGCTCCAATACGGTAAAATCAGCTTCGCCAACGGTCAATCGACGCAGACAGCTGAATCTAGATCAGTTTCATCGCAGTTTCGCATAAGCAAGTCAGCGGGAAGTTGATCGATTTATGAGCCGTATAACTGAATCGGTGTTCTTTCCGGAGGAAAGGAGGTCTTACCTGTTGATGTCCGTGACGCACGCTATCGGACTGTTCAGTGCGACCAGTTTAGGACAGAGTGAATGAACTCTTATTGCGGTGTGCATGTTTTCGACAAGGCACAATCTCACTAAAACATCATGTTGTTCCTCTTTAACGCTATCACATCTCGAAGTGGATGAGAGATGTTTTCCTCGTCATCGTATCATCGATATTTCCGGATGCATGTTTACACATAAAACGATTGATTTATGTTTCGCGTAATTGACTCGCCGACACGCGAGGAGAGGGATAGAATCTCACGTTATCTTGCGTTAACTGTTACGTTTCGTATTTATAATTATTACGCTTCGAAATTCGATTCTTCAACGATTTACTTACGAAAACGTAGCACTAGCGATCGGTATTCAGTAGTAAGCGATCAGTATTATGGGTGCTGATACTGATCGCCGGTATTACTTTTTCGGGAGGGTTGCGTTACTTCGAAGTATCGTTTCTCTTTCTCTTCAGCACTTCGGATATCCCTTTCGCAATGTTGATCGCAACGCTATTGTATGGAAGCAAATTGCCTCATCGGCATTTAATGGCAAGACCGCCTGATTATTCGACGAGTCCGACGAGGAAAGACGTTTTAAGTCCGTGGTCGTTTCGCGAGAAAGAGAACGCGGAAGAACGGCAGCGTAGAGCGGAGTCGTCGATCGTAACCTTCCGACTGTCTTTTACGGCGGAACGATGACTCGCGCGCGTCACAATCAGCGAACGTAATTTTACAATTTAACAGTTTAACAACGGACCGACGAGAGAGAGATTCTTTTTTCCGCGAATCTCCCCGGGTTTCGTCGATTAATCATTGTCCCTGTGATCACGCGGAATGTCTCCAAAATGTGATTTCGTCTAACCGTAAGCTAAAAGTCGCGGAGAAGAAAATGATCGGTCGAATTAACGCGACGTTAACGAATCAATTGCGATCTGGCTGGAGGAAACAGAATTTCCGGGCCTTAATAAGCTGCATTTTTAGAACCACGATTTCCGTTTCCTTTCTCTAGACAGTTCCAACTTCTAAAATATTATATAAAGACGTCCTATTTTTTAGATGTACTTCAGATGTCTTTAAAGTAGTTGTATCGCAGAGTGCTGTATTTTCAGTAACGTAAGATAGAACGTTAAAAATAGAACATTATAAAATCTTAAACAATATGTATAAAAAGTGTCATCTTTAGTGGCAAATATCTCAACTGCCGAATGATCGATCTATTTCTAATTGTATTAATAATTAGATCATATTTAAATCTATATATAACGTGAGTTCCAACGAATTCTTTAAAAACACATTTTGAGCTATATAATTAACATAATTAGCTGATCATCTTAAGAAGCCCTTTAGAAATCTCTGCTGTCTGGGTTCAATGAAAACGCGTTTGGTCCGTTCATTGTCACGCTGAATCGAGCAATCTTTTTTCCTCCGTGGAGAACTCGTTCGCTCGGCGAACGAATTGAAGTCTGACGATTTGTGTTTCACTTACGTTTCTCGGCGTCGACGGATCCGCAGCAGTTCACGAGAGCGACGAGCGTGAAAACGTGCCGGACAAACGTACGGAGCTCCATGGTCGAGTTTCGGCCTTGCCGCCGCCCCTCTTGCGAATAAATATTTCTCGGTGAAATTTGAGAGGAATCTCTTTGATCTCAATCCGCACGCTTATCTCCTCATTCATTCAATCCGACCGCTGTTATCGCACAAAGGACACCGTGGCAGTCGCGTGTTATGCTAAGATATACTTATCGCACGATTATATGTTGCCGGGCGGACGCGTGCGTGGTATTCTGCATGCAATTATGATAATGCTTTAGCTCGTTCCCCGGGCAGCGTCTAAAATCGGGTTACGAGAGGTCTTTGAAGTCCTCTCGAACGTGTATTTAGGGCATCTTACAGAAGGACGTCTTAAATGCACGTTCGAGACGTCTCACGGCCTGATTTTAGACATTGTTCTGTCCGGGTCGCTTGAACGAAATCACGGAGGACGTGCGGTTTCCGTACACGGGAGTCGGATTGTTGTGTCGCGACTGTTGCGATTATCCAAGATGACATAAATTTTTCGACGTTAATCGCTCACACAAGACGGACGCAGAGGCGACTGACTGCGGTCCACTCCCCGTCGTTTGCGCGAGGGCACGCGCTTCTCTGCGCGCGCCCGGTAAATGCAAACGCATACTTTCGCGCACTATCCTTGAGACTTTTTGCTGATGCGACGAATTGCCGACTACGAAACCGGCCGCTCCTGTGACATCATTGAACCCACCGAGGCTGAATTTCCGCTCCGCGTGAATACAGACCGTGAGATACGAGAAGACTTTCCACCGGCGAGCGTCCGATCGGTCCAGATGTTAAATCGAATCAATTCGAGGAGAATCGTCCCGTTACTGCGGATGTCGCGAGAAGCTTTCGGAAATTTGACGGATGTTCGGTCTCGCCGTGAAACGGACGGTCTTCTCTCTCTCTCTCTCTCTCTGTGTAACCCCGGTTCGGTCAAGAGACTTGCCGACTCGAGGAGCCGGTTTCAACCTTCGTCGGTCTTCTTCTCTTCCTCTCTCTCTCTCTCTATCTCATTACCTTCACGTTGAGGTTCTCGCCATACATGCGGTAGAAGAGCAACACGCCAGGCTCGTCTCGTTCGCCGAGTCTGGGAAGAAAGGGGACCGATGCGTTCAGCAAATACGTCACCGAATTACGACGATCGGAGGCACGGAGTCAAAGCACTTACACTGAACTTCGGAAGGCACGAATGACAGGAGAAGAGAGCTCTTCTTCTCTCCGCTCACACGAACGGCTCCTTCGACTGTCCGGCGACTTGGACGACAGCTGACTTGACGATGCGCGGCCGGCGCTGATCCGGCCGAAAGTCCAGCGTAGGGAGCTGGAATCATTAAATCTATCTGGTGGGAGAGATCGAGACGAGACCGAGAGAGCCACGAGAGAGAGAGGAGGCTTTCTGCGTAATTCACGGCGCACGGCGCGCGCGCGCGTTGTTGTGTGTTACGAAAGTGACAACCCGTAAGAGACCAAAATAGAGCCGCTCGCTTTAGCGCTCCGTTCCGGCGTTTCCGAATAACAAAGATCACGGGCGAGTACGGCGTTCCCGCTGGAGCGGACGAGGAAAAATAAACTTCGCTCCAGGCGAGATGCCCCGGACGATGAATCGAGTTCCTCCGGATGAGAGTTAAACTTCGGACGATTTACTTGAAATCTGAGTCACGTCACAGAACGGAAGGTTGTATTTGACCTTTTCATGAGTCAGATATTATGCAGAAGGCTAATTCCCACATGGTACATTTCATCCTGAGGATGTCTCTTGATATCATACTAAAGTCTCGCTGTATCGAAATATCCTGTCATATCTCTTGGCTTTAATATATCTCGTGTCATCGATAATAATGCAATTTCGATACTATTTTCCTCCTTTCTCTCTCTCTCTCTTTTAATATATTGGCTCCAAGCATTTAAAAGGAGTGCTCCACTCAAAGTATAAAAGATACGAGTTACAGAAAAAATGCGTTCTGCCGAGAAAGAACGACTTCCTCAGAAATAGGCGGTTTTATAACGAACAAAGACCTCGCGAGCACGTGCGCACGCCAGAGCCGCCGAACAAAGACGTCTTGAAACTACTATGACCAAGCTAGAAATGTACGTTGACTCGACGTCAAATTAACGTTAAATCGATTTCGAAACAATCGAAATTACATCGAATCGACGTCAAACCGACAATCTTTTCTGTGAAAAAGGTGAATACAAAAAAAAAATATTACTTCTTAACTTATAAAGGCGATACAACAAAAACAAAATAGGAAAAATTTATATTTTCGTAAACAGATCAATTAATTTGTTTTCAAGCATGTTTCGTGACATATGAAACAAATATAATAATAATGTGTTATCTAGAATGTAAAATAAAATGTTAACAAAAGTTCAACTAATGGCTGTTTCTTTTACGTCGCTTCGCGTGTTTTTCTTCTTCACGCACGAAACGCGATTCGTTTCGGCCTTTAATCGGAGATTAACTGCAACTCACATACACGCTCATCGTGCACGTGATTCTCAGTGCATGTTTATTAGCGGAGCCACAATTGCGAATTATGTTCATCGGGCCGTTTTTGTTTTTCTACGACGCGCGCATTTGGCGTGCGATCGTTGCGCAATTTAAACTAGTCTCGAATGAGTTATCGAATCAATGGGCGTACATGCATGATGATGAGAGGGCTGAATATTATAATAGATAAATTGTAACAATTGTATTCACGGATGAGTCATAATTAGCTGTGCGGTGAGATAAGACCTCGTCTTTCTCGATGCAGGCGAACGCGTGCGCGAACTCCGCAGTCAGAGAGCGAAATATCGCACTGTAAAAGAGTAGAGTCTTTGGAAGGAGTAATGATTTGTTGAGTAATGAGTATGAATACAATACTTACACATCTCTTCCTCTCCTCTCCTCTTCCTTCTACTCTCATCATCTCTGGCATGATAATTACGTTATCGAAGAGGCACACTGGGAAAAAGATTCCCAGTTAGAATTAAATCGCCTGCACGATCGTTTCCGAAACATCATCTTTAATCTTAAGAAGGAGAGAAAAGTTCCGTATTAGCGTCATATTAAAGTTAATTAATACTTCCTCTGTGTGAGTCGGAAAATACTTTGGCTTTCATTTGACCCTGAAACAGAGTTTGACAGCATTTTCTGACGCTACAAGCGCGTAATAATTACGTAAATGTTCAATATGAATCGGATTTCCCCGACGTGTGACGGGATCAGAAGCGCTTAATGCACGAGGAAAAAATGAAAAGTCTACGGTCTTACAACACGCGACGCGATGCAAATTTATCCGCTCTTTTATGGCAAGTTCATTTATAAAATGTTTCTTAAATAATAAATAAAATCACTTGCAACGTGATTCTTTCGTCCTTATTTAAGAGCTCCCTTTTATATGTACGCGCTATCGACGGTCGACAATGCGACAATCTTCTGTAACCTCCTATATATTGACAGCGAAGCGACGCCAAACTCAACATTACCGAACGTAGTAAACGCATATTGTAGCGTGTTACGTCACACACGCACGTGGCTTTTGAACGATATCGCGAAAGATCGAATCTTGGGCAAATTGTTAATCTCCGTCCTCTTGCACCGTCACTGAGTCTTTATCAGATAACGTTGCAATCATCATCACACCGGGGTATTCCAATACCGAATGTTCTTTCAAGCATTACTTCGTCACATAATTTAGCAACGATCATCTTCTTCGGCGGACATGTGCAGGCAAGTTATTGTTTACGTACTGGCTTTCTTTTTTTCAATGTAAATTTCTACACGGAAAAAGAAATTCATGTTGAAGTTCCTAAAATTATATTTACTTTTAAACGTGTACTCGCAAAATTTTGAATTTTTTTTGTATACTTGTGGCACATCTCATGACAGAGGCAATGACAATTCTGCTTTTCTCTTTGTTTTTATAAGATTAATGATTTTTTTATTATATCTCTCTCCTGTAGAATCCATGTATTTAGAATGACGCTGCTGGTGTGTGTGTGTATGTGCGTGTCTATAAACAACATGAAAATTTATCTACATTTATTGTATATATATATATATATCGACACATATTAGTCACACGTGTATGACTAGAATGATACCAAATCTACTTTCCGGCAAAGCCATAACAAGCTGGCCGATGGCCTCCGGCCATCTATCTCTGATCTTCTTAATCACGTAGCAACTCACTGCAGTATTCTCATGTTTACCTTCTTCTTTAGCGACATGCGTAAATGATTCCGATTGAGCAATCGTTGGAAACATCCGCTTGAAATTATCACTGCGCAGAATGTATCTGTTGTGTTCCATCGTAAAGAAAAAAAAAAGAAAGAGAGAGAGAGAAGAGAAAATGCGATAAGAGAAACGTATCGGGCTAAATTAACCCATTAGCTGCCACGATCTCCATTTGGGGATCAAAACAAAACATAATTTGAATATAATTATACTGTTACACAACTTTTTGTGCATATTGTTGCGCGAGTCGAGTCGCGGGTAATGCGGGGTGCCTTTACAGTGCGGTAGAGCAGGAGGAGGTGGTGAGGCGCGGTAGTCGATAAAGTGTTTTTTGATTGATAAAAAACTGAAGTTGTCTTTATTACTTGACCGCCCGATACAATATCTCGTACGTGTCCGACAGCGTGTCGGTACCCGAGAGTTGAAAGTTAGAGTTGCGCCTGCGCCGGTCTCACTTTTATCCTTTTCCTACGTCTCAATCAGGGGGGACGATTTGGATGTGTCAGCGCCACGTGAGTGTGGACGCTGACCGTCCCGATTTTGATATTTCCTTTGCCAGAATGCGGGGTTGCATTTCCGCAAAACGACGTTTAGTCATTCGAGCCGTGGCCTTCGTTTATGATCATCGTTGTGCTTACAACAATATATATAACTTATCCGGGCAAAAATTTCAGAAAAAAAATTTGGTAGTTAATGGGTTAAGAGAAAGAGGTCCGTTACGCGCCCGACGTAAATTTCTTGATACGGCTCTGAACTTATCCCTCCTCTGTGATATAATATCTTTTTTTCTATATTCCTAACCCTATGTAAAGTACCAGTTGTGTCGCTACGTTCGGCTGTTTGCTTGAGTTCATAGTCTATTACATACATTAGAATACAGCAGAAGCCAGTGTTTAGTAAGTGCTTAACGCCTACCATTATTGCCTGCTGATCGGTGTACTGTTAGAGCCTTGATAGATCCAAAATAGAGTGTGAGTATCAATCGGAGAGATAATCTTTAAGCGCTGAGACCTGCCGAACTGCCGCAGCTATCGAGAGAGTGCGTGCGCTTGAAAAGATCAGTCGGAACTCGACCTTCTTCGCGCAGGCGTGTTGGAAACTAATGTCGTTCCGCCGAATAATTAACATTCATGCGAAGACCGCGCGACGTACATACGTGACGTGTGAATGAGCGGACGGGCGGACCGGCATTTGTGCAAGCGAGGAAAGCCTGAAAAGACGAGGAAAAGTTGTCAGCTGAAGCTTCTGGGAAATATCGTGACGATACGTGAACCGCAGCATTTCGTGGGCGCCATATTGGAACTGTTTGAAATTCATACGAATGATACGTCGAAGTTCGATATATCGTGAAACGAGCAAAGGACGTATGAAATATTAGGTCTGTTCGTTTTCGCTGCACTAGTTCAGCTGGTGCAGCGAAAACGAACAGACCTATTGTGTTTAACAGAACGAAGTTAGCGAAATCTGGTTAAAAGTCTGCAAGTAGCCAATCAGATCCTCGATTATCGAGAGAATTGTTCGATGAACAATTCTCTACATGTTAACCGTGTTATTCTTTTTTTCCTTCAGTCTGCAGTATGGCGCCAATTTAAAAATTCTCACGAGAGGGCACAAAATGACGGATTGAAGGGGAGAGAGGGAGGAACAGTGAAAAAGAGAGGGAGCTTTTTTGACTCTAGTTTTTATCTTCATTTAGGCGTAAATCATGAAAATTAATCACAAACAGTTGCCTGTCAAGGCGCATTATTTCTTCTTCATGGCGGGTGAGTACATGGAGGCATTACATTATTTCAAGTACCTGTTCAATTTTAAAAACTTGCACAAGCAAATCATGCTATACTTACAATATTTCGTATAAATGCATTTTAAAAGCACTTTCCTTTAATATACACATAATATAAATATTCAGGAATCCTATTTGCCCGTAATCGGGCGTGGTTGGTTGACCTCTCCCTCTCATATGCCTGTGGTGCGCACGCTGATTATACACAGGCATATGGGTCCTACAAAAGTTTAACGCCGGTTCCGAACAGCAAATTTTTAAGAGAAACCATTCACATGGCAAAGATACTTCCCCCCTTCTCTCGATAGGTTGCCACCTCTTTTCGAGAGGAGACACGAGCGAAAATATTTTTGGTTTTTACCGGGATCGAACCCGGGACCGCTAAAAGCACAGTAGACCAGTGCGCTGGTCTGCTGCGCCACGCTCGCGCTCAATATAGATATAACAAAATATAAATTCTTTAATATGCTTAACATAATACTTCTCATGATTTATTTCAGCCATGGGTCCGATTTTGCCGTTTTTACCGGTTTACGGCAAACAATTGGGGGTTTCCCCATTAGTTATGGGCAGCATCACTGCAGGCTTGCCTATTCTTTTCCTAATCGCCAAGCCGGTCTTCGGTTTCATCGTGGATTACTTCCGCACTTGGAGGAAATTGATTTTTATAATATTACTCGCCACCACAAGCAGCTGTTACGTTTTAATGTACTTTTTACCCATACTGCCGGGCCCGCTGCTGCCAGACCATCACTTTCAGAACGTTTCCTGCGCAGCTTTATCGCCCTGCGATATGAACGACGTAAGCTTTTACTGTCTTATAATTGTCTCGCGATGATGCGCCTGATTTTAATATTCGTACGACATACTACAATGAGAGGACGGTGAAACGTTTGCAGTTATTTCCGCATCTCCGAAAGACGTGTAATGCAACACGTAAAGCTCAACAAAACATAATAGATCGTGCGAGGTCCGATTATTAATGTGCATGAGGCATGACACGATTATTGACTACATTTTTGAAATATTATTTATTGTTTATTTAAGCATACCTCAGCATTGGCATTATGTAACGGTACAAAAGACGCTACATGCCATTGGGTGTGTGAGGCTACCAATTTTTCTATGCGAGTGTCTTTTCATATAGCTAAAGGGGAAGCAAGCATCTCGCCAAGTACAGCATGTTCGTTAAATACGAACGAAACGTCATCGTCGTGCTCGAAAAGTACTAATTGCGACGTTATCTGCGACAATTTCGACGACGATCGTTGTCTGTACACGTCCATCACTTTCTGGGGCTTTATTCTCTTAATGTCTCTTGGAAATATTGGCTTTAATGTTTCCAACAGCATAAGCGACGCGATTTGCTTTGACGTGCTGGGTAATCAATGTTTTGAATACATGAAATTATTAAAATAAATTATCTATTGAGATTTCGCATATATAATGTAAAAAGATCGTGTATTTGATCAGATTTGTAACGTAGCATCAAATTTGTTCAATGAATAGTTGTACAACTTTATACATTACCGTATACATGATTGGACAGCGTGTTACACAACTCACCACGTCACTGTTCATCTTCAGGCGAAGGCGGAGAAATGGGATATGGTCGGCAACGAGTATGGGGTACAATTGGTTTCGGCATCGCGGCAGCTCTCGCTGGCTACACGATAGACCTGTGGTCGCATGGAGACATCTACAAGGTTTACACACCAGCGTTTCTTCTGGTGTTCGCGTTCACCTGCTTCGATTTGATTTGCTGTAAAAAACTGGAGGTGAGCTATGCTGTATTAAGAGAAAGGACGAGGTGTGTAAAACCGCACGAGATTTTGTTCTTTCTCACTTTCCGTTCCGTATTCTTCTTCCAGCTGCCGCTTATTTCAGGATCGGCCAGCATATTAAAAGATGTATTCACGCTTTTGAAATTAAAACCCATCGCTATATTCCTATGTTTCGCTACCCTCGCTGGCATCTTTGACAGCTTTATGATTTACTTTTTATTCTGGTAAATTTTTTCGTTTCATTATTACTAATACATCGTATTTACCGATTGATATTTTCTGTTATCACGCAGTTATTTAACGCAGGAATTCAGTAGATAGGAAAACAGTTAGGCATTAATCATGTTCAATACGATCTGTTGCATCAGGTACTTAGAAGATCTTGCCATGGAAACTGGTTATATGGGTGAAATTAAATTAATCGAGGGTCTGACGATAGCTGCGGAGACTTTAGGCGGCGAGATAATATTCTTTTCTTTATCTGGTAATGTGTTAAATATTTGCTTACCTTTTCGTGTCACGTATAGAGCTTGTTGTAGAAATGACGATCGTTAAACTGGAAATAACTCGATCATAAATACATTGCGAATATTCACGTATTTGTTTCCCTTTCCAGGAAAAATATTGAAGAAATTTGGATATGGTTACACTTTTACGTTTTGCTTCGTGTGTTACGCATTGCGATTGGGATTGATATCACTGGCGCCGACGCCATGGTGGGTACTTCCGGTGGAACTGGTCATGCAAGGACCATCGTACGCGCTCTGCTATACGACGATAGTGGCATATGCGAGTGTAGTCGCACCACCCGGCACGTCAGCCACTGTTCAAGGGATCGTGGCAGGCATGGATGATGGATTTGGTAAGCTCTCCTCCACACGGTATCCTGAAAACTTGCAGAAACGTCGCGGAAATGTTTTATCGCAATACTGCGGTAATACAGCGGACAATTTTTGTCGATATTCACGCGATTGAACATCGAGAATTATCGATCGTAACAGAAATAGTTTGTACGAGTAGTACGAGTAACATTTTCTCGCAATCGACGAAAATGTTCACTTTGTAATGTAATTGCTTTGTAATATTCTCAGGGTACGGAGTTGGCAGTTTGATGGGAGGTATATTGTACAAGGAAGTTGGTGGTGCAATAACGCTGAGAATATTCTCAACGCTCGCAGCAATTTCTGCCTTAATGTACTTTGTTCTTCACACTTTGTACTTAAAGCATAAAACGCCAGGTGAGAGATCGAGTGACTTCAATCGTCAACGGATGATAGAAATGCCGAATATTACGTAAGAATGAAAGGAACTCTGAAACTTCCGTTTTCTTTTGTTGTAGATACACGCAGCAATGTTGAATTTAAAAAGCCTAACGATGCACGAGAGCACTGCGTTACTGCGGAAATGTAATTTTATATATTTTGATATAGGAGTAAAGTGTATGACGTAAGACATATTGCAATCAGCGCAATAAAAATATTCCTTATGCTAATGTAAACGCACAATGTAAATGTGCACAGTGACTATATGTTTTATATATGTTAATTTAAAGTAAACGATATAAAAAAGACATCAATAATGCGTCTGTTTTATTTAAAATTTAAAATAACGCGAATTCCCAGAGATCCGAAAAGACTGATTTGGGCTGCGTTCGAAAACTCTACTCTACAAATAAAGTGGCATTTAATTAACCAATCAGAACAAAAAGAGCAAAGATTTCTTTATCATGATTGGTTAATTAAATGTTGCTCTACCTGTCGAGTAGGATTCTTGAACGCAGCTTTGGCGTGTAAATCACACGAATTGTGCAAATTTTGAGCAAGTGGGAGAGTCGCGCGAAGATTCTATATATATATATATATATATATATACGTGTGTATGTATATGGGTATATAGTCCATATGTGTATACACGCATATATAGCCAGTCAACATAACGCATACCTTTGTCGCGCATGTCACGTAACAGGGTAAAGATGACAGACCATAAGACGAATATTACTACGTTGCCGTCGGAACTGTTGATAATAATCTTCGAATATTGTAGTGCATTCGATTTGGTGAGGCTCAGTCAAGTATGCCAGCGATTTCACGAGATAATAAAGAGGGACTTACTCTGGTTCAAAAAGAGTTATTTACCGCTCGCTACGAATCAAAAATCGGAAAGATTTCGTGAAAGGTCTGTGTTTAACCTCTATTTGCATTGTAAAGTTGAGGCCGTCATTATACTACGGTTATTTAAATTAATCAAATTAATCGTCTCTGATGTTTTTCTAATGGCACACAGAAAAGCAGCTTATTCTTTTTTTACATCTCAGCGTTAATAAAAAATTCTCTTAATAATGAAAGGTTAAATTCGTCGAGATAAGAATGCATTCTTTCTGATATGAAATATATAATAAAATGATTGTTTCCTTTCGAACTCTTATCATCAACAGAATTTATTGTCGATGTTAAGTCCAAGCTGCTTCTTTGCATGTAAATCTATACTTGACAGGTCTATAAGATGTATATCAGTAATTACGGTAGTTATCAGTAACTACGGCAGGTCTATAAGATGTATATCAGTAATTACAATTTAAAAAGGTTATCATTCTTATAATGGCACTTCTAAAAGTTATATCAATTAATATATGCCCTTTTATTCTTCAGATGTAGCCAGGTATTGTGTAATCGTTCCAAGTGGCGTGTATCCTATAATTGGCAATATGGGAAATATGCCAAGAAGTTCTTACTTCCACAACGTATGAATGCAATACCAAAGATATTTTTGAAATCAGATAAACTCTGGTGGTGCGGTAACAATTTACTTACTTGCTTCAATCGTACAAAATTCTTCGACATGGGAAACAACACAAGTTTTAAATGTATCAATAATATATGTGACTTTAGCACATTTGTTCTGATGAGAGATTTTATCGTAACTGGCGGTAGGTATGTACTTTTATTTACAAGTACTATTTGAACTATAATTAATTGCTTCTGTAACTGTAATTGTTTCTTCGATCTATACTAAAATCCTTTATAAAAATGTTTTGCAGTTGCGGTGATCTAAATTATTGGTTAATTGATGGAAAGTTCATCCATGTTACACACGCTCATGCCAATGACATTAACGCCATGGATGCAACATCAGAAGTTATTCTTACAAGTTCGCTCAACAAAGTAAAGGTGAGATTCGGAAAATTGATATACGATATAACAATGACGCTGGGTACAAAGTATGTTAACTGTTCAGGTATTTCCTGTGCCTGTGAAAAATGACAATTCGCTAAGATTTTACGATTACTGTCTTTATTCTATGATTACAACTGACAAGATTTGGTCGATTAAGGCTGATATTGAAGGCACGAAGTTTGCCATTGGCACGTCAGCGAATGAGAGCATGCCTCTCCAAATATATAACATTGAAAGGTAAGTTCGGGTTAATTATTTGATATATGGGCGCGCTCGGGTACATCCCGATGTGTATATGCGATTTGCAGTTGAGCTAATTGAGAGATTTGTAGAATGCAATGTTTGATGGAGCTGAGTCACAACTGGCGACGTGGCGCTGGAATACTAGACATGGTATGGGAGGATCCGCACACTATACTCTCATGTGGCTACGACACGTTTATTCGAAAATGGGACATGAGGTAATGCTGGTGCCCGCGCAGTTACTCCGTTTAGTCTCGCAAGCTATGCTGACAAGTACAGTTTCAACGGTTGACGATTGCTCGTAGATGCGGGAGATGCGTAAACTCGTGGGCGGATCCCACCGATGCAACGTTATATTGCATCTCGTCTGATTACCACAATACCATGATTGCGGGAACGCAGTTCAATTGCATGGCTGTTCTGTGGGATCAAAGGCAGCGAGAATACATGCAGGTGTGTATTAACTTGAAATTAAGATCACGCTCACTCGATGCCCGATCGTCTAATTCGAACTTCTAATGCTTCCAGCTTTATTTTATGAAGTGTCCAGGCAATCGCAACAAATCACCAATTTACTCGTTAGACTTCGACAGTACTCATTTATATTGTACTACAGATCGATACTTGGTCGAACTGGATTTTTACGGAAATACTAAACAATCGTTCAATTACAATGGTATGATAAAATAATGAGAAAGGCGGGCGTGCTAAACGGGAATTAAATTTTAGAAATTGACGGTACATACGACGACAAGAGGGCAAGAAATTTGACGGTCGAGTAAATAAGAATGAAGAAAAGATACCTGTGTATATTTCCCCGAAGTATTGTATAAAAGTAGCGAATATTTTTTTATATAGTCCTGTGATGATACGACACTTTGTAATTATGATATCATATTTCAAATATATGATAAATGAGTTCGGTTTTTTTATGTACTATAACAACTTTGCAACAGTTTATTTGTATATACGATACATACATAAAAGCAAAGATAATTTTCCATGCGTATATGTAGTAAGCGTAACGGTTAGAAAATATTAAAAAAAGAAGAATAATCGATCGCAATGCGGCAAAAAAGACGAGCCCGTGTTGGATCAATGATAAGCTTCGCGCCAGCGCTCGACTTCGTAACTAAAATAAACGTCTCATCCATCCGTCGTGTTAAAATAATCGATACAACAAAAATTTGGGACGTCACGAAACATTTTTGCTGCATTTATACTGTACCGACGCGTTGTACAGATATCGTAATCGCCGCGTACATAGTCTCATACGAAAGCGGGGGGAAAGAAGAAGAACCAAGCAATGTAATATTATGCTTATCACCCACGTCATAAAGCTCTCGTAAAGTGTAGCCCCTTAACCGTTATCCTTTTCGCGCACTTGAACATTTTGCCTAAAGGAGATATCATGTTTGTATATCCCAAAACCGATATTATGTGTATAAGTATCTCGTTAAGTAAGCATCTCTCAGAGATAGAATCGCCTATACTCTCTCGAGACGGGAATCTCATCAAAGCATTGTTCTAATCATGTAATTTAGAATGCCGCCGTGCTTGAAGTAGGTTAGATCGACTTCCGTGTCGAATCGCACGTTCACCTCGAACTTCTTGCCGTCGTTGGTGGTCACGGTGGCCCTGTCTCCGGGCTGATAATTCGCAGGAATCGCGATGTCGTACTCTTCGTAACCGGTTAATCCCAACGACTCCGCAGTCTGCCCGGGCAGATATTCCAGCGGTATAATACCCATACCGACGAGATTAGACCTACGAATCAATTTCATCATTGCTTTAAATTCAAATTTATCGTTGAAACATCGCAAGTGAATTGCACGATACCGCGATCTTGCGGTGAAACATTCTTACTCCTCCGCACTTGTCTCTGTGTTATGCGGATGGTGTGCATTTGTGAGATAGTTCGGGCAACTTGCCTGTGTATTCTCTCGTACGTCTCGGCTATAATCGCACGAATACCGAGCAGATACGGTCCCTTCGCTGCCCAGTCTCTGGACGATCCGGATCCATATTCCTTACCGACCAGTGCGATCAAAGCTGTTCCATCTCTCTTGTATCTCTCGGCCGCGTCGAATATGTCCATCTAGACGACATCGGTCAATCGTTATTTTTTTTCTCGTTCCAATTGTACTTTTTAATACAAATTATTCAGACGCAGATATTGCGTCTTAAGTAATTTCCACTTGTTATAGTGGATATATTTCTAAAATTGTTAGCAAGGCGGACTATAAAATCGTCACTGAAATGCACATGCGATATCGAAGCTGAACCAAGCTGATTAGCCGAAGCTAAAGAAGCGAAATCGATACGTGCCTCTTCCTTGGTTGGAATGTAGATCGTTCGTGGTCCCTGTTTACCGAGGAATTTGTTCAGCAGACGAATATTGGCGAACGTGCCGCGCACCATCACATCGTCATTTCCTCTGCGTGAGCCATATGAATTGAACTCCTTCGGTGTCAAACTGAAAATAAAAATTAATTAAATTTAAATTGCTGTAGATAAAATTACTCAACCTCTCTCTCTCTCACTCTGTTTCCTTTTCTCTCTTCTTTCATCAGCGAACTTACCCACGACCCGTCAGGTATCTCGCCGCCGGCGAATTACGCGCGATACTACCCGCCGGACTGATGTGATCGGTCGTCACCGAGTCACCGAGATTTACGAGCACTCGCGCTTTCGTGATCGACTTTATCGGAGGTAGATCCTGCAATGAAAGAACGTAGGAAATGCGATAAGCGAAAGCTCTTGAATGGGAGAGTAAACGGCTGAACGGTGTGATTTGAACGACAGATAACCTTCTCCAAGTCATCGAAGTAAGGCGGATTTTTTATGTACGTGGACTCCGTGTCCCACGGATATAGTTTGCCGTTAGGGGCCACCAAGCTCGCCCAACTGCTGCTGCCCTTCTCGATTTTGCTGTAAACTTCCTTGAACATGGTTGGAATGACGTGCTTCTGCTCCACGGCTTGAATCTCCGTCCTGGTCGGCCATATGTCTCGCAGATACACCGGGGTGCCGTCGGAATTGCGACCTGAAGATTAGAAAATGAGCATTGTGTAAATTGTTGTTGCTTTCTCTCCTTCTTTTGTTCTTTTCCTTCAGACTTACTCAATGGATCCTTTTCGAAATCTATGTCCACGGTACCAGCGATAGCATAGGCTATCACCAATAGCGGAGAGGCTAAGTAATTTGCCCTGGTGAGCGGGTGAATTCTACCTTCGAAGTTTCTGTTACCTGACAGAACTCCGCAGCAGACGAGTTCATTCTGCGAGCGAAACACAATTTGACAATAGATGTGTCGATGTGTAAACGATGTAATGTTAATAAAATATGACAACAAACAATTCGTAACTCGACGAAGTAACGAATTATTTTCCTCAAATGAGACAATATTGAATTTTGAACAGCAGTTCTTAAGTATGCAGGTTTGTTTCACACACACACACACGCACACAAAATTTTCTTTTTATACTATGCCTCTATTATGCCTAAAAGGTATAAGGGCATACAAAAAAAAAGGTAGGTAGATAAGATTTACCTTTTCAATGGTTTGGACTACGACGTCAGGAAGAGGACCGCTGTTTCCGATACAGGTCATACATCCGTAACCGATCACGTCGAATCCCAACTTCGTCAGATATGGAATTACCCCACTTTCTTCGAGATAATAGGTCACAACTCCAGAACCAGGCGATAATGATGTCTTTATATATGGTGCGATGTTCAAGCCAGCTTCGACCGCCTTTTTAGCGAGAAGACCTAAAGCAACGAGATCAAATTTGAGCATTTATTTCTGCAAACTGGTCGTCCAAGTTTTGGAGCCAAGAACGCCCAACTTGACGTGATAAACACGTATCAAACCTTTCTCACGTTAAAGTAAATAAATTATGAAATAATACTGAATTACATAATTATGAAAATAAATGATAAAATGTATCTAAAGAATTTTATATTTTCAATAATTTTCAATAATTTCCAGGCAATTTTCGCATCGTACCTGCTCCAAGCATAACGCTCGGATTGCTGGTATTCGTGCAACTAGTAATCGCTGCGATAATCACCGAGCCGTGTTTCAGCTTATAATCCTTCCCCTCGTATTCAAACGCGCCTGCGGTATTAATTTTCGCTTCGCTCAAACCGTAGCCCTTGAAGCCTACCTGCAACAGAGAATTGACCGTTTACAGCATATTTCGCTTTCTACGAAATTATTTAAGTATCCAGTCGGACTTTCGACATGGAATTTCTCCTTGTGCTTACACAAAGATATTTAGTTTCTTATTTAGCATAAACATTAGCAATATTAAACGTACTAAAAGGGCAGTGCCGATATCATTTTCACACAAAGGGATATGTAGTTTCATAACAAAAAAATATGGGAAAAAAGGAGAAATCGAGAGGAGTGGATTCAACATATATACATTGTACAATTCAACTGTACTCTTAAAATTAGATTAAGTAGACATTTATTTTGAAATGTGGCTTAGTTTTTTATGTTATTTTTTATTCTTATGCAATTCTTGCAAGTGTAATTACTTATGTATTATATCTCCAACTGGAAACATTTATGCTTTTCCGTTTATTTAATAAATAATAATAAAGAATAATAATTATGTTAACAAAAATACACATGAAACGTTGTGGATGTTAATTATACGTTAAATATACCTCCGTATTACTCTATACGGAACAAACGACAAGCGATTAAAATCATGAGTCATTAATGACGCTTGACATTTCGTTTCTGGGCTTTCGTGAGCGTTCTCGACGTATCTCTGAAGAAATCCACATAGCACATTTTATCCGAGGGGCGTCCTGTGAATGTAGGATGTCCCTTAAAGGTCTGTGCTGTATGGGAAAACATGCAACGCATCTCTCCAGATACTACAATAGAAATTGAATATAATAGAAATTTCTCGTAGATAACAATCGCTTCGACTTTCTTTTGTCGCACTGCCTGTTATCGTCTCGAGTGATTTGGATATTTCAATTTGTAAATTTGACGGGTTCAATGACGGCACGTGACCGACGCCGCGGTATGACGGATTCATTGTCCGATAAACGATTTGCTGAAGAAGCAGTGTGGAATCAGGATTTTTAAGCAATCGCGAGGTCTACGACCTCGCAAATATCTGATAACAGAAACCATCTTGCCTTCAACTATTTTACCCTCAACGTTATCTCATCTTATCTCGCGTTGTGAGGTCAAAGAAATTTTTTCTATTTTTTATTTCTTTTGGTCTCAATTTGGCCATATAACGTCAAAGTTTAATTCATGTTGGTTGTAAAAAGATGTTTCAATAAATACCTCAATTAAGATCGTTTCGTTTTTATTAAGCCCTTCTCTTAGCGTCTCCATCTTCGAGTTCCTCTGTACTAATCACGCATTAAAAATGAAAGATTGTTCTTTATTCTCTGGAGAAAATTTTCTACGCACATTCTCTATGTAAAATTCTCTATGTAGTTTTTCAAAAACTTTCTCTTCGCGTCTACAAACCCTGCGTGGTTGGCTTTTATGACGCTTAATTGGAAATTCGAGTCCGCTCTGTGCATACCTGTACGTGCAAGTCAAACGGCGGCTCGTTCGCGACGAAATGTCTGAGCTTTGCAAAACGAATGTAATAGTATGTCGTATCAGCAATTTTAGCGCGAGCTGAATACGTCTTCCAGAACTTATGCGAAGTGCGAGCAAAGACTTCTGTGCTCTCTAACGGGGCGGAAAGGCCGATCGATCGACGGTACGTGCGAATTATCTTTTCTCTCATAACTTCGTTAATTGTCGCTATTGTCTTGCATTTTGAGAAGTCAGAGAAGCCGAAGGCGCATTGCTTGCGAACGGTCCGATAATGTGAAGAAATTAAGAATCTCGAGCAGAATCATTTTATTAAAATAGGTGATTTAGAGTTTATAACGAAGACATCCCTTGCGGGAAGTTCTTTGCGACACTTCGAGAGGTGACAATGGAATATTTTCGAAGTAGCGTGTTCTTGTAATCATCGATTTAATGATAGTGATTTTAAAGAAATATAGCTTTCTTAATTGATCATTTTAATTTCAAACCATAACGTTCATGCGACCGGCGATAAGTAATGAGAGTTTTATGACAATGACTAATGAGAATTTTATTTTGAAATGTCTTCCAGAAATCCGGATGACCTAATCGAACATAATGGCATCACGGAAAAGTTTATAATCTAATGAAATTATCATTTATAATAATATTTTATAAAACATACATTTAAAATATAGTCTCCGGGAGAAAAAGTAAAAATAAAAAAAAAAGGAATTCTTGTGAAACATAAATACCGCTGCCGGAAATATCGAGATTGAGTTGTGTAAAATCCGACGTCACGTTGCATGTATGAAGAGTGTAACATTATAAATGAGATCAATTTAGACAACAGACCCCGGAAGTGTGCGACGGTATTTCAACGTAAACAAATATACTTTATCGACCTTTAATCGATCCTAACCATCCCGTAGCCGCTGAATCTATCCGTGGAAAAAGGCGTTGAATTTCACGCGGATGAGACGTCGGCTTTGTGATTCATGTGGATGAGTTTCAGCAGCAAATATCCATGCCTGTCGCAAGCCGGTAATGCGATGCCGATGTTGAACATTTGGAATAGAAATCGATCGTCACGATCTTAAA
Source organism: Dinoponera quadriceps (assembly GCF_001313825.1). Classification (NCBI taxonomy): domain Eukaryota; kingdom Metazoa; phylum Arthropoda; class Insecta; order Hymenoptera; family Formicidae; genus Dinoponera; species Dinoponera quadriceps. The sequence continues at coordinate 64,881 of NW_014554780.1, forward strand.
CTTGTAAACTCGCATTGTATCCGTCCGTCGAGCGGCCATTCGTCAGGATTCGTCCGCCGAGTTGAGACGAGCTTTCCTCACGTTGTGAAGTGAATTAGTGCGACGTACTTTTTTTCTTCCCCCGAAATAACGATCATTACTCGCTAATGAACGCGCGCGCGCGCATTATTAGCTAATTGACGTTAGAAAATTAAGGGAAATAATTATACCATCTCGTTTCATGGACACATCATAAGGGAAATTTAGTGGCACTCGGAAAATTCTGGGTGTTGCAATCGATGGTGCAAAGGTGGGGATACAGGTACATAAATAAGCCAAATGAGCAGAGGGCCTTCACAGTGAGTATTACTTTGGAAACGTTTGGGCTTTAGCGAAGTTAGGAATCCCAACGGTCGTTGGAAGCGGCCACCCCCGGTGTGCGAGTACGAGTGAAGAAGAGCTTCATACTTGTGCGTTAGGTGATCGGCAAGAGGACCAGGAAGGATTCCTTTCGTGGATCGGCGAAGTATCGTAGGAGCTATTGTTAGATGAAATCTAACCAGTGTGATGGATATAAAAGCAACCATCACCGGGTTAAGATTTCATAAATATTAGGTTCCTCCACACGACTGCGAGCACGCCTTCATCCCTCCCGGGTGGTTCCTTGCCACTGGGGGTAAGAAACGGTGTAGTCATATGGTAAAACGAAGGTATGACTAGATCGTTTATTACCGTCAATGGGGAGAAATAGAGTTCTGCCAGAAAATCGTCGCTGCACATCGTCGTTTATCTCGTTTGCTTTTCTTTGGTGATCTATCTACATGATAAACCGCAGAATCATAAAGCTAGATCAGCAAAGTAAAATGCTCGAGATGTAACAGCAAGAAACATCGTGAGCCGGCCAGCACGAACAAAGCGTTTACAAAAAAACATAACAAACATACGAAGATACGTAAAAAAAAACACGATGCGATAATGTAGAAAAAAATATATATATACGTTCGCTATGATACCGCTTCGTTTGCGTATCAATATCTCTATTGTGAGCTGTGTGAGCTATTGTGAGTTTATATCCACGAAAGAACGCGTTGAGGTATCGATTGTGGAAGATAAAGTTGCGGCTCGTGGCGCGTTGAACGTTCGATTAGTTCGTGCTGTAGCGCATTATTCGAAAGTTGAACAAACTTTAGGCGGCAGTGTCCACTGGAACTACTGGGGTGATATGTTGCGATACGATAGCAATATCACAGCAGTAGTTACCGTAGTCACTGTCGACCGTGCAGCACGTTTTCAGCTCAAGGCGTTTTTTAATGAAAGACGGAATAGCGCTCGTTGCAGCTGTCTTCCCATATTGATACATGCGTGAGATAAATATAATTCGGTTTGACGACAAACTGTGAGATCGCCACTGGGTTATATTTGTCCATCGCAAGTATCAAACAATCGTCTGAACGGGGAGTGTCAGCTCGTATCAGTCTCGTAGACTGATTAGGTATCATTGTTATAACGCACGGTTGTTTAGGGACTACGAGCGTCACGAATTCGTATATTTGATAGGATTGTGCCACGTAGTGTCTATCCAACGGTACGTGTGACTCGCGTACAAACGACTCATTGTAGTCGACGATTAGTCACACTCGCGTGTAACGTTAACCAATTATCATTCGGAATAGGTAATAACTGTCGCGAAGACTTCTGCGTAAGAATGTTTGAGATTACCGACCTTGTTTACAAGACAATTCCTGAAGTCCATTTGCATGTCCGTCACTGAAACTCTGTCGTGAGGTCTCTTGGGTCCGCTAACGCTCGAGACGACGGTGTTCAAATCCAAAGTAACTATTTCGGAGAAGATCGGGTCCTGGCTCGGGTCGTCGTAATTCCTCAGCATGCGCACGCATTTCAGATATTGTTTAATTATCTCAATGTGTTCCTCAGATCGGTCTAAATTATTGTAGATAAAAATATGTATAAAATATCTCTGTAGAACGTACGAAAATGATTGACAAAATGTTACATAGTATTGTAAAAATTCTCGTAACGATGTGTATATCCCTTGGTGGGAAATCTCACCTGTTTGTTTCAGGTATTTTAAGCTTTGTTCATCCACTGGGAAGAAGCCCACAGTGGCGCCGTATTCTGGGCACATGTTGGATATCGTAGCGCGATCAGCAATGCTCAATTGCGTTACACCTGGCCCGAAGAATTCGACGAACTTGTCGACCACTCCGATTTGCCGGAGATTCTGCGTGTAATACATAAAATATCGATCTCTTACTCGTGATTACTTTAACATTAAACAAATAAATTATTGTAAGTATTCGTAAAATTGTACGAGTCACTTGAATATATAAAAGTATTACTTGAAAAATAACTACTAGACAAAAAAAGTGATTATATAAAAATTTTATTCTTAAAATAACTAGGCATTAAAGTGATTATGACCTTTGTAATTGTAAGGACAAGATCAGTGGATGTGGCATATTGATTCAGCACACCCTCCAGTTTGTATCCCACGACTTTTGGTATTATCATGGAGATTGCTTGACCAAGCATAACCGCTTCTGCTTCAATACCGCCGACTCCCCATCCGAGCACGCCGAGGCCGTTGATCATGGTAGTGTGAGAATCTGTGCCTACTACACTGTCAGGATACAGGAGTTTGTTTTTGTAGAACACGACTCTCGCCAGATACTCCAAATTCACTTGATGCACGATTCCGCTGCCGGGAGGTACAATTAACATATTTTCGAAAGCTTTCGCTCCCCACTTGAGGAACATAAAACGTTCCTTATTTCTTTCAAACTCAAGGTCCTCGTTCTTTTTCAAGGCATCCGGGCTGAAACATTCAATGGTATTTAGATTTATACGAATCATGCTAACTAGCGATAAATGTAGAAATTGTAATTTTCATGCTTTTTTACTTTTCTTTCTGTAACGTTATCGTGTGTATTACGCAAAACGTTTTCGGTGTATGTAGTGATTTTGTAATATTGGATCTTTAAGTTCGCGTGATAACCTTTCAATCCTTGTGTTGAGATATCATTATCAAATATTAGTAGGCACTTATTCTTATGTTGAGGTATCATTATCCAAGATTAGTAGGCACTTATTAAAACATTAAAATATACCTTCTCGTGAAGTCAGCCTGTATCGAATGATCAATTACAAGGTCTGACGGACAAATTGGATTGATCTTATCAGGATCACCACTAAGTTTTTTCACAGCATCTCTCATTGCAGCAAAATCTACTACTACAGGTACTCCAGTAAAGTCCTATTTATAATACAATACAGCAGTGATTATATGTCTCTCTTATGCAATTAAAATTAATGGAATATAAAGATTTGCTCGAGTAAGGTTTTAAAGGCTCTTTATATATATGTACCTGCAGTAATACTCTAGCTGGTTTGAAAGCTACTTCAACTCCTTCCTGGAGCATCTGATTATTTTCCCAATCCAAAATCTTCTCGACATCTTTCTTTGTCACTTGAAACTCATCACAGTTTCGTACAGCACTCTCTAAGAGGACTCGGATGGAAAATGGCAGTCTATCTGTAATATAGAAATTAAAATATATATGCCATTTGTCTATTTCACACATAAAATGTATTATACGTTAATGAATGAGGAACTAATTTTATACCAAATTTTGTCCCAAAACTGCCAAGATCATAATAGTGATACTCCTTCCCTTGAAGGGTAATTGTCCTCAATAGATGCTTGTATGGATTTTCCCCTGAAATGTCAAAAATTTTATCAGAGTTGATTTTTATCGGAAAATACCAATATTCACAAAATAAAACAATTTCCACGAAGTGAATAATTTTTTGATTGACTATATCACTTATAGTTCAATTATCTGTTATTGTGATAAAAATAGTTAAACTCGACATATCACACAGAATAAAATAACCTAAAATAAAAATATTTGCTTAAAATGTTTAAAATGTTCCTTATACTTTTTCTCATAATTTCAGTTTGATGCTGCATACTACGTTGCAAAATATATCATAATTTAACAGTATTTCTCTACCTTTACATCGTTGTGAAGTTTTTAACCTTTTAAAAACAGTTTTCAAAGTTTGCGAGTTAAGATTTTTAAATGTTGCAATCTTCGTCGTCAATTTGAACATTGCTAAATCTAATTTTACGCATTTAAATACTTTCAACGAAGAAACACGAATTAATGTCTTTTCATGTAAATAAATCGATCGAGAACAAAGCTACGATCAGAATTTTATTTCCCTCAGTCGCTTATTTTCTGTTTTTTAGCAAAATAACAAAGATACAAACTAATCACGCCTCTTCACTTACCAGCCATGATTGTCACTGTACAAGTCACGTCGGCCCGCCGCGTTAATATGTATATCTCCGTTTATACACAGTGTCCTATAAACACTTTCGTTCCATAAGAAAAACCGAATACGTTTCTGATGAGAATATTCTTATTAATTTCTGTCAAAATATAAATTATATATGCTGTTTATAGGAATTAGAATTATTCTGTATAAATATAATTGATTTCTTCATCATTCGAAACAATAAAAAGTATAATACAATACGATGTAACAAAACAAAACTATTGCGTTACTTCATACGACTTCTGTTATATTAATGAAACAATTATGTATAATTCATGACATCCCGTGACAATGCAGGTATAATACGTTTTAAAAGACAACGCACAGAGCAAAGTTCAATCACGTATATAGCACCTGTATTACCTTAGAGCATATATTATTGGAGGTAGCACGTCTCGATAAAAGTATGATCGGGATGCGAGAGAGAAAGGTATATTAGAGGTGACAGCTATCTCTCTCTTACTGAACGCTCATTGGTTGTTTGCTTAGAAGGAGAAAGGCCTATACGAAAGTTCAATTGCCGCACAACTCGTCAGCTCGTCTGCTAGTCTGTATCATTTTGACGCGTTTATTATATTTGAACATTTAAGTATGTGTAAATAGTGCTGTTTGATTGAAATTATTACAATGTCAAAGATTTGTTGCATCCCAAATTGTCGTATGAGACAAGACGATCCTGACTGTTTGGATTTATGTTTTCATAAGTAAGTCTATTAAAAATGAAGTTGTGTAGGTTAAGTGAACATTTTCGTTTTCAGTTTTGGTATCAATAATTTTTATAATTTTTTTTCTTTAGATTTCCATCAGATGAAGTTATTAACAATAAATGGTGCGATGCAATAAAAGATAACTTTGAAGATTGGACTTTAAAGAAAAGTTCATATGTTTGTAGTTTGCATTTTTCAGTAGAATGCTATCAATACTCTGGTATGTGTATGAGACGTATGTTAAAAAAAGGCTCTATAGCAACTATTTTTTCATAAAGTTGTGATATGGCAAAGTAAGATCTATATAAATACATTTAGATTTACACAAATATAAATATTAAAACTTGTGCAATAACTAAAGTACTTTTTTTCAGGGAGCAGAACGTGTCAACAGAAACTTTTAAATTCATAATTAGGGATGTATTATTTATTTATAGATGTTTCATAATGTTATTTCGTATACATTTATACGTTACAATCTCTCAAAAGTGGGGAGTTGGAATCGACCAATGAGCGTTCAGTAAGAGAGAGATAGCTGTCACCTCTAATCTACCTTTCTCTCTCGCACCCTGACCACACTATTATAACACAGGCAGTATAAGGCACGCTCCCTCCAGTAGTATATGCTCTAAGTGTATTATTGACACTCAGTATATAAAGCGATCACGTGATACGTGCGATATATCGTTAACTATCGAGAGTTCCAAGTGTCATTTATGCGATAACATTAAGTTAGCCATTTTTTTAGTAAAACATCAAGTTGACAGTGAAGTATTCTACTCATTCTTCGGAAACTTTAAACAAAAATTAATAATGGAGAAAAATTTGGAGAAAACACTGGATGACGTGTAAGTTCCGTCGAATCGCTGACATAGGTTATATAAATTTTCCCTAACATAAACGTTTTTTCACAAATGACTTTGTTTATATGCATATGACACATAATATCAACGAATATGTCATCTTACAGGATCAGTGAAGAAGGTGTCATTGGCTGTATCTTAGCTGACCATGCCGGTCTTTGCTTAGGAGGTAATAATAAATCATTGATTGTATTGACGTACAAGATAGTAGTACATTATAAATAAAATTGCAGAAGATCATGAAGATGAAACTTACGTATGTATAAAATTAGAATACGAAAGATAACATTTTCTTCAGTTAAAGGTAATGCATCAAGTGATAGTGCTGGAGTGATAGCAGCTATAGCGGATCAAGTTGCAAAACTAGAGCCAAAGTCTCCGACACCAATCATATCGCTTCAAAATGACAGCAGGTAATGCTAATTCTCTTTTGTAATATCGTCGATATGAGAACTTGCATCATCACATAATAGTATAAAAATCTGCGATGACATTGTAAATCAATTTCAGGCAATGCCTTATACATAGGAAGGGGCCTGTGGTTGGTGCTATATACAAAGATGTGTCAACTTGAAATAATTATTATTATTTCCTATATATATATATATATATACACCACTTGAAACAGATGTATGTCTCAAAAAAAGTTTATGAGAATATTTTATTATTTAAATATGTGTGTTACTGAATAAAATTTTGATACATACAAGGACTATTCCTGTTCCACCAGGGCTCGCATTTCGAATCACAACTATGAGATTGTAGAAAATAGGTGTAATATATTATATGAGGTCTGTTCAAAAAGTATCGCGAATTTTGTGTTTTTTCAAAAATTATTTATTTATACATGAATATCTACTTTGTCTCCTTCAAAGTAATCCCCATCAGATATTATACACTTGTGCCAACGTTTTTTCCAATTCTCGAAGCACTTCAAAAAATCATTTTTTGTGATCTTGTTCAGCTCCTCCTTCGATGCCGTCTTTATCTCCTCAATCGTAGCGCCGCGTCGTCCTTTCATGTGCCTCTTCAGTTTCGGGAACAAGAAAAAGTCACAGGGGGCCAGGTCTGGGGAATACGGTGGCTGCGGCATTATTAGTGTGTT
>NW_014554780.1:72005-161578 GCF_001313825.1 Dinoponera quadriceps
GCAAATTGCGCATAACTTGCAGGTAATATTCCTTATTGATCGTTCTACCCTGTGGCAAGAACTCATGATGCACCACGCCCCTGCAATCGAAGAAAACTGTAAGCAAAACCTTCACATTCGACCGAACTTGGCGCGCTTTTTTCGGTCTTGGCTCGTGCGGCAGCTTCCATTGGGATGATTGGGTTTCCACGTCATAACCATAAACCCATGATTCGTCACCAGTTATGATCCTCTGGAGCAAATTTGGGTCGTCGCGGACAGAGTCCAACATCTCCCCAGCAATGTTAATACGATGCTGTCTTTGGTCGAAATTGAGCAATTTTGGTACGAATTTCGCGGCGACCCGTCTTATGCCCAAATCATTAATAAAAATCGAATGGCACGAGCCAATCGATATGTTTAGGTCCTCAGCAACTTCTCTAACGGTGATTCGACGATTGGCCAATACTATTTTCTTCACTTCATCAATGTTTTCGTCTGTTGTTGACGTGCTCGGGCGTCCGGCACGCTCTTCGTCGTTCACATCTTCTCGGCCCTCTGAGAACATTTTGTACCACCGATAAACGTTGCTTCGGTCCAAGGTAGCTTCACCATATGCCACAGTCAACATTCGGAATGCGTCCGCGCACTTAATTTTGTTTTTCACACAAAATTTGATACAGATTCTTTGATCCATTTTTTTGGAATAGGTAAAAATCGAAGACGAGCCAAAACAAGCTGTCCAAGCAAAACAGCTGTCAAAGATAAACTGAATATTCAAAATGGCCGAACTTGTCGGCATAAGTGAGGGACATGAGTACCAATATAACGCCACAAAAAAATCGAAAATCGAATATACGTAACCCGCGGAAATTCAAAATTCGCGATACTTTTTGAACAGACCTCGTATTATAATTCTTCAAGATTGTTAACAGCCTCTCTCTCTCTGCACTGCAGCTATGATATCCATAGTGGACATTATAATAAATAGAATAATTCACAGCACAAAAGTCTAAGGTCATTCGCTCTTCTTTTGCTTGCTTCTTCTTTCATACCACTTGTTTGTACCGAGTCTGATCAATTCGTGATGTTCGTATATCCAAGACATAAGTACGATCATGAACATCACCACACCGACCAGCAGGTGCAATACTTTCTCAGCCGGGAAGAAATAAACCTGGAACGGAAGAGATTCAGCGGCGAATCAGCAGAGCGCAGCATCCGTAGATATATATAAGTTATTCCAAAAAGACTTTACGTGTGACAAATTAGTGACGAGCGCGGCTACGAGTAAAGACGCGGAGAACATCGGCTTCGGGACTAATCCGCGCAGGGGACGATAGATCGTGTCCTGATGCCTCCTGTTGATGAACAGCGCGGAGTGTACGATCCTCAGGCTCATGTTCACGCAATTGCCGAGGATGAAGCCGACCGGGCCGAACCAAGTGGCGAACAGGTACGACGCGCCCAGAAATGCGATCGATTCATAGACCATGATCAAATTACTCTTGTTTATCGTCGCGCTATCGGCCGTCGCATTGGTGTAGCACTCTGTCACGCCGTTAATTCCCAGCAACAACACCGCGAGACAGTGTGTTCTTAGGAGGAGGGTGGGTAAGGGCAGGGTCAACTTCGAGCCGCCGTACAGCCAGAGCAACGTGCTCGAATAAGATTGACCGAATACCAGGACGATTAGACCGATAGACATAACGATGGAGCACAAGTGTGTCAAGACATTCACGCTCTCTTGCACCTTCATCTGCAACAGAACGTAGTTTATAAGTGAATATGTTAGGAATGCGCACTGCGAAAGTTACAGCCTGGACACTAACTAGGTTTTGATCAGATATGGCTTTGTCTCTCTTTATCATCTGCGTGAAGTAGAAGTATCCACTTTCCTCGATTGGACGGAAAATAAATCTGGCGGCCAAGGAGCCTAAATTATTCACAACCTCGTAGATACCCTAATGAGGAGAAATAAATAGCGATTAATTATTAGAAAGATATCATAGTGCGCGTTAATGTTCGCATACCTGTTCCGTAAACGTCAACACCGGCATTATAGTCATGATTAATCTCTCGCCTTCCGTCAAAATTTGCTTTAGTATTCCTTGCCTAAAGAAGCTCCATGTGAGAACAGTTAACTTTCTATCAAGATACGAATCCTACGAAATAACTGTTATACTTCTTAAGCGATAATAACGGCAACAGTCGCGTATATACATACATTATTCGCCAGTTGGCCTGGTAAGAAGTCTTTGACATCGCGGAAAGGAAATTCTCTCACTACATATTCATCGCTATTGTCTTTTAGGGACATCCTCCGCTTCTGCACGCATTTGTTTAACTTCGCGATATGATAGTGGAAGTACACATAGTGACTAGTAGTGTAAAATATCGCCGCGACAAGCTGAGCTATGCCGAATGCGAGTAGCGCATTATCCGGGTGGTATAATATGAGCGGGACAAATGTCAAGGTGCGTATAGTGATCATAATGGTATCGAGAATGATCTAGAAGAACATACATATGGATGGTGAGACACTTGTCTTTCAGAGAGTTTCTCAGCTTCGTCCTGGTCTTCGCCTTACTTTAAGCCTAACAAATAGGAATGCACTCGCGACCAATTGAACGATTAAGGAAGACAGTTCTATGATACACGACAGTCCAACCGCCCAAACTGCAAATGTATAATACGGCGGTAATGCTTCTGCAGTGGAGAGCAAGAACAACCAAATGTATCCAAACAGGAAGGACATCGCAACACATATCGGTACTCTAGAAAATACGATTAATTTGTATTAACTTTGTCATGAAAACAATTAGTGATGTAATAGAAAAGGTAACGAACTAACGTCAGCCAGAGAAGGTTTACTACTTGGGCCCAATTATGCTCTGCTGTATTAGTCAGGCATGCTTTCATGAATGGTTCACGTGATAAGAACAGTATCATAGATTCCAGCAATAACAATCTGACATTAATGACACCTAAGACAGCTTGACCTACATGCCGAACAACAAATGCGTTCAAGACAAATGTGACACAGCGGCAGAATATCTAGAAGAAGAACCACGTTGAGATTTCGTGTGAATTTTAGTACTTCTGTTAACACAGGATAACAGCCTCCGATTAGTAAGTAGTCTTCGAGAAAGTGAGAACGTTTGGAGGACGACAAAAACTGCACGTCAACGTGACGAAATATTTGATAAGGATTTCGAGGCAATGGTAACCGGATCGTTAGCAAAAAAAAAACTCTGACGATACGTTCCGCCGGCGTACCTGAAATATAATGTTAAAGGAAGCGTTCTCCAAGCTGCTCTTCAGAAGATTCGGCGGCATTTTCCGGCAGTTTGGTCAGTAATCATGAATATTTCGAGATTCCCGCCGAAAGGAAACGTCAAGGTAGCTCTAACAGGTTATGTGAGTTCCAGATAATCGCGAAGCTTAAAACTATCTTGAGGTTTGATCATTGCTTCTCGATTGCATTCGTGCCGTAAATAACCGCCTCAACCGCACAGGTTTGATTCCGTCACCGTAAAAAAGGAAAAGAACAATTATATCATTTCAATCGAGCTGATAACATTGTGACGTAATTACGCCTCCGGCAGACCAGCGCGATGCGACACGCGATATATCCAATGAGCGCGTCGCTTTTTCGGAAAAGCTGTACGCTCATTGGATATCACGCGTCGCGTGTCGCATCGCACAGCTTTTTACTGGAAACGACCGATAATCGACTGATGAGTCGATGTTTTTGTTTCGAATCGATTATGTCCTCGATGTTTCTAAATTCTATTAACTTTAATTGAATGTTATGTTATTTAATTTTAATATTAAAAAATAAAATTACATCCGATTCGTCGTTGAGACGTACTATCTAAAAATATAAAATCCATTTTTGACCTGTCGCTATTTCGATCCCAAAGTCTCCGCTATGAATCGTCATTGTTTCTATCGACGAAACCGAAATAGTAGTATGACTCAACGATAAGTTAGATAGTATTTTATTTTGAAGTAGCGTAATCTCTGCTTTTAAATAGAGTGATTTAACAGCAGAAAGTTTTTATTTTTAAGTAGTAATTAACATGTTTAATATCGATTATTTGAATATTATTTATTAATTTAGGAATCTGGCAAAACATTAACAAAAGAAAAAGTGACAGGACAAATAAACTAAAGAATCTCTGCTACAAGTAATAAACAAGTGACAGTAACAGAATTTACTTTGTAGGAATTTTAGTTGACGACATTTTTATTTTTAGAAAATATATTTCTTTTTCGAAGGTCGAACGCAATGTGACTTATCTCTTAGCTTGACAGCTGATAGATTGTCAGCCGGCAATATGGCCGACCAGGCTAGATTGTGATGCATTCTCTCAGTGTTGTATTTCTCAGTGTTCTTTTTTCCGTGAAATCTAAAGCAGCATGTATAAACAAAATAATCTACGTTTGTAAAGTAACGTAGGAAAAGGTGTGATACTGTGCATCGATAAGAGCAAGTATCGACGTAGACAAAACAAGAAGCATGGTGCCCGAAGATTGTAATAGGGCAAAAACCCCCTTTTAATCAAGTCCTTATGTGATGAGGCGATCTCGAAGAGCACCCGTCGATTGTCGATAGTGAGACGAATTCAGCGAAAGTGTCGGGGAAACAAGCGGACGAAAAAGTGAAAACTGACCCGTGAGGTTCCGAGGACGATTTTTACTTATTCGGTACGACAAGAGAAGGGGAAAGACTAGCCAACGGTTATCAGCTGATCGTCATTCCTAAGCAACCTATCATGACGTGGGACGCGTTGGCCTTCTTCATTCTTCGTAATGACCCTGTCAGGTAAATAGGCGAGGCGTTCCGAAAGGGACAGTTATTCGTGGAAGTGGGAGAAAGGTGGAAGAGAAAGAGCAAATAGGAGGAGCAGACGGTGGCGGAGAAGAGTAAAGAATAAAGAATTTCGTGACGCACGATATCGCGCCGGTCGTGGCATGTCATTCGATCGTGACGCGTAAACAGACTCGATTACTTGTCTTCCTTGAAGAAGAAAGAAGGAAAGAGATAGATACGTTTGCCTTCTTCGAGTTTCTTTCTACCGCGAATCGTAGTCCCGTTGGCTGTACAGTTATCGGAATCGCCGATCGTTATTGCTTCGTCGCACTTCGGACAGCTCGGACAGCGTAATAACGAAAGCCTGACTAAAGTCACGCGCTCGCCGCGTGAAGAACGCAGTCGGTTGCATCGTGCAAGTGGAGAACGTTATCGTACACATCGTGAACGTCATACGTGCGTAGGTGCTGCTGCTTGAAGACTGTCGTATGCACTTGTTAACCGCCACCGTCCTCCTTCCGCGCGTAGCGTTCCTTCGTGCCTTGGTAAAAATCTGATGAGTAAGTGTCACGTCGACCTATCGTGCGACGGCGCATCGTCGTCGCTCTGTTTGATCGCGTGATATTCATCATTCGATATCCCAACGTTGACCAACGACGACGACGGTGACGACAACGAACACGACTTCTTTTGTTCACGGTCACAGAGATAAATAGATAAAGGTGATATATCATATCCTTTGTATTTTCTGTGGTACAAGTGAGCATAGGTGTTCTGTGTTGTTACACAATATCACTAGGTTCATGTTAAATAGTTCATATTGATACAAATTTGTTCTCGTAAACAAAATTTCTAAGCGGACTTGATTTAAAAAATATCTCCTTCTATTCAATTGTCTTCTCAACTGTTAGCACTGTTGATTACATATTCAAGGTTTGATTACACTTTCTTAATCTTATCAGCGATTTGTCATTATTTGCATGATGAGGGAAAAATTGTTGATGCTGCTTGCTTCGTAAAGAAAGAAGCTATTACATTGTGGAATTTTAATGAAAATTAAATGGAATGTAATTAGTCAGTAGATGAGGACGCCAGTAATGTATGCCCATAACAGAGACGAGTTTATCATTTCATGGTTAATTAGTTATTTTGTTTATGTAATGTAGTATCTTGTGTTTTTATTGTTATTATTTAAAAATAGTAAGTAGATGAATAAATGAATGTTAGAAAGTTATGATTTTTGTGTTTGTATACATATTGTTATGATTTTTGTATTTGTATACATATTCAAAATATAATGAATAGACATCATTTAGACTTGTAGAAATACAATAGAATCAGATTTGTTGTTTTAGTATTAAATTATTTCCTCAGAACAGAATTTATTCACTTATACACATATATTTTTACAAATTGTAATATATAAACTCCATGCATATAGTATGTGTGAATATAATAATATATTATTGAGATACATGTACAGTGCGCGCGCGCGTGTGTGTATATGTTTTGCCTTAAAATTTTCATCATATCTCAAATAATTAAAATATTCTACTTGACTGTAAAAATATTACGTTAATAAACAAGTCAAGATCATAACAAATCAAGATATTAGCTAACTTATATTCTTGCTGTATTATATACATTAAGAAGTAGGTTATATGGATGTTGCAACAAAAATGCGCATGACGTATAGCGTGAATGTAAATACAAGCATTTCTTATGTATAATGTATGTAAGTGAACTTTGACTCTACACTTGGAGGACAAATACATTAGGAACAGCTAAGAGATAAAGTAAATGTTGATCCTTTTTGTAAGATATGAAGAGTTCCATATTTGTAGAAAACGTTATAAAAATGTTTATTGTTAATTACTAAGATATATCATGCTTAACCTTTGTGACCTTTAAAATGCAAGATATAATAAATCATCGATTTGTTATTAAGTATTGGATCTTATTACTTGATAATATGACGATTATCAAATTCAAATAAGCTATTGTGTCACAATCTTAAGCATTTTTTTATGTTACAGCAAAGAAGCTATCTACTATAACAGAGGACATCTCAGTAAGTCATTCAACACTGAACAATGAGACCACAAAGCCAACAGAATAATTTAACTCCAGAAACCATGGCGTCTAACGGATATCCCGCTGCCGAAACCACTGCCAAAGAAGCGAGGAATCATTCATCCCCTTGTGAGTCAGTGAATTGTATGTGTGCTTAGAGATTGCCAATATTTTTACGTTTTACTATGTATTATTTCGTCACATTTTAACCGATATTTTATTTATATACGATATTTGATATCTTTTTATTTTGCGATTATGATCACTTTTTTTTAACTGTAATATGTTTTCCTTTGTTTTGTCAGTGTGTTGAAATATTAGTAACATAATTATTGTATAATTTAGATTATAAAAAAGTAGATGTATTTGCAGCAGAAACGTTTATATTTATTTCGTTTGAATGTCACCCAATTGCAATTACATACATAAGGTTTTGTTGCGCACATATGTATATCTTTATATTTTGTTGTAACATTCTTTCTGCATGACCTTTTAATAACGATCAACATTTGCAAATGTGTTTTCGTGTTGTTCTCGTGTAATTTTATACATATTACGCTTTTTTAACCGCTGACGGTTATCTTTTCAAAGATATGCGTATTTTTTGTCACATTATCATATTCTTACGTAAAATGTAATATTAATATACTTTATTTATTACAGCAATGCCTTGGTTTGGAATGGACATAGGTGGTACATTATGTAAATTAGTGTACTTTGAACCTAAAGATATAACGAGAGACGAGGCTGACGCAGAAGTTGAAACTTTGAAAAATATTCGCCGATACCTTACTAAGAATTCGGCATACGGAAAAACCGGACATCGCGATACGCATCTACAAGTAAGTGCTCCTGAATATTCAACGCGTAGCTCTCACGACTTTATTGCTTACACAGGTCAGATTTTTAATGATTTTCTTCTTTCTTCTTGACGACTGTTTCAGATGGGTGATGTTTGCATCAGGGGAAGGCGAGGTACGTTACATTTTATAAGGTTTCCTACGAGCGAAATGGGCAATTTCTTAGCATTAGCAAAATCGAAGGGCATGGCGAATCTTGTGACCACAGTTTGCGCCACTGGCGGTGGTGCCTTCAAGTTCGAGGATAATTTTAAGAAGGTATCGCTGTCATCGCTTCCCTATATACTTGTCGTTATCCCTGTGATGGAAATCATCAATTATCCATCGATTCTTTTACAACTGAAATATTTCATTCCAGGAAGTAAATATGAATTTGGCAAAGTTCGACGAGTTAGATAGTTTAATACGCGGAATGCTCTACATTGAAACCACGAATCCGCACGAATGTTATTATTGGTCGAATCCCACCGATTACAGCAGATGCCAGAAAGTACCTTACGACTTTTCCGAACCGTATCCTTTCTTGGTAAGGATGTCTGGACCCTGGGATACATTCACTATTTGTTTCCTTTGAATTACGCGTAGTTTCTTTTTTCTGATGAAACTATATAATTATACTTTGCAGCTTGTTAATATAGGCTCTGGAGTAAGCATATTAACAGTGTACGGACCAGAGGATTACAAAAGAATATCCGGGACGAGGTAAGTTGCGCATGTATTATATCATGCGCTGGCGAAATAAATACATTTTGAAGCAACATGTCGGTATAACATTTATGCTTTGTATAGTTTAGGTGGTGGAACGTTCTTAGGATTATGTTGCTTACTCACTGGATGTAACACTTTTGAAGAAGCAATAGAATTGGCGACAGGCGGTGATAATACAAAAGTAGATAAACTGGTTAAAGACATATATGGCGGTGATTATGGTCCGTTTGGCCTTCCTGGTGACTTAGTTGCTAGCAGGTAAATTTCACAGTCATTAATTTTATTACCTTGATAATTACGTTAATTTCACATTATATAATCGTGTAAGATGGATAAAGCTTCTTGTGAAACTTGCTGCCAAATATGTGGCTTGTGTCGGAATTCTGTTGTATTTGCTGTTTTCATACGCAGTTTTGGACAAATGAACTCTAAAGAACGCAGGAATGCGGTTACGAAGGAAGATCTGGCTCGCGCAACACTTGTCACTATTACAAATAATATCGGTTCCATCGCGCGCATGTGTGCCGTTAACGAGAAAATTGAGAGGGTAATATATAATGCGAGCCACGTATTGATGTAATTTCTCCGGTCGTCATTTTGTAACTGCTTCCGTTTTCAGGTCGTATTTGTTGGGAATTTTCTCAGGGTGAATCCTATATCGATGAAATTATTGGCCTACGCTATGGATTATTGGTCTAAAGGAACCATGAAGGCTCTGTTTTTGGAACATGAAGTGAGGAGATGATTGGAAAAGCGCATTTTCTTTGTTTTATTTCCAGACGAGCAATTCGGATATATCATAAATGTATGCTTCTTTTTTATGATTTCAGGGTTACTTCGGCGCTGTCGGATGTCTATTACAATTTAACGGCGAATCGAGCTAAACGCAAGGGGAAAACATTGAGAAATGGTCATGCAACATGTAGCATTCCATACAATCAAACTTGTTCGTAGAATAAATTTGTAAAAGGAATATTACCGTTCGTGACATAACTATTTATTTTTGTTATATTTTATTTAATTACATTCAGAAATATATATCGCGAGAACAACCGTTTACTACTATGCGCGTACCGCGAGACAGAGAAGTGTCTCTTGATTTTCAAGTACAATTAAGATTATATTTATATGAGAATTGTGTCTCATATATTTTACTGTTTTCACCTAGAAAGCAATAATTTTATTTGGGTATTTTTCCTTCCCGTTATTTTTGTTTTGTCAGGGAATAGCTGTATTGATTCAATTATTTTATTATGAGCACAAATTCATCATTACTTGGCGATAATGGACCAAATCCAATGGGATTAAGGATCGTCCTGTTCCCTATTCATCCCGATGTTCGTTACATGCCGTATAGACTAGTTCTACCTCATAATTTATACCATAAAATTTTTCTACGAATGCACAGGTTTTTATGTATATAAGCAAACGGCAGTCGTTATTACAACTTGCACGACTTTTCGGAAGTTTATAATCAGCGAATGAAACCAATGTGTAGCGATAGATACCTTTGCACCGATCATTAGTATGTGTCATTTTGTTGTTGAAATCATTGTGTGGCGAATTTTTAATCGTGAATTTATAACCAACATTTCGTTGGAAAAAAGAAACAATCGTTTTTAATGAAGATTTTAGTGAAATCTAGTAGAAATCATATTACATTATTATTATTATTTGCACAGTCGGCAACTGGTGATAGCGTCTTATCAACTTTTTTATAAGATTCATGTGTTTTGCCTTGATAAGATATTGTAATTTATTAACGGAGTAGACGCTTCATTCAAATATTGCAAAATGATTTAATGTTGCAGGAGTCAAATAGCATTAGATCATGATTTCAAGAAATATCATAAAGAGAAAAAAAAATACGAAATATGTAATATGGTTGTGTGAAAATAATGTAAACGTAATTGAAATATTGATATCGCTGCGAAGAAAGCTCACATGTCCAACAACATAACGTGTGACCTATGTATGTTCTATTTTAGTTGCCTGAAATTAATAGCAATTGGTACAATTTGATGCACATTCTCTCATTATTTATCAATTAATTTGATACATTATCGTAAGCATATCTTTGTACAGAACGAATAGTTCTTTCTGTTACAATGTATTGTGGAAACATGCCAAACGAACTTTGATATAAAATAAAATATCATTGTAATATATCGCATTATATGTTATCCTCCAGTATTAGAATATTAAATTTCGTGATATGAATTAAGACTAATGCGATATGTATGCAATCGGGATATATTATCTATAGTGATGTATTTACACATAATCATATTTTAATATTTTATTTTTGTATATATCTCTCTTACATGCACTTTCTGTGTGAAAATTGCGATTGCGTACAAAGTTTCTGACGAAACCTACACGTATAATTAATGGAGGATCCGTGCCGACGTAAGGTGACGACGAGATGTGGTTACTTAGCAACGGTCTTACAAAACAGTGACGGTTCTAAGATATCAGGCTAACCGAGCCGTCAGACGTGGTCAGGTGTGGTCAGCTGATACGAGGCTACGGACTTTGGAGTGGTGTTGCGTTATTACTTGCATTATATATATTTTACTACTATTTTTACTATTTTTGCGAGGTCACTGCATTATATAAGACAGTTTTTTACTGACAAACGATGGTAAGATCCATTGATTGTAATTATTAATTTGCCGAGGGGATTTTGCGGGGGACGATTATTATCGCTTGTTTTTACAATTAAGTTACATTTACGATCCGTACAAACAATCTGCATAAACGAGGTGTAGATTAAAAACTCAAAATGTTATGTGTTACAAATACCTGCAGAGTCGAATTTCGTTCCGTATTAATATATTTGTCTTGGCTATCAATTGATCATTCGCTGTTCATTGCTCGAAACTGTCGAAGGGTCCGAAGAAGGCGAAAGGGAAAATGATCGATACCGTGGACGGGGCGGACACAACGAAGATGAACAGGGAGCAATTAGAAATATACGCCCATAAGATATTGGAGGAGATGGAGCGCGAGCGGGAGGAAAGGAATTTCTTTCAAATAGAAAGGGATAAATTGCGAACTTTTTGGGAGATCACGAGACATCAATTGGACGAAGCTCGTGCCGTGGTCAGGTACGGCAACGTGAACGCGTCGTTTAGCGTCGTGCGTAAATTAATCCCGCACATGTCCTCACGAATTGCGTAGAAACAAGGAGCGCGAGAAGGAGGAGCTGGAGGAGAAGCACGATGCCGAGCTCAAATTGTACAAGCAGAAAGTGAAACACCTGATGTACGAGCATCAGACTAATCTGTCGGAGACCAAAGCCGATCACTTGGTCGCTCTGAAGTTAGCGCAGGACGATCATTCGATGCAGGAGAACGAGCTCATCAAGGACAAAACGGAACTCAAGGAGATGCAGAAGGAGCAGGAGTTGTCGTATATGAACCAGATCCGCGCGCTGAAATTGGTGAGACGCGCTTCCCAGACAGCCGAACCTGTAGATTCTGAGCGGAGCCTGCTATAAATTTTTGATGCCAGAAAGGCAACAATTTTACACACAATTTCTTCTATCTGGCAATATTGTCAAATTGCCGTCAGAAATTTGATAGAGCTTACTGACATGCTATGCCAATATAAGATCGATAGCAGAAACCAAGCAGCCTCTGTAATTATTTGACAACCAATTGGCAGTAGAAATCGAGCAGAACCTACTGTAGTTTGGCAGCAAAATCTGCTTGGTTTCTATCGTCAATTTGTCATCAAACCATGTCAGCAGGCTCTGTCAGCATAATACGAGCTTAATGCGGACACAGATAGCTATAGTTTTGTTGTGGGATTCTGATCGAATTTACCGCCAATCTGATAGCATAATATTTTGCTTACTGGGTTGTAATACAGTTTGCTGAGAGGTCTACAGTTCTATTTTATTAATAATAAGGGAAACATCGCTGAATTTTGTATATGTTGAACCGCAGCACCACTCGGAGGAGATAAACAACATCATGAAGAGATTCCAGTTGGAAGCGACGGAAATGGAGCAAAAGTACGAGCAAAAGTTGACCAGTCAGTACGAGTCCTTGACACTGAAGCATCGTATGGAAATCACGGAAGTAGAGGAAAGGAAGAACACTCAGATTGCGGACTTGATAAAAAATCACGAGGACGCGTTCAACGAGATGAAAACTTATTACAACGATATCACGATGAACAATCTGTCATTAATTAAGAGTATGCAGGTAAGTTCGCCGTTTTTGTTTGCTACGAAGATACCTCATAGGTACGATAAGAGTGATCTGCTGAAAAGGAAATGTATCGTTTGAAACTTTTGCGACAGGAGCAAATTGAGACGATAAAAAATAACGAGGAACGTCTAAAGAAGCAGGTGCGGGAACTGACAACGGAGAACAAGAAATATTCGGCCGACCTGAAGGTCTTGCAGGAAACGGTGACCGAACTGAATCGCCAACTCGCGAATTACGAGAAAGACAAGCAATGCTTAATTGTCAGTGTCCTTAGCGCAACGTTATATTGTTAAGAACCAGAAATATAACGTAGACCGAATTGTTGCAGAACACGAAGCGGAGACTGTCTGTCGTGACGAAGGATCTGGAGAATTTGAAGTGGGAGAACGAGGTGCTCGAGTTGCGCTTCGAGAAGGTAAACGGTTAATATTTAGTGTTTGTGACCGAAGATTCACGTAAGGAGATTCACGTTTTTAGTGTCAAGCCGAGAGAGACGAGTTACACTCCAGATTCGTCTCGGCTATTTTCGAGCTGCAGCAGAAGACGGGCTTGAAGAACGTGCTGCTAGAGAAGAAGCTGGAAAAGCTATCGGATTTGCTGGAGCAACGCGAGGCGCAGATCAGCGAGGTGTTAGCCGCTGCTCAATTGGATCCCGTGGCGGTGGCCACCGTGAACAAGAAACTGGAGGTAGGCAATTAAACGCGATTCCATCGCAATCGCGGATGTGAATATACGACAACTCTACCCGCGATATTCTTCCCCCAGGATATGCTGAACAGGAAGAACACCGCGATACAAGAACTGCAGTATGAATTGGCGAAGGTTTGCAAGGCCCACGACGACTTGTTGACAACTTTCGAGAGCAAACTGCAGGAATACGGAATCCCCAAGACCGAGCTTGGATTTCAGCCTCTAAGGACGAAAGTAGCCGGTGTGAAATGGGGCTTGGGTCCAACCGGTCTCGTTACCGCGAATCGGTAGCGCACCTAATCAACATTTCATCGATCGTCTACCAACGGAGATTTTTTACATCGCCTTCATCCTAGAAAATCGGCGCACATGTTGCACCTTCTCATTCACTTTAACATTACTTTTCCGAAGAACGGATTAAGACGCAGTGTTTCTTCATAAGTACGACAAATCTAAAACTTACGTTGGATACGCTATAAAGGATGTACGCTCGCATACAAACGTGATTCCGCAATACAATTACACACGACGCACAGAATTAATTTTGACATGGAGTATTTTTATTCTGTAAAACGAATACATATGTCTTACGCGTTACGTTCTCAAAAGTTACATAAAATTATCACAGAGAATGTACAGAGTGTAGATCGTATCGATGCCTGAAAATTGTGTCTAATTTGTTATCTTTACTTCTTCACTTTGGATCGAGTATCTCTTGTCAATTTGCGTCGGCTAATTGGCAATGAGACATCTGTTATCGCGCGAACGATTAATTTCTTTTTTATCGTACCCATTTTATCAGTCCTGACCTTCTCTCGCGCGTTTCGACATTAATCTACAACAACTGACAGGCACCAATACATTGAAGATACATTCATATATAGATATTAACGTATATATAGATATAGACACATTGACTAGTCTAGCTTGTAAAACACTTTAAGTCAAATACATCAGGTCACATGGTTAATAAATTTCAAACACTGGCTTCTTATGTAAAATACTTCCTCGTCCGCGTCTTGCATATAATATAGTCCGTAAACTCTCTCTCTCTTTTTCTTTTTCTTTTAATCCTTAACGATTATCTTAATCTTAATACTTAACGATTAAGTTAACGATTAAGTGAAGAAATAATTTATCATTTGCTCACAGATTTGTAAATATTATACAATGCGTTGTATAGATATAATTTTATAATATATAGATGTATATATATATATATACATATATATTTATATATATATGTTTATGTGTATATTCAGAATTTTGGCACAATAAGAAATAGAATCACAGTTTGAAATCATTGTACATTATAAGACTTACAGATGGTTAATACGTCGGTTTCGTGTCTGTGAAGTGTACGTTACACGCTCGCTACGATATGAAATCCACATTAAACGTATAAACACAATTAACTCGAGACTCTCGCTAGGCTAGATTATAGAAAACTATATAAACTACGAACTAACGTCAGAAGATCCAGTTCTCGGAAAAAGATCGCGCGAAAGTTAAAGATTAACCAGACATAATTCTGAGCACTGCAAAATTTAGAATTTATCCGTACGCGTGTTTCTTTTTTTTTTTTTTGAATTAGGCTCATTTGGTTACCACCTTTGTATTCGGAAAGTACATAGATCCCAGATCTATCGCGTCTTTTTTTCATATTAAATTTTTACGGCCGTGTCGAGTTTGTATCTCAGAGTCGTAGAAAAAATAAACATCTGTTTTAATTTTAGATATTAGTGGTCCATTGTTCCTTTGTAAACCTCTTCTTCGAGTTTCTGGAAAGGTTCGCTCGCGCTACATGTACAGGTGCATCGGTTCCTATAGTTTGTGTGCACACACTAAATTTAAATAAGGGCGATATATATGCGTAATATTGTTAAGCATTCCGACAATGATGCGCTTACGTCATTACACATATAAAACGCGATGTAGCAACATACTTTCACTTGATTCCGCTACTGGCGAGAGTTGTTCGTTCGTGCGACAAACAGAGAAAACAGTGAGCGTATACTTTCTGGAAAAGGCGTGGTACACTTTCAAAATGATCATACTCACGTGAATAGCAGAAATAACCAATGCTCGGCGATTCACTCAAGTTACTCGCACACTTGTGATTCGGTAAAAGCTCTTGTGATATAATTCGAACGTCGAATTAACAATTTTGTCGTCACATCGACATTAAACGAAAGAGATCGCGGTCTTCAAAGGGTCTTCTTCTGTCAAACCAATCGAATATCACCGAGGATAATATGAATCGCGTTAAAAGGAAAAATAACGAAAAATCGCTCGCAAGAAGGGCGATGCAAGGTAATGCATGTGTCTCGTGTAACTTCACGTCTGAGTTGCGTTCAACTCATTATCCTCCAATTAGGTAGAACGTCAGCGATCAGTGTAGAAAAGTATGTTGTTACATTGTAGACTATAGTCTCGCCGGCGGCCAAAATGGCCCCGAACGAGCCGTACGTGCCGTAATCTATTATGCTGTGGTTACACGCGGACAATACCGCCAGGTCCTTCCCCGGGCCCTTGCCGTCATTGTCCGACACGAAACTGATCCTGTGACGCTTACTGCGCAAGTTATATTTACACCAGGCGATATTATCGCTCGTCACTACGAAGACTACGTTGCTGTACTTGCCGGCGAAGTAATCCATCGCCGATAGGTAGTAGCTTATTGGCGCGGGCCGCGCCTTCAACTTCTGCCACAGGTAATCCACGTAATCGGTCCGGCGCACGTGCACGCTAACGTAGGTCGGCGAGGACAGATTGAATTTCTCCGCGACACGTTTCAATACCTTCTCCGCGTAGATCCTCAGACACGGCTTGAACGTGAACTCCCGTCGTATGTCGTCCAACCAGACCAGTATCAGAGACCAGTAAGCCGCGTGCCTGGGAAAGATTTGCGCGATATTTTATTCGGATCGCGCACAAGAGAAAGCAATTTGCTGGAATCTACAGTGGGCCGATATTTTTTCTCTGTGCGATATCCGCCTCACTCTAATCTGGTCTGACTATTACAGCTATATTGTAGCAAAGACATACAAAAGATACACATAGCTGCGAGATAATAGTTGCTTTTACCAGTTTCATCAACGTCGTCCGTGCGACTTTCGCCTTGATCTCTCGCTCTAAGCTCAAATCTGATCGTGGGATCAGGCAAGATCCGAGAGGCGAGAACTCGACGTTGATGAAATGGACGGTCAGCCACGCGTTGCTAATCGCTACCTGGGTATAATGATGTTCTGCTTCGTGCTGTTCCACTGGCCCAACGAACTGATCACCTGGCCGACGTCCAACGTGCATCTGCCGATGTAAGTGAGCGGCGGAATGCTGAGGTTGTCGAAGTACTCCTCCAAGGTCTTGAGGATGCAGCGCGGCATGAACGGCTCCAGGCCGGTGTTCCTCGCGGTAGCCCACACCGACGCGTACTCCCAGATCTGGTTGCCGAGCCTACCGCCCTGCACCGCCGACACAATGCCGTACTTGGGGCAAGGATTCCGCCACTCCGGCGGCACCCGGACGTTCTTCAGGGTCGTGCGACAGAGCGCCTGCTCGTACGCGGAGATCTTCGTGTGGCGGGCCGGCGGATTCGACGTGTACATCGGAAACAGGAAGACGTGGATGCCGAATACCACTATCAGCGCGAGGACTATCGCGCTCGCAAGCACATGCTGTTGAGCGTGACTCATTCTCCACGTTTGGCGTCGCGCGACCTTTCTCGGGGTGCTCTTTCTTCCCTCTCTCGCTCGCTCTTTCGCTCTCTCTCTCTCTCTCTCTCTTTCTCTACTTGCTTGCTCTCTACTCTCTCTTTACTACTTGCTCTGCCTCTCTCTCTCTCTGCCTCTACCGGTCGGCCGCTCGCTCTCTCGCGCGCACGCTAGTCCGGCATTTCGTATCTACAGGTGTGCCATGTCCTTTGCTTTCCGACGTACATCTTGGCAACGATAATGCGATTAATGAGCGACACAAGCGTGTGAATGTGACGTGGGAGCATGCATATCGCGTGTTGTTTCGCGTCGAGTTTCGCACGAGAGAGAACGGGGGTGGTTCACAAGCTGTAGTCTCTCGTAGATGTTGAAGGGTGGGTATCGTTTAAAAGTGTAGCGAGACGTTTGTTATTTATGTATGTGTGTGTGGGCGTATGTTGTTCTGGAAGTAGTTGCGTGTAGTTTGTTCCAGACCAACGGTCTCTCCGTGAGGTAATTAAAAAAAGAAAAAGGACATGGCCAACACACCGTCACTACCCAGATAGCACAGTGGTGAATAGAAGTTTATAGATCATTCATTTTAATGAATACCTACCCTAGTAGCACATTGGCCAATGTTGGGCCAATATAACGCCAATGAAGTGTGCTACCAGGGTACAGGATTAGAAAAATAAATATTTGGAGAATTAGCCGCAATCAAAGTCGTCTTGAAATATTCCTCAAAGATTCATCATAACGAATATTTCGTGATTTGATATACTTCGAGTACTTTGAATTGAGAATTCACGAACTTTACTAGTGTTTGTTTATTATAATTACTATCTATGACTATGTTTAGCAGATGTTTGTATTATTTCCAAGGTATCAATCATGTAATTTTTCTCTAAGACAAAAACGTAAAAAGCGAAAATTCCTTTATGTATATTATCATAATTTGAACTTTTTTATATAAATAAATTATATCTTGACGCAATAAAAAGTAAAACGACATCATTAAAATTTCATTGAATTGCGAGGATATGATTGAACTCGACTCATTTCAACAAATTGCTACTTTATTGGCCTGAAATTGCCCGCGTATAATGTAATCCTTTTTTAATTCTACATGATTTTCTGATGCAATTTTGAATTCCTCTCTTTTTTTATGTCGTTGAAAGAATGCTGAATGTATTTTAATTATTTTATTTGGAAGAAGTCTGTTATTCATCAAATATCAACAGTAACGTTACATCAATATTATAATTTTCCGCTCAACAATATAGCTGTTATACGCAACCTGCGTTATACAACATTTATGCTGTTAAGTGAGAAATTACAATATTGATATAATATTACTTTTAGTTGGTATTTACTAGATATTCCACAATCCTTTCTCTTTGTATCATTAAACACTATTCCTCTTGAATTCACATCTTATTAATTATTATTCATTATACATCTAATTATACATCTATAGATACGAAATAATTTTATACGAATACTTCAAGAAGTTCTCAGAAATTCCAATCATAAAGTGCATATGACTCACTAAATCTTTCTTATTCTATGAATTCCTAAAGAATTACAACTCAGGAAAGGAAAAAGCTTCGGGAATACTTTAAGAATTCATAGTGCTATTTGGACGATGCGAAGCTCAAGTAAAGTCGCATGCGAAGAAAGCAGAAATCAGCGGCGAAACCTAAGTTACAACGTTAGCCACGTTAATCGTGAGATATCAAAAGAATGAACCGTATATTACGACATCGATAACGGTACAATTTCGTTGAGCGCGACTTTCAACGCTGAGCGGGATTTATCGCGCTTTCGTGATGAAATTGGCGTAAAGTTCGTTATCGCGTACTTAAAGATCATGCACGAACGAACGGCGCACGAACCGGCAATTTTTCTCCTTCAACAAGTTGCAACTATATACCTGAGCGGTGTTAATAGGAGCGTAATTAATACGTGGAGCGACGTGGAGACGGGGGGAGAGTGTGTGCGGGGTGTGAAACCCCTTATTACGATATTCGCTCGACGGAGCATTCTCATCCTTCCGCGATCGAAGGCAGCATTGGAAAGTTTTGAAAAATGATACGTAGCTGCGTTAAGCGCTGTCATTCACCGTAAACTTTCCGTCAATATATATGAGAAAATTTCAGCATTTATAACTCGATAGAATATTGCGAGACAAGATGTATAAATTGTCCGCTGAAATTTATAATTATGAAAAATTGAACAAAAATGTCTCTTCGTCGCAAGTTCAATTAGATTCGTAGGAAGATTCGCATTAAAACACGAGCTTCTTCGTGAGATTTTGCAAAAGATTCTCCGTGATCTTCCAACGTACCAAATCGCAATGCAATTTTCTTCGTTATCCATCTAACGGAAAAGCTCTCGACTCGCCGAGACGCATATATGTATCTATGTACTTGTTCGAAGCTATTGCGTCGCAGGGGTGAAATTAAATGCGCGACGTATATCCTAAACCACTATTGTCGATGTGGCGTATGCAACCGTCATTATTAAAATAATTCTCGAGAAATCTCGCGATAGGGAGAGAGAGAGAGAAAGAGAAAATATATATCTCCGAAGAATCGCTACGACTAATAATATTATAAGCTATCAAACATTATTGTGTCGCGGAGACTGAAGGTAAAATTGACAACGTCAATGTATAATTCGACGTTTGCTTTAAATAAACTCACTCCTGCTCATATCCCGCTTCTTTGAAGGTTAGACTATCGAAATTAATTCGGAAATAAGAAATTGGAACGTGACCCGAGCCGAGATGTATGCCTTTATACGAGATGCCTCTAGAAATCTCTATCCATCCCCTCTAGCCTTTTTTAGCGCATGTACGCGCACGTACTGTGTCGTCGAAAATCGAGCTCAACGAATTCGTCCCTCGACACCCTCCTGTCAACCCTCGCCCGTTGGGAAGAAAAACCACTCACCCGTTCCGACGAACTCCTCACGATTCACGACGCACAGGCCGAGCCTCGCAACTGGCCGCGGGGTTCGCTCATTCATGTTTGCCCGGCGTGACACCTTCGGACGCTTGTTGCACCCTGGCCGTCGTCGCCGTCGCCCTCCGTTGTAGCAGACGTCGTCGGTGCAGCATTTGCCGCTCGCAGCGAACTTCAGGCGGCCACCGCCGCTCTGCACCGTTCCGCAAGGGCTGTCCTCGTCGCGTTCTTTACGACGCAAAGCCGTCCGGGTTGTTCCTTGTTCGGCCCGGACGAGGATGAGCCACCATCCTCTCTCTCGGAGGGATGTTGTCCGTCAGGGAGAGCGTGACGTCACCGACCGTCGTTACTCCCTGCCTCGGCGTTCCGCCGTATAGATTTTTCATTTCCACTGGCGCCGACCGGACCGGCGCGTTGTTGCCCATGTCGTTTCTCGTCACCTTCCGTTGGTAACGTTCGGATATCGAGGTCGAGGAAGGATCTTTCGAGGCATTAACTTTCTAGAATAAATCGTGTAAGACTGTTGAAGGAGTCAAATAGCGTAATAAATGTAAGGTTATGATACGTACGAGTCGAATTGTCGTTGCACACCGTTTAAACTCGGTAAACATCAACCAACAGTAACGTTAAATCAATATTATATTTTCACTCGACAATATACGTGTGATATAACACATGTTGCACTCAACAGTTGTATTGTTGAATGAGAAATTTATAATGTTAATGTAACGTTGCTGTTTACTGGGTACTTTCTGTACTTTGTGTGCTCGGGGAACAGATGTCGTGATTTCAGTCTTTTCAATCACACTTCCTGTACGAAAACGAGATCGGGATATATCTAGACTTTAAAAGGACAAAGAACGGGGTTTATTTATAATTAAATACGCAAATTACAACCGAAGCGAACCGATCATTGAGAAATAGCAGCGGAAAAGAGCTAAAATGTGATATAGAAGGTACATATTGTGCAACACTATTTTCAAATTGCGGTAACATTACCGCGAGCAACTGTCGGTATTACCAGTAATTGTGTCGTTACCGGCGGGTGTACTAATGGTAATACATTTCGAACACCAGGTATATGTTCAGGAATGCGTTTAGTTTTTCAAAGTCATAGTATAGACGACTCCGTGTCTCGTAAGAAACGCTTGATAGGTAAAACGCTTTTTGTGTCATGTGTTTTGATATCGTTCATGCAAATCAATACCGAGTCGGTGACGAACGCTTGCTAATTGGCTCGGCGGTTTCGCCATTACCGGCGGCGCCTCAGTCTTCTTCTGGCGGCGCTTTAGTCCTTTTCCGGCGTCGGTCGTGTTAGCAGCGTTTGAACGTTGCTGTCGCGAATATTCAATAATTCTCGATCGAAATCGTGCACAACCAAGAGGTGTTCGCGCAGATCGTACAATCTTCAGGTAAAATATTAAGTGGTGAATCCGCTGACCACACGAAACATGACTGTATGTAACGATATATGATAACATTAATTCGGCAGGTTACTCGTGTTCGGATGGGAAGCTGTGCGTAATGGCATCCATGAACATGATCGAACAGGAAATCTAATTCTCGGTCGACGACATCGGTGAGCAAGTGAGTGATATTTCAGTCTTTCGGAAATTTCGTTGAATAGGTTATTCTCGACGTCGCTACATGATCATGCGCGTCAGAATCGAATGAATAAAGAATATAACCTTAGGGTATGCCCTGCCCTCCCCCTCTCCCCCTTGCTTTTTCTCTTGCGTCCGTTATGGCTGCTGCGTTTAAACGCTGACCGTTGGAACGCTGATATTGAATATTCAATATTTCGTGTAGATCATGAGACTTTTCGCGAGAAAGAGATTTAGAAGTTAATGTTTGGATTACATGAAATATGATTAGATGTAACGATACTAACGATTCTAAAAAGAACAGACCAAATATTAATTCGGCATCGTTGCTTGTGCGTAGATACACGAAATGGCGTCCATGTGAAAATGTTCGAACAGGAAATCTAGTCTCCGTCGACATTGGTGAGTAGTATTCAGCAAGTAAGTCATATTTTAGCGTATCTCTCGTAAATTGCATCGAATCGATTATTCTCGACAAGTCCACATAATCTTATATACGCTTTATGATGAGATTGAATTAAAATTATAATTTTAGAGTATTTTATGCTTCCCTCTTTCCTTCTTCTTACTTCATATCTTCCCACATCAGTTGCGATTGCAGCCTTTGAACGCTGATATCGAATATTCAATAATATCTCAATTGTTCGAAATCATTTGCCACTAAATCATATTTGTATAAATTGATTTTTTGTGAGAAATAAATTTAATAGTTTGTGTCTCGATTACGTAAATATGACTAAGTGTATTTATTGTGATATTAATTCAACATTGTTGCTTGTGCGTAGATCCGAGGTTATACGAAATGGCTTGCATGAAGGCGACCAATCGGAAATCCGATACTTGGTCAACGACATTAGTGTGTAAATATTTCAGCGAGTGAGTAATATTTTATTTTTCCGAAATTTCATCGAATCGATTATCCTCGACGAGTTGTCAGCGCCACATAATAGAGTAGAATGGAATAATCACGCGCATGATGACGCAATTAAATAATGGATTCAACTTCAGGCTATCTTGCTTTTCATTTCTCTTTTTTTTTGAGCGTCACATTTCCGAGGTAGTCGATTCGATCGTAATTTCGAAGTTAAGTGCGGGACGACGACCTCGTTCGTCGATACTCGTTTTATCTTGATCGCGGGAAGACGCAGTGGGTCGTCTTTTGTGCTGCGAGCGTGTTTCTTCGCACGCCCGCTATCTCGAAGACTCTTTCGCGAAGTAGGCCGCGAAGCTCCGATATGGCGTTGTCGTGCTCAACCAAATTATAATGGCATATTTCTCGTCACTATCAGCGTCTCTCTCTCCACTGCGTCTTCCCATTCAATCCCCGTCGTCACTGTATCTCTCAACCGATATACTGGGAGCTTTATCCCTACGTGCAACCTTTTCTATTGGAAATAAGGTGCTTTTGAAAACGCTCGCTGTGCCGACGTACATCAGCCAGTCGAGTGCACTGGTAAGTCGAAGAATTTCGTAGCGCACTTGTAAATACAAAACAAATAGAGATTTACGAAAAGCGCCTCTCTAGTATAAATTTTAATTATCGCTACATCGTTTAAAAGCTCAAATTCCATTTTTTTTGTTTTCCGAGCATCATGATTCCATGTCTTTTTTTATTGCTGTTATTACTTATACAGTGTGTCTGCCAGGCTCTTTCTCTCTCTGGCAAGAGATTATATAAAATATAAGTTATGTTACTTCCATAATGAAATGATGACACTTTTACTGTTAAAACGAGACATTTTACGCAAAAAAAAGTTACATAATACCGAAAAACAATATCTATATTGATACTCGTGAAAACAAAGTCGATAGGAATATCGAGTAACAATACTCCATGATTGTGTGGTCGATTCACGAGGTTGTGCATGACATACTGAATAAAATAAAAATAAAGAACCGTCATTCTTTTATTGCTTCGGTGTCCCGGGGGTTTGCTTGGTTAGCGCGTAATTTCATCCAACTCTGTTATCGGTACACGAAAACTTACTTTCACGAACAACACGCTCGCCCGTACGGCGGTTTCTAATGAAACGCGTTTTCTTTTAATGATTGATATTATTCCATAAAAGAATAGATCCATCAACTTCTGTTTGAGAACAGGTCTCGCGGCTTTTACGTCACGCGCATATATCCACGATGATATGTGTATGTATGTGACAACTTTATATATATATATATTTTTTAATATTTATACATAGAGTGACATTCCTTTCTCTGTCATCATTTTCGAGATTAATCGAATTATCGTTAATTTCTCGAAATTGTCAGACGATACTGACGCGATATTTTCTTCGCGGGCAAACTCGCCCTGCGCTCTCTCGTGCTTCTTGTCGTATCGCATAATGGCTCGGTGATATCGAAGCACCGACTCTTCTCTTTTGTGCCTGTCAACTGCATTGGCCGGGGTGAGTTTCCGATTCTCGCGGAATCCTTTCGACCACGAAATAAGACGGTCGGAATGAGACGCGACGGGAAATTTCTCGGACGAGTTTTATATATCGAAGTCGCCGCGGATACACATCCCGAGGGGTACTTCTTCGCGTGCTTACCCGTGCAGGGGCGGATGTTAGCTTTCCCGAGGCCTGAAATTAACAATCGCGCAATGGAAACACGAGTCGTTCACTCGTTCACGAATAAATCGAAGAGTTTAATCGCTTTTCTATTCATTGAATACATTGAAAGAAGAAAGTGCTACATTAAAATAAATAATTATTCTAATACCTCCTTAGCAAATTTTTACTTGGACGAAGTAATTATTAATTGAATGTAGTACTTTCTTGCTATATTCAAATAATATATAATACACGAACCAAGTAAAATTTACTTAATCCAAGTAAAAATTTGCCAAGGAGTATCAGAGTAATTATTTACTTGAATGTAATTTTTTCTTTGTGTACGAATAATAGGCCTGTTCGTTTTACCGAACCAGTGTTGCACGTCTGTCCTTTTCCTTTCACCGCTAGGTTATACATTTGTTTCACTCTTGGTGCAAAAGGTGCAATCTACTTCAACTAAAGCGAACATCGCGTCGGACAAGGGAACTTAGATAAGTGAGCGAAGGTCGTCGTCGTCGGATTTATTTACAACGATGCAACCGCGATAATCAAGACGCAAAACTCCCTTTCCCTTTCGTGACACCGCCAATTCAATTCACCGAAATTATGCCGGTCTCAATCGTCGCACACTCGTTACCTTCCACGCAAATCCGCCCCTGTGCTTGCGCAGGTGCGAGCACACTGCGACATGCATACGTATGGCCGCGGTGCCTTGTATGCACCGCGTATCGCTTCGCGGGGGAAAGAGGAGGGAAGACACCGATTGAAATCGCGCACGGTGCGGCGAGTCCATGCTATTGACAGGCCGTCTTTTATAGGTATGTGCATCGCAATTCTTCCGCAATTTCGCCGTGCCCGTGGAGCTCCTTTTCCCGCAGCTCTACGGCAATTCGATATCGCGCTACCATCACCCCTTTATTTCACCATGGCCCTTTCATTTTCCTTCTTCCCTGCTCGGTCTAACACCGAACGTCGCGCGTCTTCGGCTCGCGAATTTCTGGGATTACGCGACACACTGCGTCGCGTCGCGCGGAACGGTGATATTTTTATTGTTAACGCGAAATCCCGTCGTTAGATATTCCATTCGTGTTTGGCGAAATTTTATGCTTTTACGTTCTCCGCATTTTTAACGAGCAGAGGAAACTTTCGAGAGGTGTTATGCACGCGCTGCAAATTTCCACGTTGTGTGTGCATCTCGCGTGTACCGTACTGAAAAAGTTATAGTTTAGCTCCGAAATCACGCGTGAAAGCACTGATGAACGATAGAGCTATCATCCCAGTCGGGCTCCGTTGGTAATAAAATTCCACGTAGACCAATAGCTAAAGGCGATTGGTTTCGACAGTGTTCAATTTACCTTCTGATTTGGCACGCTTGTGAGACGGCCAGCCGGGATATTTTTGTCCGCTCTCCAAATCTGCCAAGCGTCATCCAACTCGATCGCTCGCAAACCTGGTTCCTGGTTAGTCGTAGTTTACATGACGCCTCGTCGGAGTTCGGTTTCGTGTCGGAGTTTGTGCGAAAATTGCATTTCGATCGTTGAGAATCGAGGCAAACGAAATTTGATCTCGGACGGCATCGGCCAGGGGGTGCGCACGATGCGCCGGACAAAGTGCACTTTGTGCGTTGCGCGCGAGATGTGATATGATTTAGCGAACGATTTTACATGAGATACTTTCGTCCCTTTAAATTTATCTCACCGATCCTCCTCGCATCGATTCTCTAGTATTCTCTGTCCATATCTATATTTTAGAACAAACACAATCGTCGTTCGCAAAATATAGAGACAGAAACAAACGGACTTGTAAACACATACGTAAAAGATATTAGAATGAGAAAAATGTGGCTATTCATTATCCTAAGATGCATTTTTATAATGGACGTTTTGAAGTCGATTTCTTTATATTGTGCAATATTGATCGGTAACCTTTTATTAAGATTGAAATCGCGAATTCTGGAACATTTTGTGTATATTTGGGAGAAAATCGATATATATCTGCGTCTTAGAGATAAAAAGTATCAATCTATAGTGCGATATATAGCTCGCTTCATTATTTGATAGAACACTGCTCTTCGAAATACCTTTAATGATCATTCTATATTAGTTGCAAGCCGATCGCAAGCAAACGAAACTCCTGTTGCAACAGGCAATCAGAAGCGTTAATGGTGCTATTGACGCTTCTGATTGGCTGTTGCAATCGACTAGCAACTAATGTGGAATGACCTTAATAGCGTTAGAGATTTTTCAAAATTAATATCTCTCCCCCGCTCTCACGATGATTGGTATTATTGTTTTTTCAACGCAATCAAACATGTTTCATCGAGCGTAACTGGATCTCACCTATACACTTATGTTACTATTATACGCCAATGCGTATGCACACACCCAATTACGTGCTCGTAAGCGCCGTGGCCTATAAGTAATTCAGTTATCCGGTGTCGCGCGATATGCAACAATGGCGCTGCAAATGAAAAACCATTAAAAAGCATTAAATACGTTGTGTCTATCTATCTCGCTCGCTCCCGACCGACCGACCAAGGCGACGAGATTCGTGTAACGTGGAGCGCGTTAATGGTGACATGGTGAAAATGAAAACGCATACACAAGTCAGGAGCAACAAAGTTCAAGAGGTGTTTGGTGAAAGCGTATTTTCATTTAGCGGAAGAGAGGAAGAGAGAGAGAGAGAGAGAAAATTCGTAATTGAAATACGTATATATTTTTTATCAATTTCATTCTATCTTTGCATCTTTATTACTTTATATTCTATTCTTCGCTCTTCATATTCTCGATATTATCATCGAAAAAATATTTCTTTTACGAATATCTTTATTTATTTTCCGTATACTGTTTACTGGATTCCGTTTTTATATTTTTTCAATAAATTACTCGCAAGCATTTAAATTTACCTTCCGCGTATTGTCGTCAATAACACACATTTCCGCTCGAAGTAAACTCCTCATCTCTCGCAATCAAAGCGAAACGTTCACTCCATCTAAGAGCCACTAACGACCGTCGTGAGATCTATGATGGGGCTGCAGCGGGCGCAACTGCAAACTGCAAACCGTTAATATCCTTCGTTCCCGCGGGTTTTCCATGATCGGCTCTCTTCGGCTTCGGTCGAAAGTTTCAATCGCCGAAAGTCGGCAACTAGTCGGCAATCGTTTTCCCTTTCTCTCGTTTTTCGCGGCTCGTACCTTCTATATTTAGCGGGATTCAGTTTACTAACCAAATTGCAGTGGGTGGCGACAACGCGGATACCGTGTATTCCAGTCGAGCCACTGAGATTTGGTAGGACGCGTCGTCGAGGGGACAGAAAGAGGCGGTTGTGATGCCGGGGGGGGAGGGGGGTTGCTGCCGTGAACGAGCCGAGAGGGAAAGCTGGGGATGTAGATAGCGATTGAGAAAGGGGAACGCGACGAGGGATGCGGCATAGTCGGCGAGATAGAGAGAGAAACGTCCTGATGGAGTGGCGGAGGCGGAGCGGGCGAGGACGAAGGGGGGCATCCTGCGGAAATTCGATGCTAATGAAGGAAATTGCGTAGATGCCAAACCAGTATTTCCCTTATCTCTCTCCCGCTCTCCGTCTCTCTCGTCCGCCCACTTCTCTCTCTCTCTGGGCGATCTCTCTCGTCTTGCTCCCTCCCCGAGAAAGGTAACACCCGGCTGCGAAGAGGCCGTAACGAATTTCTCCCCCGCTATCCGTTCGCGAGGTGTACCTCTGAGTTCACTAATTTCCACCTCTTCCTCTCGAACATCGATAAACAGCCGGCAGGGTTACCTCCCGCCTGGTTAATCGTCGAGTCGTCACGCGGGCCATTATTCTGATTTTTGCGCGAGATTCTTGCCCGAGTTGAAATGTCCCGGAGTAAATTACTGAGATGAATTACGACGGAGATACGATCTGAAATCCGTGTGATATCAACGATGGATATTTTGCATTCTGCCTTCTGCCGATTCATCGCGTCGAAGCGAGCTTTACGGGAATCTCACCCGGGGTATCTTACCCGAGTACTTCATACGGTACCATAGGGTCCTTATTTGTGAGTAGCTTCTTATCACTGCGCGGAACTCGCTGGCGGATGAGCTTACGCGTGCCTTCGCATTATCTCCATCTCGCCAGACGCGTCTCCCATATTGGAGGGGAACGCGCAACCCCCGAGGGTGCGGATTTGCTTTTTCGGCAATGGCAAAGCGGGCTACGAGGAACCCCCGGATCGGGCGTAATTATCGCGCAATTCGCGAGGTGGCAAAGTTCGATATACGCCGTAGAAGGCGCGATCGTCGTCGTCATAATCGCTACTGTAACATGAATAACCGTGAACTTGATCTAATCTGCGGGAAGTGTAACTTCGTTTCACGGATATTGCGCTCACCTCGATGTCGACGTAGCAGGCTCTAATCGCTCAGAGATCGCGATATCCGCACGAGTCGACTAATTAATTAACGGAGGACACGAAAGAATTTACACCGGCTTTTCTTCCTCTTTCTCTCTCTTTCCCTTTCGTCGTGGCCGTCGCGTCGGCCTTAATTGTGATTTAACTCGCGCGTGTAATTACGCCGGAGACCACTGTAATTCCCGCGAGTTCCGAAACAACGGGGATCATCGTCCGTGACCGCCCCGGCGCCGGCTCTTATATTCCGTGCCGCGGCCATAATTTCCTACGATGATGCTTCTCACCGGGCGGAAACACTCGGAAATGAAAGTGTCCGTGTCGAGGATATTTAAGGCTACAGGCGCGCGTTGTGCGCGCGCGAGCTTTTAACTTTCTCGCGTCTGTTGTGCGCGAAGTACGCGAGTGCTTTCGAAGATCCCGTTTCTCGGCGCAGCTGCGGAAGAGAGCTTCCTCGCGTCGCCGTAATGTTCGGTGTGGTTACGCTTACCAAGTGTGTAGAGAACTTCTCGGCATATACAAAGTGACGCCGTACCGAAAAACGAAAGAGCGCGCCGATGTAATTGGAGGGATATTCTGTTTGCGAATACATTTTGTGAGATTATAATTACCACGTGAGAGATTTATATTATAACGTGATCGCGTGCAAATTTTAATTAAAGTAAGTTATTTGGTACTGGAGTCATTTTGCTCATAATGAAATTTCTGTTACAACGCACGTGGGGAAGCGCGTATAAATAATATTAAATTAGATTGAATTGACTCTCCCGCGAAATTCCTTATGAAATTTATGCAGATTAAAAGCACAAAATTATTCGTTGGTAAAAATATTCGTAATGACTGAGATAATTGATTTTTTTTATTAACCGACATCGGTATCGACCGCTCGCCTTTATATCGTTCGGACTACGTTGAGGTGCGGCAGATGGTAATTACGCTAACGAATCGGCAAATACGTCAAACCGACTGGAATAATTTTTTCGCGACGGAAAAAGAGAAGATTTGGATCCGCTGAAATTTTCACAACGCGTAATAATATCGTTTAAGTATCGATCGCCGTAATGGAAATATGTACGTGTCTCCTGAGTGTTCTTTTAATTTTCGGAAGTAAGTAATGCCCGCACTTCGAAAATAGGACATTTTCTGTTAAGTTTCTGTTAAGATCTCGGTAGTTCAGCTGCTGTGTATTTCAAAACCAACATCTAACATTTCTGTAAAGAATGCATGAAGAATATAATGGAGGCTCTCTCATAAGATAAAATTGTAACTTTTATTTTGCTAATGGTAAGACTGCAGCTTTTTTCGAACTCACTGACGCCACTGACAAGTACTGATCGCTAATAACTTTGAAAACGTTGAGTGTAATTTTGATTACGATTTGCAATAATCTTGATAAAAAATTAATTACGCGAGTCGTACTCATGATAAATAATTTATATAATAATTTTAAACAACTTTTAATGGTTCGATATAAAGGTCATAACGTTATATCAACGACACATTAATTATCCCCGTTGCCTGAGCTCGAAATTTTTCCTGCAAAATAATCTGATATCGCGACGAAAATGCGATAGTCAGTATTACGATGAAAATAATATTACCTCACGGACATGCACATCACGTCACAGCCACGAAGTTGTTTACAAAGATAGCAAAAGCGATACAAACAACGTAATTGCCGGAACGAGGACTTTGTGTGTTAGCTTTAGTAAGTATCGCATCGGAAAATCAACAGAACACTAATTAAACAAGCGAGACAATGAAATTTAATTAATGAATATACTATGCGACGGGGATAATTAGCGGACGCGTGCGCGCAAATATTCGCCTGGTTATCTTGACGTTTGAACGATTCTCGCGGAGCGTGAACGTAAAATGGCTTTTCGTTGCCAATTTGGCTGCGTTGTAAAAAAAGATTGGCCGATCGCGCTTATATACCGGGGGGGGGGGGGGGGGNCGTACGTGGCGAAAGGGGAGGAATCTATAGGCGGAAGCTGAAGCGTTCGACTACCGATCTTCTCTCCCCTTCCGTGAACGATACTCGATATTTCTCATTTTGGACGCCACTCGGCTATTTGCATCTTTATGGAACATTTTAGCCTGCAGCTTGCTCTCACGCCCGCCCACTCGCGAGCGTGCGCGCGTGCTATTACTTTTTCGGCGGTTGTTACTCGCGAGATTAGACGACGCGAATAAAGCTCTCTCACGCTCTGCATAGAGCGGCGGACAAAAGCTCCATTGGAGAAGAATATGAAAGGAAAATTTCAAAGTGTGCAACTTTCAGTGTGCGGTATTTTGCCGCCGCGAAGAATGTTTCGGGCGCATTCGACGAGTTCGAGTGATTTAAACGTTCCGTGCTTTCGGGGTATCTCGCGTGCAAGAGGATATAATTTTCTACCTGCGATAGCATTTTTATCTACATCGCTTTGGGGCGCGAACGAAATTCAACGCGTATAAAAGTGAAGGACGCAGAGTTCGTGAAATTGACGCGCGCACACAACTGAATTTAGCGTTGAATTGCTCTCTAGCTTAAACAATGAATAACAATATCGATGGAGACCTCAGGACGCTGTCACGTTCTCCCCTCGCCCCTATCCCGAAATATTGCAGTTACGGAATCACGATTGATATCGTTTTCTCGCGAGCTGCCGTCGCTCGCGAATCGGAAAATTACAGCGTGTAGCTTAGCGATTCGCCGCGCGACACGTCGTTACATACGGGCGAGGCGTGTTGCAAAACTATCGACAGGTACAGAGTCGGGTCACAGTTGGCATCTGCCTATTGATTGATGAAGCGGACGAGGATATCGCTTGTCTATATGCACGTTGCTGCACCTACTATTCACGTCGTTGCTCTCCGCACGTGCAGCCCGAAGCATTTGATTTTTTAACGCTCGGAGAGTTCGGGGCGCACGCGTTTGCCCGTTGCTGCCGCGCCGAAAAGCAATGCGTTCTAATTTGCCCAGAGCTGCAGCGAGGGCCGGCAGCAACTCTGTCGTTATGTATTTTTTGCACCGGAAGAAAAATATTTGGTATTCGTAATCATCATAGTGAGAGAGTCATAGCCAGGAAAATCAACGTTCTAGCAAATGTTACTATAGTGTTAATGATAATAACTTTATTATTTAATTTAATAACTTTACATGCATGTCGTCGCTACTATTTTTGTGGCTAAAACTACAAGAAAAGGTTATGGTCGGTATCGAAAATAACTGTAATTTCTCTCGGTGTACGTGTCGCCGTGCTCACCGCGTTGTTTCACATGAAGGAAATCGGACGAGCCCCGAATGATTGCTCCTTCGATAATGAGACTCGATGATTTATACTGCACCGGACGTGACCTGATTTTCGTCGCGACTGTTGGTTGCGGCCGTGTTTCAACGGATGTGAAATGAATATCGAAACGAGCCGGTGCTTTTGTCGAACGTTACTTGCCGAGTTACTTCGCCGTGACCGCGCGGGAACTTGCGATTGCATCGCGTCGCTGAATTTTTCCACGGCCGCGCTGATACGTCGCTCGAATTGTAGAAGCGTTATAAAAATGTAGTATCGTGTTTTATTAACGGTTTGGAATCCGAAGGCACCCCGATAAAAGAAATCGATGAAACTCGCGCGCAAAGCGTGCCAGCCGCGAGTTTATTCCCCTCCCTGCCCCACCCATCGTACGGTAACGCGTACTCTATCGGTAAGAGTATTTTTTTTATCATATTTATTTCATTTTACATTGATTAACGGATGCGGGAGTATGGGCGCAGAAATCCCGTTAGAGATTAAAAAATTCTCCGTTCTCTTGTACCTGCCTATTCTCTTCAACAATTCCAATCTCATCTCTCTGATTCCGTTTTTCTCCTCATCTGCGACCTCTACACGCGGATGATATTTGGTGTACGTGCGACTACTGTATGTGTGCACGCGTCCGATATATTAATGTATTTGTCATACATATATATACATACGTGGCATAATCTCGGGATTTGCACATTTTATCGGAATTGATCTGGGTAGAAAATTTATGTAATAATCATATAAATTGTTTTCGCCGCATTTATTACGCCTGGCTATTTCTATATAAAAAAAGGAAGAACAACGGAAAATAAATTCAAGTAATGAGAATAACTGAGGTTTCGCTTGAAAAATGACGGACGGTAGAGAGAACTGCGAGATAATTGAAAAATAATTGCCGATATCCCCGTGGAATTTTGATTTCGCGGTCACAGAGGTAGCCGGGAACGTTTCTGTTATCGATCGTGCGCTCATTACTTCAGAAGTACCTTGTTACTTTCGAAGTTATTTGCTCCGCAAAATGCAAAACGCGAAATGCACGGCAGAGTGATGTCGTCAAACGACGAATTCGTGAACGACTTTGCGCGTCGTTGCGCACCGGCCGATAAAGGAGTTGGCGAATTAATTAATTGAAACGCGGCTCTCAAATTGAATTATCACGTTGACGTAGCGACGAAGGCTCCCTTATGGAGGACCCACGGCTTTGATCATCATCATTGTCTTTGCGTGCCGCGGAAAGATAAACAGAATCTTACCCAATTTATACGGGACGCTTTCTCCGGGCTCGATTTAATCGCGCCTGCTTTTCACCCGGCTTTATCTAGAGCGTCGTGAAAGTTTTCGAGTGAGGGCTGAGAAAGGGAGTCGCGAGGGGCAGGCGGCGGTAAGGGCGGGATTCTTGAAAAGTCCGCGCCACGGTATCGTACATGAGGAACGTTTCGCTTGTAAAGTTTAAGCGGCCTTGAGCGCGCATCGTCTTTGAACTCGACCGGAGTCTTCTTTCGATCACAGAGGAGCGGAGCCGATGGTTCGACGAGTATCCTCCCCAGGAGAGTTCCTGCAGCATCTAATAGATTTTCGGAGTCGTCGACAAAGTAACCGACGGCCAGCTGGACGGCTGAAGTTGACTCCCAGCTACGGCGAATTCGACAAAAATTGTTTCTCCGTCCGCCGGAGGTGGTCGAAGCGCGACCATTTGCATCCTCGTGCACGTAGCTTCACCCGTGTCGGCTCTGTTCAGCGCCAGACATCTTCCGTATAATCCGCTCAGGTCGTCGAAGAGAACGCGGACGTGGAACTTTGTAGTTGAGGATAGTAAAGCACGCGTTGAAAAAGACGATTTTCAGCAAAGAGCTCCGTTTTCCGTTTGATGAGCCCGCCCGCCTGTTAATCACATTATTCTGCGCCGCATATTTGTTCGAAGCGCCCGGGCTTTGTTACGTTCGGGGAGATTGACTAATCGCTCGAGAAGGCGGTCTTAGACGGTGGCTTATTATAATCCACCTTTGTAACGATGTTAGTTTATTAAAATCAAGCGCTCGCGTCGCTAAGCGCCAGATCAAATATGGACAGACCTTCCTCTCCGAAAGTCGTGTAAAGTTTGTCTGGTCTTGAGGTAGAGGCAGCTACGCACTTTCGCGAAGATAAACGTAATCGTTTTTCGATGGCAACTACAAACTATCCTCTGTAGGGGTTATTTTGTTAAGTGGAAAACTCGTATGACGCGCGATGATCTTCGAGCGGTAAAACGAGCAGCTGTTGCCATCTCCCCACTGATGGAAAATTATAGTTATTTTTGGCGCCAAATATATCCTTTCTTATTTTAACTGTAAAAATAGTCAAGAGAACTATTTTTCTAATAAGTGTTATTATACAGTGATAATAACCTTACATGCATGTTGCTGCTATTATAAAATATATTTGGCGCCGAAAATAATTATAATTTTCTATCAGTGTCGAAGAACTGTAAATTATTTACATTGTTCGAAATGCAGCGCCCTGGAAGAAATTTCATGCATTTTTTTCGAGCATTTATTCGACAGTTATATTAACTTCTGTCTAATAACTGAAGAATAAAATTGTTTGGGATCTCAACTAAGATGTAACGCTCTATATATAAAACTCTATCGAGTTTTTGTCCGTTTTCTACGTATATTGTTACAATTAAAAATGGGAATGCATTAATATTAGACTGTAACTGGGAAGGTGTCTAGGAAAGCTGCATGTATTTTAACTAGGACGATTTAACTGCACCATCTTCGATTTCGATGTCAAATTAATAGTTCGGCATTGTCTTGCCACTATTTTCTCGTTTTTTCTCTTTCTCTCTCTCTCTCTCTCGCTGACCCATTTTTTCCTCTCTCGAAAGCTCACGTATCTCCTCGGAGATGTAGGCGTACATCGAGGCACGAAGAGCCGCACTTTACTTTACCGTGTCGAACTTGAGATCTCGCGATTTAGCCGTTCGTGACCGGGATTCGAAGCGGTGCCCTAAGTGATTGCTTCTGGTATATGCGAAATTTAGCGAAGACCTCACGATCCATGTTGAAATGTTAGTGTAACATAGTGTCGATCGCTGATGGGAGTCTCGTTCCCTGTCGTTCTATGTATATCGATGAAAAGTTCCGAAGAACTAGTAGCTGCTGTTCGTTTACCAGGGCGAGCAATACGGTCAGAATAGTAGGGTGGTCGAGTATCATTTAAACGCTAGTTTGCTAAATAGTTTGAAGTGGCACTTGGTACAGTTAAATATCCTTCGATTAATATCTCGGGTTTCAAGCGAATCGTGCTTTCGAAGCCCCGTATCATGAGATAAACCTGAATAACGTTGCCAATTTCCGACTACATTCAGGAAACTTCGGCCCGCCAAGGTTTTTGCGGACTCTTTCTTGTTCGAGCTCGATGAAGTATGATCGCTTTGACGCGCCGGAGACGGCGGGTCGATCTGTTTTATCTGCGAGACTCGCGCTTCTTGCGACAATAATTCATTGCTATCGCAATTACCAAGAACGATCTTCGTACGTCGGAAGATCCGGCGGAAGCGTCTCTATCACGAATTTCGCTATAAAGGTGAGACAGGGAGAGAGAGACAATGCAAGGGAGAGACGGCTAGCGCGGAAGAGAATGAAGGGCGGACGAGAGGGAAGGAACCCGGACTTGAATGTGCTTGCACAACGTTTGATTGGGCGCAGTGGGACCTTTGAGGATTGTTTAGAACAATGCGATCGTAACCGATGCACGGTGCGTGAAACGCGGTATGTGCCGGCCTGCTTGTAGAATAAATATTGGTTTCCGCCTTCCTACCCTCTCGACTAAAGTAACAGCTCGGGTCTTGTGAGCATTGTCACGGAAACGGAATATATTCCGGTTCTTGGAGCATCGAGTTCATCCGTACGATCGAAGCGCGTTGACGATGGTAAACAGAATAATTCGTTAATCGGCACCTCAATTGCTATACACACACGCGCGCGCGCGCGCGCGCACACACACACACACACACACATACACACAATATATATATATACATACGCACGAACGACGTACATGTATCTACACGTGAGACAGAATACATTTCGATAAGAAAACGAAAGAATGACGGGGGAAGGCACAGGGAACGTTTTCTCTTTGTTTTTCTTGCTCCTTTTATCTCCCGGTGATAAAGGGTCGCCTTTTAATCGTCGATCGCTTTCTCCTCTGGATCCTTAAATGGCAAAGATCGCGACAATGTGTGTCGAAAGTGACGGAATCCCCTGCGTTCTTCGGAACAATGCGTAGTCCCGGGACAGAGAAGACGCCAAGTTGGCCCGAGGACGCGGGTAATATATGTCGGAGTAATTTTCCCGGC
Source organism: Dinoponera quadriceps (assembly GCF_001313825.1). Taxonomy (NCBI): domain Eukaryota; kingdom Metazoa; phylum Arthropoda; class Insecta; order Hymenoptera; family Formicidae; genus Dinoponera; species Dinoponera quadriceps. The sequence continues at coordinate 108,188 of NW_014554780.1, forward strand.
AATATTCCCAGAAATTTATGGGTTATTAATTTTATGAACCTCCGGCTATCTTCACTTCTAAACGGGCGCACGTGTCCTCCCGGTAATATCTCTATTATGACTGACTGCGGCCGATCTTCCGCTCGCGCAGGGTCTTGCGTTATTACGGGCTCCGTGAGAATCCGGTTTTAGTTCATTGACACTTCATTATTCCTTGTTACTCGCTCAGAGCGATTTCACAGAGAAAGAGAAGGAGGGAAAGAGACACTGCCCTCCTCTCTCTCTCTCTCTGTATATGTGTTTTTTTCCTTTTCTTTAACTTACGAGACTTAAGATATATCGAAATTAATTAACATTTAAGTGAGACGTTCTCACATTTACTCTATTCTTTCAACACGGATCTAGTTTCCTTCCCTAAGAATTCGAGACTTCGTTATTTTAACCGTCGCGGTAGAATGTCTTTTACTTCCGCTCTTTCATTGCCCGGAGCGTTAATATAACTAACCTGCCGTGACGAGGGAAGATATCTTTTTAATAACGAATGCGTGAAACACTGGAATGAAAATGTTCGTGATATTAGAGGGCGTATAAAATGACGGTGTGCAGTCTCGCGGAGCTCGATTCGCGTCCGTGAAGAGTCCGCCAGCATTGAAGTCGTAACCGCGTGACTGCGATATTCCCAAAGGTATGATAGTCGAGTTTTTAATGCTCTTACAATTTAGGAACGCTTAAGTCGCTAATGGCGAATTACCGGTAAGTTCTAAATGTTATTTATCACATTTCGTTCCGTACGAGCGATTACGTGCTTTAAGAGTGCGTGTAAAACCAGGGTAGCACGGGTTTATTCCGAACGATAAATAGGTCCCTGCGCTTCGAAAAATGATAAATATACATCGGCCGCGCGTTTTACCCCCGAAATTGATCATTTAACGTTCCTTGCCTGTCCTATAAAAATCGCATACAAATAGCATTAATTTCCACAAGTAAACATGCGAATAAACGGAATAAACGCCTGCTCCTGCTTTTTAACGAGAGCTTTGAGAGCATCGAACGAACGCCGATAAATCGATTCCATCGCGTCGCACAGCTTTCGTGCGTCGCATGTTGTTTTTTTAAAGTTGATTTATGCATAGGTTGTCATTTAGCAGCGCGTAAATATTGTATTCCGCGGATACGTCGGGAAACGTCGGAATTGCCATTGTGTTTCGGCGCGTCGTGTCGCGCGCGCGTCAGTTGTTGAAATTAAAAAAGATGAAAGAATCGTCATTCGCGCGCACATTAAACTGCCAATATTCGATCGGCGATGTCGCGCGATCCGAGATTCTCCGACACGCGTCTTCGACGCAAGAGCAGTCATTTCACTATTGTTTCGTGATTTGCAAAACCAACGACGAATATCCCCTATCTACACACACCACACGCACGCACATACATACGCACACATCCATGGATTCGCTTTCGTTGCCGACTCGTAAAATCGACATCCACGCGCGATTGTTCCACTATTACACGAAAACAAAGTTAACGAGCTGAGTTTGCGGCGGACGACGCTTATTGTTAGTGCCGAAGTTCCCCGGCAAACTGTGCGCTCACTTCACGTATCAACATCCGCGAACGAACACACAGTCGATCTCTAAAAAGGGGTTGTGGCGTGAGTTTCGTCCCCCGGCACGAGTCAGCCGGTCTTATCGGGTCGTATGGCTTTGGGGCATCATTATGTGTCGTCCCAACCCCCGCGATAGGGGTGTGCTCCGTTTCGGCGGCGGCAATAATACGATATTTGTGTGACATTTGTGCGGCACGTCCGTTGATTCTCGTTTGTGCAACGCGGCGTTACATATCGTCGCTTCACGAAGATCCACGCCGTGTGGAGGGGTGTAGAGAACGGGGCGCTACCCCTTATCAAGGGGTTGCGAGATCACACGCCTTGTAGGTATTGTACCTACCTCTTTACGCTACCCCGTCCCACCGCCTCCTCTCCTCCTCCTCCGCAACCCGGCGCCGTTGTCCTTTATTTCGGGGTAATGTTGCGTGATAACAACCAAAGCTGGCTACCCCAAGAGCAGTCTTCCCTTCTCCCCTTCGGGATCGTCCCGAGGGAAGGATTATCGGTACAGTCGGCAAGTTTTTAAAGAGTATGGCCGACGGATGAATAGAGCGTACTCGGGGATCTCGTGGAAATTCGGAGCGACTCGACGATTATTATCAAACGATAATTCCCGCGCTTCCTCCCTCCGGTGCAAAGTGTCACGTTGCGATTAGCGCAAGACGTCGGCGAGAGGTCGTTGAATAATTTATTGTTGACTGTCTCTTGGCGAAATATTAGCTCGCGGCTTCATTATCGAGATAGCTTAATGTAAAATATTGAAATGCGCCGGGTAATACGTCGAGATTGGAAGGCTTTTAAAGAGAAACGAGCCATGGACGAAAACGTCGGGAAATTGTTAACTGTTAAAGTTATTAAATATTGCATGAAATTATATGCTCATCGGCACGGAAGCGGCGTGCACGACGTTAAGAGAGGAAATTATCGCATTATTATGCGACTACGGGCAGCAGTCCTTTCACGATCTTTTATCTGCAATTTCACGGCAGCGTCATCGCCGTTGCCGCGTCGAACGCTTTATCTTGGGGTAATGTTGCGTGATAACAACGAACGGCGGAATTGTCCCAGTGGGACGATTATTAGTGCCGCCTGCAGTTTCTTGAAGACTAGCGATAGTCGATAAACAACTCGCGGGGTCTGCGCCTGCATTATTATCGCGCTAGCTGAATATTTTCGCCCGCGTATTAACCGCGCATCAATTATTTCCGCCGTTTTCGCCCGGCCGCCGTTCCATCTCTCTCTCTCTCTCTCTGACGTTGATATTTATTTCCATTATGCGATATTTCCCCCTTAAATATGAATAGATACCTTACGAATCGATATATACACGCGTGCTGTTTCATCTTTTGAAATTGCTCGCGTGCAATCGCCGCGTCGATGTTAATCGACGATAAATTCTCAGCGAGCGAGGATTGCTCGAACTGTCGCGTTTAAATTTTGCACAGCGCGGCGTTCGCGAAATATTTTAATGGTTAAGGATTCACCGTAAATACACACGATCTCGCGTGTCGTAAGCGTTATCCGTCCGAGAAAGGAGCGGCGGCGAGCGCATAGTCGCTACAGGAGAAGGGCTCGTGACGCGTCCTTATTATCTTCATGCCGGTGTTTCCTTTCAACAAATATTATACCGGGCGTCCACTTCAGATGCGATGAAGAACAGAGAGAGAGAGAGAGAATAGCCGAGGAGCGAGGAAAGAAGGAAGAGAGGGAGAGGGAGAGAGAGTCGTTCTCGGTAACTTGGTCCTTCGTAAAATGTACGACATAATAAAGTGCACGCCGTGGAGCGGGAACGAAGCTGAAGATTCGAGAAAATAAAGAGAAAGCGGGTAGTTAGGATTCGGTACGACCTACGTATCTACTTACCTGCCTTGCCTCTCTTCAGGGCTCACCGCCACTCGTTGGACTTGTCGAGCGTCGGGGAGAAGGACGTAGGGTAGGTAGTAAGGGGAAACAAGTCTGTCGAGTAGGATGAGCAGAGAGAGTGGTGAAAGATGAATAGAATCGTTGCATGTTCTTCCGAATTACGCCGACCGGCGGCGAGTAGACAAGAATAGCGAGCTGCTTGTGAAAAATGGGATTCAACGCGGGTTCAACGGCCGTTTCGACAAAGGCTAACAATACCGCCGCCTTCCGCTCGCGGTGTTTGTTATATTCTGTATGCGTCGAAGAGAGAAACCTGCTGTTTCGTCTTCGTTCAGCCTACGACTATTCATGGACGAAACTATTTCAGAATATTGCCGTCGCTTTCCGATGAGATACGTATAGATTACAAGTATTGTCGAAAAATTGTTTTCGATATTTTGAAGTCTGACATTACGTTAGTAATAATCGTGACATTTGCTTTTTAATAGCGGTGAGCTCGTGAAATTTCGGGAGATTCATTTTTCATTGTTTCGGCAGTGATTCGACGGGAAAATTGTGTAGGTTCCCATGTTATGTCGCGTATGCGGCGAACGTGAACTCGTGTTACGTTGTTGCGCGATAAAAAGGATAACCAGAATTTTCAGAGTAATATAGTTAAAAGGCTATTATGCGGGGGAGAGGACGCTATCTCCATAACGATCGATTTTCTTGAAGCGTGAATTTGCGAACCATCACCGACGACGACGAGTTTCCCTATGGCGGTGGTGGTGGTGAGATGGGACCGAGGGTGAAAAAGAGTAGACGAGAGAGAACTCGTTCGACTCTATAATTTGCTTCGAAATTGCTTACTTCCGGCATAGTTACACACTTACGACGATGTAATCGCGTACTTACGGCGGCTTTCATCATCAAGTCCATCCTGTGGGCTCTGTAATATGACAGTAACGGCTGTTATTATCGATATCGGTGCTTTAAGAGTTGTCGTAAAATATTCTTTACGTCAAAGACGTGCAAAAAAATCCAATATCAGGTTTGTGAAGTCGCTACCTTGAAATGCGACTTTTTATAAGATCCACGCGGCATTCGTTTGTCCACGATTCGTCCATGGAAAAATTATAACCAAATGAAAACGTTGTACACATTTTAACATCAGCATCTCTATAAGTGTTTTTCTTTAATTTCTAAGCGGGATACGATTTCCCGCGACTTGTTCACGTTTGTTCACCCATCATTCCCATTTTTCTTGTCCGCTAAGCAAAAACGAGTACATGACGAATGAATAATTAACAAACAAATACAGGAAAACGGATAATGATCGTCATGACTACTTCCGATTTTATTTTTGCTTGATGGACAAGAATTATGGATAGACAAACATTAACAAATCGGGGACAATCGCGGACATAAATATTTCGCTTAGAAATAAAATAAAAGCATTCATAGCACTGCTGATGTGTCAAAATTTGTTCAATTTCTATTCTTAAATTTTAAACTCCAAGTTCTTATTTGGTTATAACCCTTTATTGCGGGGTGAATAAAAATAATTTTTTTATGGACAAATGCGAACAATTCTCATGGACAAATAATGCCGTGTGAGTTTTATGATGAAACATTTCTTCAGCACGTCCAACTTCGTCACGCGGATATAATGTTACGTCCTTGTAACGGGCGTTGCGTATACGCTCGCGCGAAAGAAAGTGATAATCTTTTATACACCGTTAACAATATATGTAATATATCGAATAAAATTATTTGGATCGTATACGATGGAGTTTTTGGCGCGAGCGGTTTTTAAAATGCAGTAGTAGCGGCGAACGTGTTAATCTGCATAGACGAAAATTCATTATTTTTTTTTATTTTACAGGAAACGCGATTCATATTGCGCTGTTTTATCGTTTTCAACAGCTAACGAAATTGTTAGGTGGAACTACCAATTTTATCGGGAAACAGGTCTCGTCGCGCCACGTACGAAAGAGATAAAAACAGAAAAATGGGTTGCAAGAGACTATACACGGGGATTCCTGAAATAATTGCTACTTTATTATATACGAATACCATTTATACGTCGCAAGTGAAAAATATTATGTATTCGAAGATCGAGAAGGGAGCCCGCTTATTTTCTCGACACATTTTATTATGTAATATAAACTTATGTGTTATACATCGCTACATGCTTTGGCTTAATCTCTAGTCCTATCGGCTATCCTTAGGGGCTAGAATGCACAGTGACTTGTACAGAATCATCATCGTGGCACTCCTCTTACTCCTCCCATTGATCTGTCATTGATTTGTCATTGTCACGTGGACTGGTTAACGCGCGAAAGAGGGAAGGGCGAGGGGGTGTACGCGTTCGCGTGTTACTTAGCGGATGGACAATTGTTCGGTAAAACGCAAGGCAAGAGAGCCGTAGAGAGGATACGACGATGCACGAATGTTGCGTAAATTACTTCGAAAGTCACAGTGAACGAAAGTACTCGTAATTAACGTAATTAGGCGCTCGAACGAGAGAAAGAGAGAGAGAGAGAGAGCACAAAATGATACCCGTGATATCCGAGTGGCATGAAAAGAGCCACCGGAGCTTTGCGGTGAAGTAATTTCTTTTTAAATTGTGTAAAATTAAACGAACAACGGATCATATTTCGAATTATTGGCGTTCTTCCCGGCAGAAGCGAACTCTGATTCCACTGTGTCAAGTGAAACGTGGGTACTTCTTATCCGGGGGGCATGAAATTTATAGCCATCCATCGTTCGGTTCGCTGATGTTTCGAGCATACCCGCTCCTCCTCTCCTCTTCCCGCGTCACAGAAGCTCTCATCGTGAAAGCGTTCCCGTTTTAGTTTACAAAACATTTATCCTTAATGCATCTAACTGCGAGACGGCAACGGCTCGGTCTTCCTTCCTATTCATATATATATATNTTCATGTCGCCGTGCGGTATTGTTCCATGAAAGATTTTACAATACGCTGGCTAGATTTCCGTCTCGGGGATTAGCCCGGCCCGATATTTTATCTCGACTGCGCGCTCTCCCGCCAACGACGGCTTTCAAGGGATTCTGTCTGGCGAAGATCAACCACTAATTATCGCGGGCGATCAGGTTTTAACGTAATACGAGAGAAAGAGAGCGAGAGAGTGAGTGAGTGAGTGAGTGAGTGAAGAAGAGAGAGAGAAAGAGAGACCATAAGTACCGCCGTAATTAAGATTACCCCCGCCGCGTGTTTCCTGTATACATGTCTTATATATATTCGTGCTTGAGGGATAGGCGAGAGAGAGAGAGAGAGAGAGAGAGAGCGCAGAACGGTGCATCTCTCTTATAAAGTGCACGCCTGAACTCTCGAGCGTAATTTTAACGAGATGGGATCCTTCGGCGAATTCAGAGTCGATTCTTTTGTGGAGAAAATCTCGAGGGCGGTCCTCTCGTTTTGGCATACCGAAAATCTGAACCGGAAAATCCTGCAGCTAATACATCCCGTACGTTCCTATATCTGTCGCTCTTTTTTTTTTATACCTATTATTAAGAAGATCGTGACTCGCACAGTTGGGAGATTAAAAAAAGATCTTAGCACGAGCAGAAATTGCGTTTGTATAAAAAGGATATACCGTCTTACTCTATGCGAGTATTGTCCAACTCTTTATGAGCGTTTCTCCGCGCGTAACACGTGCACGCGGACGCGCTATTTTCTTCATAAGTTTGTATTAATATTATTTATGAATTAATACACGCGATAATGGAGTTTCGGGGCGGAGGGGAAGTGGGGATTTCGGGGCGAGGGAGGAGATACGTGACGGAACCGCGCAGTAGTTCGCGTTTTTAAAATTGTTCACGCGCAATCGAGCTCTCCTCATATTTACTCATTACCACCGCGAAGATTGGCCTTTCATTTCTGTTTACGGCACGATGAACAAACGTAGATATTACTATGCGGTGGCACGCGAATTTGCGCGTACACGGAATGCGCCACGTTCGCGCGCATACCGTTCTTCTTCGCGGCCGGCGGCGCGCTCATTTCGCGAGTTCCGCGCGAGAGCCGGCGCGGCGCATAAATTATTATTACATCACGCGCGAAATCGATTTCCAAAATTTACACGATATTTTATCATGGCGGCGCTCAGCAGACCGGCAGAACAGAGCTCACGCGTCCTTCATATCCATCCACGAAATCGCAAACCAATCCCTTTCGTTTCGGAGATGAAAACTTGTACAGTTGTGTAATACTTTAGCTATGCAGTCCTCTGTTCTCGCCGGGCGTTTGGCGCTGGGTGCGACCGTGCGTAACTCTCGTGGCATGTATGTACCAATTGAATGCTCTTCACGTTCACATACGCTATTCCTTTATATTAGAGAAATTATCGCTACTTTCTTTTTTTTAATGACTTTAATTTAATTTAATTGATCGTGTTAAGTGTGACGATTGCGCCGAGCGCATTCAGCGTCAAGCGTTCGACGAGAACAGCGGCTGTACGGTAGACGCTATACGTGAAGGACAAGCCGTGCGTCAACATGCGTCGCATACGGAATTCAGCGTTGCACCTGCATATTCATCCCCTTCCGACGTTTCACTCTCACAAACTACACCTTCGCGTTCCTCCCCCAACGAGAACAACGCGGAACTCCGCGTCGCGATAATACGGGCCTAATAATTAACGAATTACAATTAGACGTTAGTTGTTAATTATTATCGTTAAATTTATGCCTAAGATATAATACACTCACCTAAGACGTACCTGATGATATTTTTGTAAAAATTTCCCTACCACGCCACGAGAGAGAGAAAGAGAGAGAGAGAGAGAGAGGGAGGAGAGAGTGAAAAAGAGTGAGGGTGAGAGTGAAGAAGTGAAAGAGTGAAAGAGATAAGGACAGAAAGAAAAGGAACGAGAGAAAAAGAGGAGGGACAGAGAAAGAGAGACGCAGTCCTCTCGGTGACAGTGGAGAAAAAACGTTTGCGAAACCCGCTTCATAGGTTCCTTCTCTATTCTCTGGTATCTTTCGGCGTCGTCGAGCGAGGAGACGCTATGCAAAAACACCTACGCGAGATCTTGTCCAGGATTCTATGCGAGCGCGCGTCGCGCGCTGGAAATTGTCCTGACGTTTATCCGATACGTTCGGCGTACGCCGAACTTACATTCTCCGCGCGGGAAGTATTTCGATTTCTTCGACCATTGGCATGACGTTTCGAATCTTCTCGAGTTAATTTTTGGGAACAGTGCCAAAAACAGTAAAAAACGAAAGTTACAGACAGAGAGAAAAAGAGAGAGAGAGAAAGAGAGGGAGAGAGAGAGAGAGAGAGAGAGAGAGAGAGAGAGAGAGAGAGCTCAGAATCTTCCTGCTTTTCCCATATCGAGATAAAGATTATAAAACGGAAAGAGATTAAAAAAATATATATAAATATCTGAATCAGAATATCTCTCGTTAAAATGCTAATTGCATCATTAACTTCGTTAGTGACTTGTATTGTGCGCAAGGACTCTGCTAAATTTCGTCCCTACTATCTAAAGTTTACATCGTAATGGCAATATGTATAATTAGGAATTGACAGTTTCAATCGGCGCGTAAAAGAAACACGAGGCTAGTAACGATGTTAATAAGAGCGAAGAAAGTTTATCATCCAATCCACGAGATTCCGACGGTGTTCTCTTACGTACGCTATTGCGACTCTCGCGCCTCCGCGATCGTTTCGCGGCGGAGAATAGCGGTCCGATAAAAACTTCGCTTTAAGTAACGTACGTTCGGGAATGTCGGCTTAATCTCGGCCAGACTTCGATGTTGCACGCGATGGTTAAGTTTCGCCGAGGAATTTCCTCGCACCTGACCGTGCAGTTCGCCGATCACACCGCGGTCCGTCATTTGTACGGCGATTAAACTGTCAGCTTAATTGCACCTAACGTTTTTCTTCCGGAAAGTCGAGCCAATTTTCCAATTATACAAAGGTTCATTTCTTCTTTCGATCGCGTGCAAAAGCCGAGACGTGTTATTACCTCGTCCCGGGCGATCGTTAAACCCGCTTTTGACGCGAGCAGAAGTCGAGGATTAATTTAATTTCGGACGGCGATTTTTTCATCGAACTAACGTATAGAAATTAATCCAAATCTCTTTGGCGATTGCGCGCGCGAGAGACGTGTCTCGATATGACTAGATCATTCTTTTTTCACCCGTCGTAGAGCGTCGCCTGTTGTTATTTCCGGTTGAATAGTTTTTTTTTTCACGAGTTTAAAGATAAAGCTCGCACTATTTTTCTTTTTCTCATTCAGTTCGCATTACAGCGAGGGATAGATGCATTCCAGACAGATATGTTTGGCATCTGCGCTGCGTGTTTCTCTCCCTCACTCTTTTACCTTTTTTTTTATGGTGATTTCGGTAACAACAAATTCAGCAAACAAGCGTCGATTGTTCAATTACTTTGAAAACAAAAAATAGGAAAAAAAAAGAGTCGAAATCGAGCCGGACATCCAAACGTTCGGACGAGTGAAAATTGAGCCTCAAACGCATTTTAGTCATACGCGTGGAAACGCGATACAATGCGTGGCAGCTATTTGGATTTCTCTTTGGTAATCTTTGTGTTTTCAATGCTCGGAGTCTGGAGCGAGATGTGCGCATAGGTGTACTGCGATGTGAGCGTGACATCAAACGTCGATGGATATAAACGAGCAGGGTAAAATCGCCGAATGATAATGTTTCGCTGCTCTCTCGTCGCGAAATTACACGGCGGTTGGAAATATCAGATCGCGATCGTAAATATTACAGAACGGCGTATTTGAATGCGCGATTCTGTTCAACCTCATCTTTATCACAGCCGCTATTTAGCAAGACTCAATTACAACGAGTTTATTTGTTATATCGGCGTGTCATTCGCGCATGATTATTATTTTAGTTGCCTGCGAGAAAATGCATCTCATCGTCCGTTGCCAATGGTCGCTGTGTTAATTATTAGTTCATTTATCTTAAAAGTCCGCGATATTTTTTTTACGAAGTTTCTCGAGTGTAATATATATTGTCAAGCTATGCGAAATGCCTCTTGAAACTCACTCTGGACGATCTGTGATTGGCGATGAAACTTAGGTGGGAAATCTCATTGCAACGTGAAACTTTTCGATAATTACGTACACAGTTCGTCATGTTTTGCAGCCTCGTTCGCAAAGTGCAATCTTCCAATTTTCATCCGTAATACACTCTCATTAGATTATCATGTATGAACGTACCTAAATTACTGATGATAAACCGCAAGATGACAGATCTGACAATAAGATATTAACGAGGAAGGTACAATCGCGCGCTGCCGCTCACTGTCGCATGTAATTTTCACTCCTCTGTGTACAATTATAATGTAACGCGAGATTCTTCTTCTATAACGTCATCTTACATTTCAGTCACACTGGTGCTTCAAATTAGACGGGACTTCGTTTCGAGTCCTGTCGCGGATCACAGATCGTCCAAAACGGATTTCGCGCATAAGTCTCCCCCGTAAATACGTGGAAAAAAAGAATTAGCTCTTGCAGCTAAAAACTAGCTGTCCATATAATACAACTGAAACTTAGTCACTAGCTCTAGTTCTTAGCTGAGGGGGCTAATTCTTTTTTTCCGTGTACGATTATAGTGACATAGCTGTGTACGACTATAGCCATAAGAATCGGCTCTCACAGCTAGAAACTAGGTAACTCTGATAACTAAATTTCAGTTGTATCGTATGGACAGCTAGTTTTTGGCTGGGGGAGTTAATTCTTTTTTCCCGTGTGCGCGTTGTTCGATCATCGTGAGATCCGACTCTCGATACAAAAGATACTCGTGTTATTTCTCGTCGCACGATCCTCCCTCACCGGTCGCGTCCCGTCGCCGTTAATCATCCTCGTCGCGGCGCGGCGTATCTTCCGGTCGCGCTCCTCGCTCGTCTCGCCGAAAATTACCGTCTGCCCGCTCGACCTTTCGCCCGCGAGCGAGTCACTTTGGTACACGTGTTCGTGGAAGGGGTCCGACGCGGACGACGACTACCAATGGTAGTCTATGATCGGTTTGCTTTCCGAGCACGGGTTGACGCTGCCGCACCACTTGGTCTCCTTCAGCGGCGGACAGGGTGCGCCGCCTCGACGGGGCTTTATCGTGACCTTCCGCGTCCTCTGGGTCTCGCCTACCCCGCAGCTGCGACTGCACGCGCTCCACGGACCCCATTCGCCGACCTTGCAATCTCTGGGTGCACCTGGAATCACGAATGCAATTATTCCGCTCGAAAGGACTCTCCACGGGTCCACGTCTAATCTCGCTACGTGCACGGGAATTCCCGGAGTAGATATGTGACTGTAATCTGCGGGATAGGTGGCCGCGATGGAAATAGAGGAGGTCTCTTGGCTTCAGTTTTAAAGCCTCGCTTTAACGGCTCCCTTCCTCTCTCTCTCTTTCTCTCATGAAGGCGCGAGCGCGCGGAGCTTAAGAATTTAATTCGAGACTTAATTGCGCCGTGAGATTTAATTCGGTCGGAATCCGAGGATCCGCAACAAACGACGTTCCCATGTTGAATTTTGAGCAAGACCGATTCCGTTATCTATCGGCGGAGGGGAAACGATCCGATTTCGGGATAAGCGCGAATTGCTTCTTTGAGGTATACAATGACGGTATGAATATCAGATCGAGGCGGAAACCATTTTATTCCTATCTTCCTCGTCATTAATCGTTGGAATCATATACTTATATTGGATTGCCGTGTTGTTCATTAATGATGGAGAAAAGAAATTGACCATCACGTTGCGATAACTAACGGTAACGCTTATCATGCGTTGTTGAACGTACGCGAGAGGTTCATACGCTGTTAGACAAGGAAAGGATTGAGTCAACATTTCATGGAAACCGGAACGGCGGGCAAATGCGAGACAGAAAGTGCAGAGTGGACAAGCGAATACGAGAGATAGGAGAGGATGCGGCAGAAAGAGAGAAAGAGAGGAAGGAAGGAAAGGACAGAGAAAGAGCGCGAGGAAAATGTGGAAGCGCGCTTTGATCATTTACGCGGGAAATATGGCTATTGAAAGCGCTCGGCTTTCGCATTAGCTGCCGTCAATGAAAAACTGCGGCGGGGGTTTGTTCGGTCCTTCCGGCGCCGTGTCGTTTAAAGAGTTAATTAGAGGCTCGACTAGATAGCAAAAGCGAAGGATCGAAAACATTTTGAATTATGTCCGTAATCATTCTTCGCCGGATTAGCGGTAACCATTGGGTGGCGGTTATTGATCGTATCGCAGCGATATAGTGTCTCGCTTCCTGGTCGCTTGCCTCTCTCGGCACATTCTGGTCCACGCGATTAAAAAATCCGTTATCATGAGAGATATCATTTGTGATATAGCATGATATAGTTGTTACTACAATACAGGCGCTGCAAGTGACATTTGCCCAAATTAGCAAAAAGGCCAATGATATAAATTTATTTCAATATAACCAATATGACCAAATGTAACCGAAAGAATGCAGCTATTGTGTTGCCGAGTAAGGAGAAATTTTGCGAATAATGTCGCGATAGGAATATCGCTACGCGGATAAATCGAAGAGGAACCAATAAAAATTAAGATCGGACGCCGAGTCGAAATTTTAGCTCTATGTTAAACCTTTAATTCTGCAACAGAGAGCTAGATAGCAGTAGGAGCTAAAATAGCAAAATAGATTCAGCTTCAATTCTAATATAATATAATATATCCCCTACTTTGATCCTGATGATGTCTTCAATTTCTGTTTTCGCTTTTTTATCGTCAAAATATATAAAATAGCTTGTTGAAAGTAGCATTCAAATTCAGTTTGTAGAATTAAAGGTTCAGGGGAGAAGTTGAAAAGTGTCAATATCGTCAAAGTAGATCTTTATTATTCGCACTCACGTGTTCTAACTCGCTTGCCCTTGGATGCCAACCCGTGATGCTTCATTCTGAGTCGGTGTTGGCGCTGGTCCGCCAAGTTGGTCGTGTTTACGAACGAATAACCCATACTCGACACGCTCGACGCGTTCGCCATCTTCCTCTGGATGTCCTCGAAGATTTGCGCCTTCTGCGCCTCTGCCGATTGCCTGTACGTCTGATAATACGGCCAGTCGAACTTCCCCTGATAGATGTATCGCATTTTGTCGTCGGTGACTTTCGCATTAGGGGACACCGTTGTCACGGGGAACCTCGGCCTCTGTAGTGCATACGATGAGGCAATGCTGTTGATGATCGCCGCCTTGTTATCCCGCGGAACGTCAGTCACGTATTGCTGACCGCTTCCGGTCGTACTCCAGTATCTGCAAGCAGAATTTCGAGACATTGGCAGTGAGTTGTGATCATAACTTTGGTGATACTAAAATATTTTTTTCTCACGTTTAATATATTAACTTTTACCAGTGTCGAAAATTTTCTTTGGATGTGAGAGAGAGATATTATATATTTTCCGAGAAAAAGATTATTAAACCTTATATTTATACAAATTCTGTCGGTTACTAAAAAAATCAAGGAAAGACTGGCCAGTAAGAACCTACTCGCGACTGTTGTAGTGTTATATACTGTTTAAATTAATGTGAGGGGATATAAATGTTTAGCATGTGACGACGCACACACCGGAATAGTATCTTCGACCTACCGCGCGTGAGCCAACCTTTCACACGCTGAAATGAATTCTTTTAATCCCAAACCTACAATATTATAATCCACTTTATAACTCCACTCAACTAATATGAATAAATTAATGCGGCACTTTTCGGTTTCGAATTTCATGTTGCGAGGAAAGTGATTAATTGCTTTTAAAGCCTTTACAAGCAACTTTGTACGGTGGAAATTGGCGTTTCATTTACGAAAGGACACTTTTGCACGAATAAGTGGGAATAAATGACAAAGTGATAAACCGTTACACGCGCGCCGATACTTTCGCACGGCGTAGCTTACCTCGTTCCTTTTGTGATTACTTGCATTGATATCAATTATCATGTTAATATTATACGGCTATAATTGTCGTTGTTCCCGCGCGCGTGTTTTGACGGTCTCTGACGGTGTCCGATGGTTTAACGCGAAATCGGCGAAATTTCCATTACTGTCCATTCCATACACTCGCAATCAATACTCGATGAATATACATGCAGCTGGCCGCTGCGGCAGCGAAACGCCACGGTGTAGACAGCGCCTAGACAGTAATAAGTTGGACGAGCACGTTAGGTAGCAATTACTAAATGGAACCGGCCAGGTATTAGCGGCGCGCTGAACTTGTCGGACGCCATTTGCTAAACATGTACGTATTACTTGTACAGCCGTGGGGGGGGGATAATGCTCGCGAGCGGGTCGCGCCCGCTCTCAGAGCGAAGTTGAAAATTAATTATTCCCGGGCGGGTAAAATTCGCGAATTCGCAAATAGCAAAAATGGGCTCGCGCCCACTCGATCCGTCGACGAATTAATTTAGTGCCCCGACCGGCGCCACGCAGGTCGTGGTATTGTTACAACTTACCGTCCAATCGCGATGGCCAAATGGTCAGATAAATCCGCGCCCCGCGCGTTTTAACATCGCGCTGCGTATACTCAGCGGCGACATGTTGTATTAATGCGTTAACGTCCGGCCTTGGCGAAAAATCACCGCAATTAATGCTCGGAATAAATAGGGGCCGAGGTGAAAAGGTTGCGAGAGCGGTGGATGGTAGAATCGTATCCCAGTTAATAACTCTCTAGGTCGACTTATTCATAATTAAGTTCGTAAAGGTAACGTAAATTAATATACTGTAATCGAGCGATAAATGCTGACGAACGATGGCATATTAAATGGATGCTAGAGTATAACATGCGGTAATAATATTATATGTAATATATTATTGCCCTTTTAGCGTGATTATATCATTTAACAGAGAGAGAGAGAGAGAGCGAGAGCAGCGCTCTCTCGCGCTTCGTATGCGCGCGTGTAGATTCACGGCTCGTTCGGTAGCGTATTCAGACTATTACTCCGATTAGACGATCTCTTCCTAAATATTCGCCCTGGTATTCGTTATGAACCGTCTCTTACGCCAGTAGTTTTCGTCGCTTTGTGCACTCCGACGAATCGAGTTTAGCGAGCGGAGGCGTGCAGGCGCGCGAAAACAATTTCGAGAATTGATTTACGGTTGGCATGTGGTGCACATAAGAGAAGTAAGGGGTTGTGGACGGGGCGGCCTACCGAAACTTGCGTTTCACGCGAGGAAAACTTATTCACCGCGCTTCGCTTCTCTCTTTCTCTCTCTCTCTCTCTCGTTCTCTCCGCTCGCTCTCAGCACTTTCCCACTCTTCCACGATTTTGTCAGCCGTGGAAAATTCGCTCTTCATGTATTTGCGCGCAGCGAGACGTCGTTTCATCGGGAGTGTTTACTCGATGTGATCGCCGGATGCTACCGCATAGGGACGCATCGTCGTCCGTGACGCTTGCGATTTAATTACTGTAACGATTTACGGTCAAAATTTGCAATTTCAGACGCAATCGATTAGAAAATTGTGCTTAATTAAGGCAATTACAAATACCGATTGTAATTTGTGACCCAATTAAGCAATTGCGCTTTGCAATATGTACGGGTAATGCATATGCAATCGGCGCGCGAGTCTGGGCGCGGTTACGAAGCCGGAATTGTCTAATTATCGTGGTTATCCGCTGATTACAGACTTCCCTGTGTGCGCGCGGTGTGCTGCGGACAAACAAATAAGATAAAATTACTTCGTCCTACCTGCTTCGCGCGTATCCCCCGAGTCATCGAACGTACGAGTTGCGCGAAATATGCTTGTCTCATCAAGGCTACGCGAGATTGTTGATCGTTCACGCGTACGATGATATTTCGTTTATTCTTTAATCCTCGTGTCGCTCTTAATTTGAATCGCGTTTAACGCCGATAGAGTGCTCATCGGTATTAAAAATACGACGGCGCGGCGGCGGCTCGTTTAGCATAATCGTATTTTCCGCATGATAATTTGCATGTATGCAGATCCGGCTCGAGCTTACTTTTTTTCCTCCTCGGCTTTAATATTCCTCCAGGAAGTTCCGTGCTTCGCGGCTGGCCGCCGCTAAGAACCGACCTTCTACGTGTGTGTGTATATATATATATATATATATGTGTGTGTATATGTGTGGGTCGGGCATAACTTTTTAATTAAACTGACCTACCATTACTCCTCGGCGGCTGTCAACCGAAAAACCTAAACGAATGCGCGAACTTTGCTCGCTCGCCGCAAAACTTACTGCCTGATTGGAAACGGAAAACCCATCGTTTTAACTCCGCGAGCGCTGCCGAACTGCTCGTTCGACCGTGCAGACCGAATGTCAACAGTCGTTCGAATCGATCGTTATTCCCGAGGCGTTTCTCTAACGACTCGCGGAATTTTACCGTAGGAAATCGAACGACGCTCGGAACTAATCGGCGACACGAATCGATCCTCCGCTGCGCCCTCCTGGGTCCGCGTAATGACGTCGTCTCCGTCGATTATGGTCGCGTCGCTCGTCCGCAGGAAGTTTGGCGAAGTAGGGTAAACAGTATATAGTCACCGGCAATAATCGGTATAGTTATGGGACGTGGGGAGAAATATCGCAGGAAATTGCCTTTCGAACGTTGTTACCCTTTGCTTCATAATAGCGAGTAATCTTAAAAGTGGCTTCTTACGTGCACGTTACTGCACAGTCCTTGTCTCGAGAAAATTCAACAAACGCTGCCTCATAAGTTGGATAAGTTGGGCAATAAAGTGTCTAAGTTAAAGTGCCATACTTACGTACGTACGCGCCAAGTTTCAATCTTAGTCACGTGTGGAACATAGAGAAAAATAGTTTGTTGAAAACGAGAGCGCCGAGATCGTCGGTAGAAATTTTTATATTCGCGCGCGCTCGAACATTGTTGATTATGGAGATCTTCCGGGCACTCGTTTTCAATAAATTATTTTCTTGTTTTAACGTGCGTCGTTTCGCGAAGTGTAAAACTGCTGTCATTTGTTCGTTACCGATGTTCTCTACAGAAATTCTAATTTGTGCGAACGTTCGCACGCACACTATCTTTTGCGTTTTTCTTGTCTATGTATGCTTATATCGACACAATTTTATTCTTTTTTGCATATTTTGATTCTTTTACTTAGGTTAAACTCGAAAAAAGTATTGTTTAATCTTCGTTCGAAAATCGCTCCAAACTTCAATCGCATCTTTTCGTCTGGTCAGACCTAGCAAGGAGCAGTCTTTCTTAAATTTTATTTTAAATCTTTCATACAAAAAGAAATACGCTTCACGAGTCAGAATTTTCGTTCTTGTTCTACTTTGACAATTTTAATTTCTCCTTACCTGTTCTACTTCGCCTGACTTTTTCAACGGCTCATAGCCGTTTGTAAAAATGATAATATACTCAAATGTTTATATCAATCTCCGTTTTCCGCCCGGTAATATACGATCCGCTCGTCGCGCGTTCCGTATTGATCTCCATTCTACGGACGGGGAGGCAATATTTGTTACCGTCGTCTCAGGCCCAAAATAACGCAGGCCGAAGTGCGCCGTTATCGCGAAACTTATTGCGGCTTGTTAAACCTGCGAGACCTGCGGATCATTTTATTTCGGCACGCAGGGAAAAACGTATATCGCATCGTATTGCTTACGTCGTATTGCTTATATGTATTTCCGACCGTTTCGAGTGCGACAGGCTATTGTTAATAAACAATGACGATAATATCATCGCCATCGGCCATAAAGTCCGCCGCTCTCGCTTTTGATCCGTCAGCTTGACGCTGGGTCCGGCCGGCCGGCCGGTGATTTATTTTACCTCACTCGTTTGAATTTCACAGGGACGGACTTAATACGCGATGGAGAACGCGATACACACAATGGACACCGGTGAATTAACTACGCGGTAATGCGCCCGCATTTGCCGAAGGGGGTGGCGAGAGGGCGGTCTGACTTTAAGCGTTAATGTATACACCTCGCTGTTGGTCTCGGATTTTAGCTCCATTATACCGCAGCGTTCTCGTTACGCATTTGTTCGCGATATGCATAATATGCATTATTCTATAAGCTCTCTTCGTCAATGCGGGTGTTTTTAGCTACGTATGATATACCGTGGCGCGTTGCGAATTTTCAAGGGAACGCGGAGACGCGGAGGAATATCGCGAGAAGTGAACGATTTCATGTTTTCGTTACTTGACGCTCGTCTGGCGATTGATCACTCAACGACAGCTTGTTCGATGTATACGAAGTATCTGACGCAAGTTGTCTCATCCAAGTCATATATTTGTAGTTTAGGTCAATGTGAACAAAAAAAGCTTTTTGCTTCAGAATGACTTAATCTACAAGTACACGGCGGCGGTTGCATCTAGCGAAGAGGGTTCAAGGTTCAATGTATACTGTTTTCTTTCTCTAGATACATACGGAAAATAATGATTACCTTCAGTAACAAAATTAGTTGTAACATAACTCCGCAAGAAGAGCTTTGCTAGAGCGATTCAAATTGTTTATGCTGTTAAAGTTTTAAGTTTCCGCATGTTACGATGCATGACTATGTCCATACATGACTATATTCGATAATTTATAACTCAAAATTTGGCATGGTTGTTTGCAAAATAGTACTGGGTTTTTTTGTTCGCATTAATTTAAATCGAAAGTATGCACGACAGATGGTGCGTCAGAGACACTCTGTACACGATCGCGTCTTATAATGCGGGAGAGTCCAAAGATAATTAGAATTCGAGAGAAAAATTGTTCGGATTCCCGTATGCGTTTAAAGAGATTCAGGATATCGTTCAATATGAGTGCGAACTATGGCGGAGATTTTCCAACGGTACGGCAGTAATAGCATTTACATTTTGGATTATGCAAGCTGTTTCCGCGGCATGGCTCGCGCGGATTATCATACAGCTCGTGCGAGATATGAAAAAATGTTTCCAGGACGTTGCACCGTTGCGCGATACACGTCTAGTCCTGTTGTATCATCAGGGAGAGGGGGAAAGAGAGAGAGAGAGAGAGACGGAGTTACTCGCTGCAATATCGTCGTGGATATTTTAGCGCGCCATTGGCACTGATAAATTAAGATCCGCGGGAGGGCGGACTATCTCGGCCCGAAACGAGCGTCTTGGGTGAGCGAATTTTACTTTAATTTCTTCGGGCTCGCGTGCCGCGCTGAAAAATGCGCGCGTGCAAAATAAATTACCGGCGACGGGAAATAAATTACCGGGCGCGCACATTACGATTGCCGTGTATACGCGACTGACTCCCCTCCTCATCTCTCTCTCTCTCTCTTTCTCTGTCTGTCTCTCTCTTCGTCCGGCAAACACGCAGGCGACGGCAGACGGGGGGGGNNNGCGAACGGGGTGCGATACTGCCTAGCACGTCGTTCGTTATAGTTACTTCTTGTTACACGTACTCCTCTATCGCAGTAAATTCATTGGAACGCGCGGTATGCTAGTTCACAAATGGCGCTATTACTTTACGGCGATGGGGATTTACACGGTCGCTAGTGTGCTTCTTGTGACGCGCGCGGCCAACCATCATTCTACGGTAATTAACTTTACGATCGTGCGGGGGGCACGCGACTCGCGCTCGAGTTTTGCGTTATCGAATTCGCGGCAATTCGTTGTCGCGCACGGTATTGCCGCACTGAACGCAAGTAGATCGCTCACGATCCTTGAACCTCTCGACGCGGTCGATCACGCCGAGATCGATTTCGGTCATCTTTGAATGAAAAAAGAAAAAAAAAAGACACGGATTCGTCACTCGCGCGTGACCGATTTTATTTTCGAACCTGTGTTGACATTCGACGGCAATTATTCCGTATACGACACTAGGATTTCTGATAACTTCGGTGTGACATCGGAATTCTTGGATTACGAGTAGTGATAACAATTGTGCCGCTTCGTCGCGCGAGAGGACGATGATAAAAATAACATGCGAAAGGCGAAGCGGATATTTCCATTAGAATCGATACGTCGCTTTATGCATTGACTTTATAATGCATCGGCGCGCGTTTCTTCCTCGACCTCCGTGCCTCGCTCTGTGATAACCGTTCACCCACACCGTTCCACACGCGGCAACTGTCGCGTTTTAACATTGCTTCCGCCGTGCTCGATGAAACTTGGCAGGTGTTTGACAGAAAATCGTCGGCCCCATTCGAAGATTTCGCTTCTCGAAGGCGAGCTTTTACAGCACTTGACCCGGCCCGGTTCGATCGTTCTGGATAGCTGGAATTCAAGTATG
Source organism: Dinoponera quadriceps (assembly GCF_001313825.1). NCBI lineage: Eukaryota > Metazoa > Arthropoda > Insecta > Hymenoptera > Formicidae > Dinoponera > Dinoponera quadriceps. The sequence goes on from NW_014554780.1 coordinate 128,784, forward strand.
CACAATTTGGCTCCGCGCTGCAACATCGACGCGTTTCCCGACGCATTTTCAACACGCTGCTGCAAAACGTCGCGCTGCAATCGACGCGAAATATTTCCGGCGTCGGAGACAATGCGCGGGCGTGGCGCAGCGCATTCTTTATTTTTCTCGTCAATGTGTACTTGCGCGTTTTAATGGTCCTCATTCAAAATTGATCCGCATGGAAACGCGGCGGCGGCGGATCGTTTTTATTTTCGGTTTATTACTTTATTCCATCTCTCCGCGCCTTCAATAAATTTGTAGAGCCGGGAACTATTCATTATATGCAATTTTATGGATACGCATTGCCCGTCCTATTTTTCATAGCGCGCCGACGATGACGAAAAAGTGCGCCGTGTGTTCCGTTAATAGGACTTTTTATTGAAACAGTCGCGAATTACATTCGACGGAATGTAACGCGACTGTCGCGTTATTCGCCGTGTCAAAGAGCGCAAAATATGTCGCTTTGTGCGCGGCGAAAAAATTCCAAGCTAAATCCGAACGCACACCGTTCCCCGTCCAGTTCAGCCTTTATCTCTAATTCACGGTCATTCGCAGTTAGACGCCGGTGTGCGCGCGCGTCGGTGTGTTCAAAATGGATCTTCGCGTGAATCGGAATCGCTCGTAGGATTCCGTCACGTCGTTACCATAATAACCTTCCTTGACACGAGAGTCCATTGAGTCTTGCCGCCATTTCCTACATTCCACCTATATTCCACCATCGTTCTTTCGTTCGCCCAGGAACTCATCCATATCAGTCAACGTAGACCTGATGATACCCGATAATAATAGAAATAACCGCTGCAATAATAGAAACATATTCATGATGCAGTCACGAACAATGATCACATTGCCGTAGAAATATCGTGTGAAAGTTCATTCCATGAAAACGTTGTCACTGCTTAATTACTCGCCATTTCGGTGGAACAATGCGCGGCTCCTTAATAATACGGAATTATCGTTTCGTTGTAATAATGAAATGTCGCTTCCACGATATTTCTAATCGGCGATATCGGGCGTATCGGAGAGAGCACCGACGATATACAATTTTCTTCATCCGATCACAACAAGGTTATTGCCCCCCACGCGAGGTTAGCTTCTGACTACATCCCTCTAACAAATCAGTTCGATGGCCACTCGGTAATGAGATATATCGCTACCGCGGTCTCGTGTTGTCCCGTTCGGAAACCCCGACCCCGACAAGGTCCCGGACTAGGAAATGACCGGTCATAAGATTTAATCTGTTAAGACGAAGAGCAGGAAAATAGAAAGATCGGGGCTTTCGTCGTACGTTGCTCCAAAGTGGGGCAGTGTAGCATGGCTAGAGAGGCGGCAGCAGCCTCGAAGGCACAATAGCAATTACCAGAAACGACGATCGCTCCTTGCCGAGTGGCCAGATAGCGTCGAATGGAATCGAATCTGCGGTAACGTTCCGAAGAGATTGGCTACCCGGCACGGGGGCAGAAGGACGGGGGGAGGGGGGGGGGAGGAACGGAGGTTACAGATCGATCTCGAGTGTCATCGAACGTAAGCTTTATCGATCTCGGTGGGCGCACCGGCCGGATATTGGATGGATAAGGATACGAGCGGCCTATGAGCGGGCGCGTGTGCGATCGGCAAGTTGTGTGTGCGTATCGATTCGATCGTCGCCCTCGAGAGACGGCGATCTTATGCAATGGCTCTGATCGGCGAAAGCGTCGGTTAACGCGCCGCTGGAGATGTTTATTACGCAGCGATAAAAGGGGCTACGAGGAAAGGTGCCGAGCGAGAATACAAAGGGTAGCTCGTATCGCGAGCTTCACCCTTCCGTCGTTTCTCCGTTCGAGAGAGAGAGAAAGAGAGACAGAGAGCTTCGTCGTCTCGGATCTCGCCGGGTAAGATTGAGCCGGGAACGCGATACAAATGCGATTTCTGCCGCGGGATACGGCGACGGTGATCGAGCGGAAGGTACGCGGCGTTTCGACGTCGGGAGCGCGATTACAGCCGCGACCCGATGATAAGAGGCACACACGACGGCGTGGTCGTTGATACATCACGGATGCTCGAAACGACCGATACAACCGAATTCGAAGGGTGGCACATCCGGAAGGTGTGCTCTCGTCGTTCGTTTTGGCTACTGATTCGGCTCGATGCGTACAATCTCTTCGGAACGCGTTCGTTAATGCGTCGGTGAATTTTTGACGCACATGTTAACTCTCGTATAACAAAGTTTGGGTCGGACCCGGTCGGATCCATAATCCTAATCCCGATTAGAAATTAATTGGGGTGTGCTTCTAAGTCGAAGAAAATTAGCCGGAAAATCTGCAAAATACTTCTACCGATCGGGGACCTACTTTGTTACACATGTGACTGCATGAACTTTACTATTCGAGGGTTATCGGATTCTTTTCATCCGACGTTCCACGTGCGTTTCGAAGTGCGTTCTCGTCTCGCGCGATTGAATCGAGACGTCTTTAACACCGGCACGTCTTCCATCCCCTTCGGATTCGCTCCTACTACGCGCCGAGCCCACGCGCGAGGATCTTCCTTTTTTCTCTCCCGGGTGCGCGCAAATATTTGCCCGCCGTCTGTAATATTTCGCGCAACCGCCTCCTCCCTCCCCTCCCCCTCCTCCCTCTCTCTCTCTCGATCAGAGACTCTCGAGAAAATATCCCCTTTATTTTCCCAATTTCGTCGGACAGCTCGATCGAAATTGGAGGTCATGAAAATCTTCTTACCGTCGCGTCGCGCCATCCCTGGCACGTCCGCCATACGGCGGGAGAGAAGTAAAACAAGTATAAAATGTGGTAGGCAATATAGCAGGGAGCAGCGCGTTATAACGTTATTTTCAGGCCGCTCCCCGCGCGTATACGTGCATGGCCGCGCGTGTCGACGACGTCGATGTTTTCCGTCGGCCTTGACATAACGTCGGGGCTCCGGCCGGATATTACGGCGAACCGGACGCACCGGCTACCGTATCGCGGCAGAAATTGTCGCGGGACGGCCGCGGAAGGTGATATCGTAATCAGCCATCGAGTGTCAAACGTATGTGCATCCCGGCTATGCACGCCGGGCTCGCGAGGCGGGAAGTCCGTTTCGACTCTTGAAAGCGTCACGCCGCGCCATTTTTACGGCGCGCGGGCTCGCCGACTTCTCTCAACGCAGGAAAGATAAATAATATTCGGGGCGCGTGCATATAGGTATACGCGCACAGAACGTGCCGCATTGAGAACGCCCGCCAAATGTGTTGCGGATGCGAGATAAGATGGCGGAATTTTACGCCGGTTGGAAACATTGAATTTATGGGAGCTTCAATTGTGCCTTAAACGCGAGAGATAGGTATTTATGGCGCGGCGCGCGTCCATTACGCGTTTCGCTACGAAATTTATATCAAGCGCTTTTAAAGGCGTTATTTATTCTTTCCCTGTCGCGCATTGAGAAATCAATTCGGTTGGATCAATCTGAAAATAGGCAACCAAACATGTTCTTGGTTCGGAAGGAAACGCAATTTCTGTTTATAAGGACCAAACTGGTTTCTTAGCGCGGGAGCGCGCGTGATTGCGAAGGGTCTCTTACGATTGACGTATCGTTGGTCTTGCTTCGTTTCTACAGTCTAATAAGAAATTTATACGTGATTTAATTTCGGTGAATTTTGGCAAGCGACACCGTAAGTTGTATATCATTGTTTAACCCTTTGCACTCGAGGGCTCCGGAGCGGAGCCATTTAAAATTTGTCTTGAAACTCTTCAAACTCAAATAGTAAGAGCGGAATATCCTATACACAATAATTTTACGATTTGTCTTTGTCCTTATGTTATGAACTGAAAGTTATTTGCATTGTCTCCATAGCGGAACCCTCGAGTTTGAAGACAAATTTTAAGTGGCTCCGCTCCGGAGCCCTCGAGTGCAAAGGGTTAATAATTACGACAGTAACGATTTCAACGGCACAGCTTTTACATCGAGACAAATTCGATCGAGTCGATGTGCGCGCAAATGCTCATTTCCCGTACTGTCGTCCAAGTTAATGGAAGTATCCGTTAATTCAACGTTCATTATGATAAAAGTCGCCCGGTCCCGCGGTCGACCTCGAATAACTTCAAAGCGCGGCTCTCAAAGCGCGGCGCGCCGTCCCCGGTGCATTCGCCGGTACAAGAAGACGGTCGCGGACGTGAGAAGATGGTCGTACAGGCGGTGCGGTATTATATCGAAGTAATAAGTTGCCGTGTGTTTGCCGGGTCGACACACCGACGTGCATCAGACGCTCGACAGCCACGGGCAGTAATATCGTTATTGGTATTCAATGTCGGTCGCGCCAATCTGACTAGTTGCGTTTCGAAATAAATTGCATTTGTGACTTCGGCCCGGTTTTTCCCTCGCTCATAAACAAAAAGAATATTACTCTCCTCGTTGTGCGTACAATATACGTTCCCGTGTTAACAGTCGACAATTAGTCCTCCGCCGGCGCACCATGGTCATACGCGGATTTCATGGTTTTTTTTTTATCCGCACCGTGACTGCGCGTTTTCTGAAGAGCCGCCTCGCAAAACATTAATGGAACATATTATTTCGGCGCGGGTAAACACGTTATGTCATTCCGAGTCCGAAAGTCGTGCACGATTGATTTCAGGTAACATTTCTGCAGTTTCAACCCAGGGAGGGTAGAAGTTATAAAAGTCATTAAGATTAATCTGGATTTGAGTTTAGTTTTTCCTTTTATCAGGCGAATATTGGTTATCGGTGGAATCGCGTTGTTGAAGTCGGCGAGTCGGTAAGCCGTGCGCGAATTTCGTGTCCATATCGGCAACGCGAGATTACTACGGCCGTTTACTACTTTACGACTTTGCTCTCCCCCCCCCCCCCNTCCTGAACGGAAAGTTTTCTTTCGGATTCTCCGGAAACACGGACGCGTTTTATATTAGCTCTGTGTGTGCAGAAGCGGTCTCTTAAAACATTCCCATAAATCCCCCTTAAACTTTTATTTCCGCGCAATTGGAGCGAACGGCGGCGCTCACGGTGATTCACCCGCGGTGTGCATTGGGAATAAAGAATAGACAATTTCATCGGGGTTAATTTGAGGGACAAAAGAGGGACGTTTATCGGGGAGCGAGTGAAGAGTCGTGTCTTTCATACGAGCGGCTTTTTTTCCCCGGGACGTGTATGAACTTCCGCTCGCTCTATTATCGCGCGAACGTCACATAGAGTTGTCAAATGTCACAGAAGCTAGCCCGGCGATTTTTCCGCCGAACGCAGGCGACCGTGCGGCATCCGTGGGAAGAAAACCCGGGGATCTTCATGCGAGTCGCTCGCGGCACCGTCGTAAAAGTTAAAGAGAGAAATAGAGCGAGAGGGTGTTAGAGGGACGTAGGAGCGAGGAATCTCGTAAGGGTATGAAGAGGTGGCGCCGGCGGAAGGCAAAGAAGAGCGATTCGAGCCCGTGCTATAAAAGAGAGTGAAAGGTTGGACGGATCTCTCGTCGAGCGTATACAGGGCATTTCATAAAGTAAGAGAAACGCGCGGGTATCCCGGAAGAAAAGATCGGTACTTGGCCGGACGATGGTATCGGCGATCGGAAGGGAAAAAAGTTCCAGCGAACACGTGTCGCGAACGAGTTGCAAAGTGCACGGCGGTCGAAGGTGGAACTTTTTCGAAAGTCCATCGTGATCTTTGGGAAATGCGTTACTTTCGCGTTACCGTACGTTACGTGTCGAGACGTTAAGTATCTCACGACCGTTCGTTTCCCTCCCTTTTTGCATTTTTAGATTCGAATTATCTCAACTTATTCATGTAGTTAATACGGTTGGGCCAGAACGTGTTGAACCTGTCATAAAGTTCGCTCCGATTTTCAGGTCGAACTTGACTTTGTTGCATCTCCAATAGAAACGAATTATCCATCAACCGAGTAATTGTCCTCGTTGCGTGTCCTTCGCCAACGTTCTAATGACAGAACATTATGAGAAATTTCACCTGTATCGCACGAATGCGACGACACGAATTGAAAATCGAACCGAGTATTTCTTTGACTGACCCAATATTTGAAATGGCTTCACCGAGCTAGCTGACTGAACTATTCAGAATCGGTATCGGGGCATCGGGAGCTCCCCTTTCGTAGGTATTTTGCCCACGCGCGCATATGGAGTCACTCTCGACAGATATCTCACGACGCAGCGAGTGGCGCGTTGCTCTCGAGCGCTTTAAGTATTCGCCGCTCGCTCCGAGCCTCGCCGCGAGAAAGGTGACTCGACGTTTTGCATTCTGCATTATCCTATTGCGAGAATTGCACGATTCTCGACGCGCGCCTTTTCTTCTCGATTTTCTCCCGGGAAGAAAAGCGAGAGACGGGGGGTAGTCGCGCGCGCGGACTGCTTTCTCAGACGATCAATGACGCAACATTTCCCAAATTCGATGCCAATATGCGAACGTTGTCGAGCCATCATCGCTTTTCCGGGATGAAACACATTTGACGCAGCCGCGTCCATTGAATACATACTCGTCATTGATGCGATCTTATTCTACCTTTGTTCCCTTCTCTTTCTCTCTGCTTCTTCTCTCTTCTTCTTTTTCTTTTCTCTTTCTCTCTCTCTTTCTCTCGCCGCAAAAGGCCTTTACTATCTATCGTTCCACATCCCGGGCTTAAAAGCCTCACCTCGGGTGATGTCCCGGAGGAACTAAAACTTGCAGAAAGTACCAGGTACCAGCTAGGCTTAACGAGCTGACTCGAACCTCGGGATTTTTCTCGGACCCTCGGTCTTATTAAGCGTGGATTTATGAGATACTGTTATCTCCTATCCCTTCTCAATTGAACGCGTAGATATTTCAGGAAGGTACACAAGAGGAGAACGAGCGAAACACGTGCGGTCGTGTGACCGCTCCGTGAGAAATATTTGATCGCATTCGCGTGTGGAGGGTTTGGCTCCGTTGCATTCGCGGCGATTCTCGGTGAGGAAGACTATTAAAATCCCCTCTCAATTTCTTCCCCAAAATTTCACGCTCGACTTGTCCGGCATAATCGAATAAATCCGGTCGAAAACGCAGGTGCGTGATAAAATAGGCAGGAAATGGGAGCTCTTTGATTTTCGTGTCCGGCCGCCGAGCAGCGCCGCGAAACGCGACTTTCTTCACTCCCGACTGCGCGGGAAATACGAGGTAAAAAGTTTGGAGGAGGCGGATGGGGATGGAGGAGGAGAGGGATGGACGGATGAAAAAGGCCGGCGTGTTGGGTTTTCGGTAGCGGAGAAACCTACCTGTATCTCTGGGTGTCCATTTCTCTCCGTTCCTCGGCTATGGCCTCGTTTAGGTCCCTAAACGGATCGATTCCTCTGGGAGCCTCGCTGTTCGCTTGCAGATTGTCGTTGCTGACGAATTCCACTTCGACGTCGTCTTCGTGATACGATTCGGTCAGGGTGTACTCGCGCAGCTGAAACAGCAACGACGGGGGTATGCTTTCAATCAGCGGTCGGTCGGCACGGGAATGAACGAAAAAAAAAGAAGGCCGGAAAAAAAGAGGAAGAGAGAACAGTCGGCGGTTCCGCGCCGCGAACTACAGTGGCATGCATATTTATAAGCGACGGGAAATAAACGTACTCTTCGAGAATTCATAAGCGTTTCGTTTCGCGTGACCTGCGCTCGCGGCGCGCGGATTATGTTCCGGAGGATGATATACTTCGCTTTTAAATACCGACGAACGGATTTAAATGCAGCATTTCATTTCCGAATATCTGCCGTATTTATTGCAACCGTCGTGTGTACGTACGGCGGTGTCGAAGCTCTCCTTCCTCGATTTTGTGAGCGATGTAGCGCGTATAATTTTACTTAATATCTTCCGCGTATAATAGCGCGCGCGCGCGCGCGAACAATCGTACTTTGCTTCTCTTTTCCGTCCCCCTAAGCATAAATCTCAGCCGTCTCGAAAAAAAAAAAACGAAGTCCGCTTAATTCGGTAGTTTTCAGGGATCGGGACGATAATTTTTAGGTTTATTCTCTGATAATAAAAGAGATATCTTCGATATGTAGCAGAGGGGTGTGCCAGATAAGCTGCGTTTTCGTCTATGGATCCCTCGTCCCGGTCCGAGGGAGATGCAATAAAAAATTAAAGACGGCTCTTAAAAACTTCCAAGATTTAATAAGGGATACTGTAAGGCATAAGAATGTGTATATTCTGCTCTATTTAAAGATTAAATATTGATCCTCTTTTCCCCTTTCCTTTTAGGAGTGGCTGAATTTTTCATCATCATAAACCGAAGGTCCCTTCTTTCTTTTACGATGAATTTTAATAAATGTAGGTGTCGTTTTTTAGTAGTTGCTAACGAAATGAGCTGACAGGAATCTCTCGAAATATCTAAGGCGTGTAACACATAATATTTACATAATTTCAGATTAATAGCGTTCTGTGATTTAATTAAAAATTTCCGTTCATAAAAGGAAATTTCTTAGTTGGTTGTAGTTGGCTTTTTGCCTTCGGAAAAATTAATTCACGGACGCGGGTTACTCCGATGAAAAAAATTCCGGTCAGTCCATTTCTCTCGCAGGACAAATATCACCAATTAGGCGAGAAAGCATTAAGCAACATAGTCGACTTTCTTTTAAAGCGTCCCAGAGAATGATCGGTGGTAAGGTGCTTTCGTGTTGCAGTAACGTTACGATTAATCACTCCCAGTGGCCGGTGGGGTACAACCGAATTAAAGCCAATGAGACTTTATGGTGCTTTACCCTGCAACATTCTGCCGTTTTTCTCCGTTTGCCCTCCACTCCGATCTCCGTTTTTGTTTTTCGCCGGAATTTTCGGGACGACGAAGTTCCGCAGTTACTCTCTCCCCCCCCCCCTCTCTTCCGTGACAAAAAACGGCACTTTGCGAACGCGCGAGCAAGATCATTTTGCATCCGCTCGTAACGCGTTATTTTAAGTGCAATTAGATTTAGATATTATATTTAGATATTAGTTTACTTACATGTATAACATTTTTCATCGCGAGTGTCTTTAATGAGAGGAAACTCTCCTCTAACGAGCATCTCGAAACACTTCTTCCTCGAGCTAATATCGGACATTTATTCTTAATAAAACTTATCGACGTCCCGGATGAATTAATGATGTATCGATCTCCTTCTGACTATTAAGAGCCGTAAGACCTCAAAGTAACCATAGATAAAACGCGACAAACACGCTTTTTACTTCACTGGCGGATAATGCAAAAAAAAAAGCGTAATCTCGGCTATTATCATAAAAGTTTCAGCAGGGCTCCGGCTATTTTAAGCAACTTCCTTTCTGGATTATAACGGCGCTACTACGGAACTAATTGCCTTACTTTCGCGAGCAGTGCTCGTTTTAATTATTCGACATACTTTGTTTAGCCCGGCGATTAAGTATTCCGAATGCTTTGGAGCGGTGGCGATCGCTGTAATGAGATTTTTCGAGGGGAATGTAATCGCGCGCGAACAGACGCCTCCTTCGCCCCAAAAATGCTCGCTCGCGTTCACGAAAGACACGCAAAATAATTGAGGCGAATGAACGAGGGACGGATGCTTGTTCTGCTCCCTCCTTTGTATTCGCCGTAGAGGACATCGTCGCTCCGACAGCTTCGTGTGCTCGCTCGCGCCGCCAGGACTTTGAAATTGGAGCAAGCGTTAATTATTGCCTAATTAAACGTCGCGCATCGAGCGACAGCTTCTAATCGTGTTTCGGTAATCATTCCGTAAAATACACGAAGCGACGGTAGCGTTGATTCTATTCGAGGCGCAAACTGAGCGCTAAATCAATAGGTAGATGCGTCAGCTAGGTAACGCGTCGCGCAAATGTTATTTCTCAGACAGCTGTGCGGACTCTTATACGTATTCTTGAGACCCCGTTAACGATAACGATAGCGGACAATATACGACAATTCTCTCGTAATAAAGAGTTCTCTTCGTCGGGATATTCGCTTCGCATCGTTGAGAATTTAAATTTCATACTCTTTCCGGAGCTGCGCGAACGCTTCACTGCGATGAGACACTTGAATCTTAGCGCACTTTTCTAGTCCCCTTCGTGAAAGCGCACGGAATATACGAGAAAAGGGAATCCTAAGGAATATGGAATCCTTTCGCGACTCGATTGTGTAACACGCAACTATTGTGTAACAGTTAACTATACCGAGACGGATATTATTATTACGGTAAGCAAAGTGAGACGAATGTTACGCTTGCCTGTATGTTGTTAATAGTAATTACGTAAGTGGAGAGACGGAACACTTTAATAAGATTCATAGTCCGGGTACTGGCCTCTATAGGGTAACTAAGATCTACAGCCTCTCGCTGTTCACGAGAGCACGCGAGAACTCGCGGGGAGCATGTTGAATTAATAACAGTCCAATTAATAACCCCTTGGAACCCCCGTACGTGGTTATCCAATTGATCGGCGATAACGTACGCCCCCTTCGAGGTTATCGAACGTCGGGGATTGTTATATCGTTGTTATAACGTGCGAAGCGCACATCACCATCAATCACGAGTATGGCGAAAAAGTGTGTCACTCGTCACCTAGCGTGTTTCGTTGTCGGGTCACCGGTTATTTGATAATAAAATGTGGCTTGCCTATTGGTTCAATCTAGCCGGTATAATCCGGTATGACATCGGAGAGCGCAATTTTCTCCGCTGTATATGCGAAAAACGCGGAATAGCTGATGTAAGCCTGCGACGATGGGCCTCGTTTTTCGGACGAATACAAACTAAATCCGTTTCTCTACAATGCATCTCCCTCTGATGATCGAACTATATAACGAACTGGAACGAACACTGCAAATCCAAGTGTGTTATTTTAGCTGAGGTTTTTCTTCACACTTTCTATCGTTTTAAATCACGTCATTTAACATTATTAGACGTATTAACTTATAATTTAACGATTAAACGTGTCAAGTGACGTAAGTTAAAACAATGAAAAACATATAAAAAGTGTTTCAGCCAAATTTGTCACTTTTAGACGTTATGCATAGAAATAACACACTTGGACCTGCAATGTGACAGGGGACGTGCCTTCTGTAAGATAAAGGCCATGTACAATGTGGAATATCATTCTCTGTCTAACTTGCTATAGTCATGCTATATCCTTCTCTTTTATTAACATGCTATGGTCCATTGTTCCTAACTTTTCATAATATATTCGTATGTACAATCTTTAATCTCACTTTAGCCAGGACGTCGATGTGCAATATTTCACTGTGTTTTTTATTTATATAAGTAATTATATAAATAATTTTTCATTTCAAATTTTTCAGATCTTTTAAGCTCCTTACTTACGTACGAAGCATCTTGTGTACAATTTTCGTACGCAACTTTACTGCTAGCGTAAGTTTAAATTTTTAGTTCAAGTAATATGTTATAAAGAAAGACGGAGATTCTATTTGGATACTATCTTTCTCGGAACAAGGTCATCTGATGGGAACAAAGACAGTGGTCATTCCAGTTTGTTATATAGTTCAATACTCTCGATCGAGTTCACTATAATATAAGTTATTCTTGCGTATCATTCAGAATGACGTGCCGTCACTTCGACCGGCGCCGCGAGATCTCTTATTCTTTCGGCAGGGGGCGCGAAATTAATCTTCCACGAGGAGTTAAAACTGCCTATTGTTGTTTATTATGAAGGACGAGAACGTGAAAATCCGGACAGTCGTAGAGGTCGCCCAACGATGCGTCCATGCCCGTTGCGGAACAAAGGGTTAATTACTTCGGCACAAAATGAATTTGCGTGTTTCTCTTTCGCGGAAAAAAGAATGCCATAATAAATCATCTGTAATTTACGTTAAGCACTCTCGCGAGCGCTTTTGTTGCCTCGAAATGAGTTAGGACGTAATTCACGTCACTGCTCCTTCGAATGGCCGGATTGCGCGGCGTTTTCATGGCGAATATAAACTTGGTTGTCTCTTACGCGCGTCCATTTTTCGCCTCTTCGCGGGAATTATATCGGTTTTAGTTGTCGGGCTGTTCGCATCTCTATGCTAATTGATAATTGGCAGTGCGATGGCAAGTACGTTCCTCATTCGCGGAAAAATTGCAATTTTATTTTGCATTCTCTTCGTATCTCTCTTTCTCTCTCGTTCACTTTTGTTTTTCCGCCGGTGCCCCGCGAGTTCGTACATAACGATGTCAGCAATCAGCAGTGATTGGCATCTGCATGGCGCCGGATGCAATCGTCAAAACGTTTATGACCCCGGGAAATCGGCGGCACGTTGGCCGGCGCACCGAATCAAAGAGGATTTGCGGATCTAATTGAAAAGGCTGGCAATCACGGTGAGTTGCCAGCGTTTAGAAATATAGCCCGATCTCGTGAGCAGTAAAATGCAGAAATAATACCGCCGGAGTCGCTCCATTAAATCGGATTAATAACGCGAACGACAATCCCCGTATTTGTGGCAAGGTCGCGCACGGAAACCCGATAATTCGTGTTTCGTGCCAAGAAAATCGCGTTAACAAAGCAGGAAAACCCTGGCGAATGCGTTTGAAATTCGCCGGCGAGGTTACGGGCGACCGATCGGCCGCGTTGCGTTTCTTCTTTAAATCGCGATGAACACGCGTTGCTTCTTCCACTCGACATCGAAGATACGCATCAGCGAGTGATTAATTAGGAAACGTGTCGATATTTCGCAGCACGTGCGCCGTGTAATACTTGTTACGTCCATACGCTATCGCACACCTTGCATACCGATCAGATAGTTAAGGATGTATTGACCGTAAGTCAAGATAATGAGAAAATTATGAAAAAATTACAAATTGATCTGCATTGCATTTAAAAGTGACACTAAAAGTTCGATAGTAATTTAGAGCTTGGATCAAAAGTTACTTCACTTTAAAGGAGGTTGTAAAGTGAAGAAGTGAGTTTGATGAGAATTCGATGAAACTTGCACTAGAAGAGACCGGGGCTAGTTGATCAAAAGAGTAAATTAATTATTTCTGTTGTTTTCTTACAGAATCGAGCAAGCAGGGATTTCATAACTGTAATATTAAAGACTAATATGCAGAAATGATATCCGAATTATTGACCAATTTGTTTTGAAAATATTGATCAATTATTGACGAATTTGTTTTGAAAATAGCAGTGTCAAGTTCATAACTAATATTATTCGAAATATATATATATATATGCGTTTACATCAACTTCGTTTCAAATTTCAAAATAACATTTATTATTTAGGTAGCGAAATAAGTGTATGGAAACATTTTGCTTGATAAATACTGAATTTTGCTCGGTAAATAATACTAAATTCATAAGTGGCTCTCTTGATGTGGTCTGAAAATACAGCACTGATAGGCAATGCATCCTCAAAACTCGATCGAGAGATCCTGCGCGAGCAATGAAACAAGAATCGCCGCCGAGTGACCGCGAAATCTAGTAAATAATCGTTTAATATACGCGGCTACATAAAAATGGAAAACTGATAGTATCGTATTTTCATTGCGAAATGGAATCAATCGGGCCGGCTTGTATGGCCGCGGTAACAAATAGAGAGCGATTGTATATTCAGTTTGCTCAAAGCATTTTCACCAAATTGCAGCAGCCTCGCCCGGACCTCTCCAATTTTTCCACCGCTTTTTCGTGCAGAGCGTTACGCGCGCGCGAGCGAGCCCATGTCGGAAACGGCGTTTATGAAAAAGCTTCCCCGTCGCGCGCGACGAGGGAGGACAACCGAAACAAACTCCACCTGACCGCCCGCTGTTTTGTCTGCGTAATAACTTTTTTCGTCGAAACGGAGGTTAGCGGTCTTTCTAGCGGAGGGTTCGATTCGCGATAGATACATTTTTCACGAGCGCGTTGTCTCCGCGTCTCCCTTCCTCCATCCCTGTTTGCCTCCGGTCACCCACTCCATCTCAGTCCACCCTCTCCCCGGCTGGACGACCGTAGGGGACAAAAACCACGTCTGGCGGATACGAGGGAAAATCGTGGAGGGTGGAAGAGCGTTCGTGTGCCCGCTCGGAAGGGCGATATTACCAGCCAAAACAAACCCGCCCGCGTAACCGAGGAAATTACCTCGGGCATACGTTGCACCGTCGAGGTAATATCGCGGCCGCACGACGTACGCCGCACGTGCGGCCCGCTACGTATTAGTGCGTGGCTTCGAACACGTCTGTGTCGCTTTTACGCTCCCGCCACACCCGGACATCTTTTTCCTCGGGAGACGCGATACGTCGCTCCTACGACCGCGTTCCCCTTGATCGGCCGCGACGACAGCAGAATTTTTCATCGCCGTCTTCGAGCGATTTATCGCAGCGAGTTGAAGCGACTGAAGTTCGGCTAATTGGTCGCAGCGTCGTTGAAAAAAGTTGCTTCCTCGATTAAACGAGAATTGCACGGGAAACATACGGGGGTTTTTCGAACAAACGTCTCTCTACGCCGCGACATTCGACGTTTTTCCGCGTCGGTTTCTGAAAAATTTCCCGCTGAACTTTTAACCACGGGATCACAATTGCCAGCGGAGCCCGCGAAAATGCGCGGTCCCGTGCCCGGCCTCACGGAGGTATCTGAGTTAAGAAAACGTAAAAAAAATAGGGGGAGGGGGAGAAAGAAGCGAGAAAAGCCGGGCATGAAAAGCCGGATACACGCGCGTATGCGAATGTATTCAACGCTGGAGATACGCGGCGGTGTAACGTTTGTTAGTTTTAATGCACGGCAGTAGTATCTTTCGCGAGCGTAATATATGCGGACTGGACGTTATAAACATACGTTTATAAACTGTTCGCTCGGTCGCCGGTCTTTAATACCGCCGGCGACGCGTGCGCGGGCGTACGCGTGGTGTTTGTTATCGTCTGAGGTATTAATAAACTTGGCGCACCGACTATGTAAAATTACGGCGTTACCGTTGTGACGCTGTAACAAATTGCCGCTGTAACTGCAAAGAAACGTTCGCTCGCGTCTTGCAACGCTCTCGCGCGCCATCGCTCTGGCGCGCATAAATCAAATGTCGCCGGTGTCGAGATAAAGAGCTCGCTGCGAGCGAGTTACGCTTTTCCATCCACGAGGACGGTGTAAACGCACGCTTTTGCTCCATTTTATAAGATACCCGACGATAAGTGCGTCGCGATGCTCAAATAGATGGAGAAAACGTCTACGAGATCGTCGCTTTCGTATCTCCCCTCCTCTTTGAAATCTACACGCGTCTCTTCGACTTTAAATGTCGAAATTGATGAGCGATAATTCATCTCGTAACCTGCTCTGGTACAGATATTTCATGTATTTTTTGCTTTAGCAGTTATGTCAAACTTCCGTCTAGTAACTGTGGAATAAAACGATACTGAACGAAAACATAAAGATAAATGGACAAAAAGGTAAATTAATGGGAATGCTAACTGAACGAGTGTCGCAGAAAAGTGCGTAAGTTTCTGTCAGGATGTCTCTTTTTTTCTCTTTCGGAATTTCGCCAACTTGAGCTTTCCCGATTTCACGAAGAGACAAAGAAGAAGACAGCGCGCGCTTTCCCCGAAACGTGCGCGATATCACTTTTGCCGCCGTTTTATCTAGAAAATAACTCGCACGACGTACGTTTCGACTGCACGGAACGTATTGTGGTCCCGGTACGTACCGCTCGAAAATCCGAACTCGTCGCTAATGCTCTCTTCGCGGTGGCGCGCATTATACTCACTCCGCTGGCGGCACTCATTCCCGTTTGTATCCGTACGTCGCTTCCGCCATGGACCCGTCCGCAGTCAGCGATTCGAGGTGGTTCGAAGCGCGGAATTGAAATCGCAACGACAGCCAAAGTTACATCTCTCACTCTCGTGCGATTCCCGCGAACTCGACGTCCATGCATTTCGAAGCGTCGGATACAGAGTGCACTCTGGGAAACTAACTCGCGCGCAGGTGATTTTGAGGCTGAGCGGAAAGTGCACGCGCAAGAGGATGGGACCACCGGTGAAGAGGGGGGAGGGGAGGTGGCCACGGTGACGAGGATAATGCGACACCGGTGAGAGGAACACATTTGAAACGAGAAAAAATTTCCCAACCACAGTATGGCGGAGCGGGCCGTGCAAAAACCATTCGAACGTTGAAATATTCGAATTAATTTAATATTGTGTCAAATATGCAGCGCGTCCACTTTTACCGCTTTTGTTTTGGAACGACAGATTTTTCGGTTAATTTGCAGCTGAATTTTCTTTGATCAAAGGATAATCTTCGAGTTATAAGTGATTGAAAAGGGAGTACTTTATGAACTAGCTTCCAGGGAGCTAAATGGATATCAAAAGTATATTTTTCAACTAAAATTCAAATGGAATGTACTTTGATAAGATTAACTTAAGACTTAGTTGAAGGATGGGAAATGTTAAAAATTGAACAATTGCAAAAAATAAGTATTTTCCTCCACATTTTCGCTAAGAGAAAAAATCGTCTCCAAATCATCCGGAGAATCTCCTATTATCAAATAACGCGATAGAATTGGGAATTTTGTATAATTATAAAATAAAAAATAATAACAATAATAATTGTACATAAAAATAAATATACGCGCAATATGTATCCTCTCATATAAAATATTAAAAATGTTAAAAATACGTGAAGATACGGGAAGATATTCCGATCGTGCGGGTAGGTAATTTTGAAGCAATTAATCTAACTAATACACATCCGGGCTGAAATACATTCGCGAGTGAGAGATTGGAAGAGCGACAGGACGCGTAGGGGGTTGATAAAACGACGGCTGCAGGGACTGCCGGGGACAATGACGAGGGGGCCAGCGCCGTGGGATAAATCTCGTCGCTCTTTACGTACGGGGGGATATATTTGTGCGTTCATTTGCGCCGACGCCGCGGAGTCGAATGTCGCAGGCTCGGCAATGAGGGAGTTGCCGAGCGGGAGAAAGAGAGAAGAGCGGACGAGAGAGGAGGAATGAGGTAGAACCCTTGCTGCAACAAGGGTTGGCTCGGCCGTGGGGGTAAACACGAATTTGAAAATTTTCTCTGGGGTCCCCTCGCGTCGTGCAAACGACACCCGCCGTTCATTAGCGCCCCATGTCGCCCGAAACCTAATCTACACTCGTACATACCGACGTATATTCACGCACACGCGTGGGATCGATGGATCACGCGCGTGGAACCGGCGGATATACGGTGGCGACCGTGGAGGGTGTTCTCGCTTGCTATTTACCCGACAAACTCGAACAACTCGCATAAATTTACGCGATCAGTTTTTGGGTCGTTGCCGGGCCCGCCTCGAGCACCGCGATCGGTTCGCTTCTCGCCTTTCCCTCCACCGAATCCTGTAGCGAGTCGTCCAAAGTGTCCCGAGGCACGTTGCACGCATGACTTCGTATCCATAATGACGACACTGATAGAAATTTCATGTATTTTTTAGCAGTCACTGGGCGGTTATTAATTTCGAAAATTGCACATATTTTTTTCTAGAAATCTGCTTCATCCACTGAATAAAACTCGATCAAGTTCTTATTCATTTCCTATGCAATATTGTTGCAATGAATGAGAACGTATTAATATTAGACAGTAACCGGATGAGTGTCTAGGTAAATTGCATACATTTCTACCAGGGTAAATTTTTCTTTTTTTTTTTTGTCGACCTTTGGATGAAATCGTGTTTCAGGTGACTGTGCAACGGGAACGTCGATAAGAATCTCTCTCTCTCTCTCTCTCTCTCTCACTCACTCACTCACTCACTCTCTCTCTCTCTCTTATCTTTTGCCGGATATTTCGAAAATGTATCGTCGCAGTCTCCTAGAATATTAAAGCGGGATCACTGTTGCTCTACCGGTAATACAGCAGTCCCGTCGAGTTGTCTCTTGTTATCAAATTATTAAAAGTGGCACGTGTCACAGGGATTATCGTGTTGGCGCAGCTTGCATTTCTCTTTGTTACAAGCAACGACCGCGCGTTTCGGAAATGTGTGCCGATAATTTGGCGCATGTCAGTTCGCGTTTGCAACTATAGAATAGCATCTGAGTTAGCGGTGTTATTACTTCGCAAACAATGCCATAACTC
Source organism: Dinoponera quadriceps (assembly GCF_001313825.1). Lineage (NCBI taxonomy): Eukaryota > Metazoa > Arthropoda > Insecta > Hymenoptera > Formicidae > Dinoponera > Dinoponera quadriceps. The sequence goes on from NW_014554780.1 coordinate 146,724, forward strand.
TCCGGCTGAGCCCTGCTCCCTGGCTCGTCTCAGACCCCGAGTAACTGCGAAGTTCTATACGCCGTGTTTAGATATCACGTCATCGTGCAGTCATACTAGGAATATGTAATTACGTTGAATCATGCGACCTGGAAAGACCGGCCGATGTTAATCTTCGGAGTAATCCCCATTGAGCATCGCGAGACGCTATAAAGAAACCGGCCAAGTCGGACGTTCTATCTTTATTCGCCCGCCAAGTGGTCGAGACTGGCACAATAATAGCACAATAAGTCAAAAGAGAACTTTCGGTAAACTATACTTCATAATGAATTATGTCGCGATTGCGTATCTCGTGCAACGCGTCTCTTCGTCATTCGCATTTGCGTTCGCAAGACGTTTATTATTACATCGGATGAATGTATGAATCTTCGTCTCCGACGGGTCCCCTCTCCACGAAACAGCGAGCAACCGAAGGGGAGGATGATGTCGCGACGCGAAGTAATTCTCAGGTTGTTATTAAAGTATCCTGCGACATTTCGACACAGATTCTTCGCGGTAAGCCGGCCCTCCGGCGACTTTCGTTCCCATTTGCATATCTGTGGAACGTGTTTCCTAAGTGCGCGCAGTCAAAACGGATCCGTGAGAGAGCTCGCGAATTTCGTGGATTCATGGGACGACACTTGGACGTTAAAACCTCGAGAAATTCTGCGCAGTCGCTTATTCGAAGGCGCAGTTCGGTAGCACCGGCTCTCGTCCGATTTAATTGACGCGGTCTATCACGTTGCGCGCGAGCGCTCGTGTTTGCGTCGAGCCAATAAAACTGGTGCGCCCGTTTGTCCAAAAACGCCCTGATAAAGTTAACTGCGACACTGAGCTCCGTTGGACACGGCCATCGCCCACCGACCCTTCCGTGCAAACGCTCGTGACGATTTTCATTAGCGTGGCACATCACAGTGCCGTAACTAACCCTTGATATCAGACGCTCCCGCCGTGACCGAGGGGAAAAAAAAGGAGATGGGAGCGAGAAGAGGGAATTGTAAAAAATAAAAAGTAAAGAGAAGGAGGAAAGCAAAGAACTAGAGAATTTATGAGATAAACGCGTAAGAGAGAGAGAGAGAGAGAGAGAGACTAAAAAAATGAAGAAGATGAAGAAAAAATGTTATACGGGGTATTTTTAAGGATCGTAAATAGTTCTCTCCTTCGGAGTAATTTTTTCGTCAAATTATAAAAATTGTTTATACTCTCATTGCGAGATCCATTTTAATTTAAAATTTTTTATTCTCCTAACGAAAACGGAAGCACATCCGTCTGTCTGTGTTTTCAATTTCTGTCTTGTCGTTCGGACGTTGATGATCCGAAATGAAGGGTAAAACTTCGCTCAAGTTGGTCGCGTCAGGCTGACTGGTCTAATAAACGTAAATTACGGTAGCGCTGCCATGTCACACGTGAAAATACCAGTTGGTCTCCGCGCGGGTGGGTCTTCACGCAGGAGAGCGCAGAGCTCGCTCTCGTTGTCGTGTACTATTCAATTGGCGGTTGCGCGGGGATTCGGCTTGTAAGTTTAAACTACTCGCGTACATATGACTTGCGTTGAATCGCCCGATGTTTGTCGGACGATCTACTCCGTAACGTGCACTCATTAGTTTCCACCGTTAGTCGTACGGCTAATTAAGCTCTCCTGTGTTGCTGCTGCATCATCCTTCCCCCACCCTGACTCGGGATGTCGGTTAATTGGCTTTCAAACTTGCGGGAAAAGACTCGCGTGGATTCAATTTTGTTGTCGAGTGCCGCGGGTAGTTGGAAATGGGGAGTAGAAAGAGGGAGAGGGCGGATATATTTCATCATTATATTATTAATTATTCCTTATTTTTGCGCGCGTTTGTCGCGCGGTTTAAATTTACCGCGATTTTTCGCGAAACATCGTCAAAATTTATTAGCCACTTCACCGAGAAACGAGACGCAGCACCGACGGACCGATACAATTTCGCGTATTCATTGCCGCGCCCCCCTCCCCCACCCCCCGACTGCGGCGATCGTTTTCGCGTGTCTACGGTATCGAATTTCGAGATCGCGGAAATTACGCCGGTCCCTCAATCCCGCGGAAAATGACACTCGATAGACGGTAAAGGCTGTGACGGTAAAGGTTCATCAAACTTCCAATTTGTGCATCGGCGCGCCGTTATCATCGAACCGACGGTTCTTGCTTTCGCGCGAGATTTCGTCGAGGGGGGCTCGCGCGTTTCGGCCGCATTTCGATCGGTCTCTCCTCGCTTCCCTCGCTGTGCGCTGCGAGAAGCGACGGACGATCCATCACCGGCGGCTTTAATTTTGAGCTGTCGTTGCGTCGTAATACCCGCTCGTGAATGCTCTGCTAAGACGCGCGCAGCTCAGTTCTGAATCAGTCAGTCGATCATACACACGGGACGACTATGCGGCACCTGCGCGCCCGCATCTTGCCCGCGCGGTGTAATGCCCGCCGTCAGGTAGTGGCAGTCGGCTTTTGAAGTGTTATTACTTACAGAATGACATTGTAACTCCGCGGACGAGGCGCAGATGCTCACCCTCGTCCTTTCTCTCTCTCTTCCTCTCATATACACACACACTCTACCCGCGTCTCTATGCGTCGTGTCGAGGATCACCTCGTCATTCATTCATGCCGGGAGAGAACAGTGCGGGACACCCGTTGCATATACAGGCGACTCGGTTCTCGTGGCGTCGACGGGGTGAAATACCCGCAGTAACCGTTGTTCGTGAGCGTCCCGGTGTAAATTAATTCTGTAAACTTTCCGCGCCGTCGCCGTATCCGCACCATCGGACTTACAGCATTACGCCGCACCGTAAATATGTATTATGTAAATTATTAATTACCGATGCCGCGCCGTCCCGAGGAGAAGTGCGAAGTACTGCGATGTTTCGCTCATTGCCAGTCTCTCTCTCTCTCTCTCACTCGCTCGAATGCGCGAGCGAAGCGACTACGACTAACAAATCATAATTGAGGCCCGCGCGAGAGCGCGGTAGGGTAGGTGATCCCAGAGGTGTTGAGCTCAAACAAGATGCTACTGTTAGGTTGAATAAGCGTACGTCTACAGTTGATCCCTCAACTTGCTTGTTTATCGTGATTATTTATTCGCGAGGAGGTGTTGTAATTAGTACCCGCGGAGAGAGAGAGAGAGAGAGAAGAGGTGTCGCTCACACAGCTGCTTCGGAGGGCTTAATTCATTTTCTATGTTAATGGCGTCGCGCAAAATAAGAGAACTTTCACCCCCTCTTGGAAAGTTTGGATCCAATTATCAAGACGCGTTTAATGCTCGATATGAAAACGGTTGCGATATAGATAAAGGCACGCTCGTTGTTGTGGAGAATTTTCCCCCTTCCCTCTGCCCCTCAGTCCCCCGAGGAAAGATCGAACGGTGATATCTCCCCCCCCCCCTTTTTNCCCCCTTTTTTCTTTCTTTCTTATCGCTTATCTTCGTGCCGTTCGATTCGTCCTTTTGAGGTCTGGTCTGACCTGAGCCGCCGTTAAATCGTCGCACAGCCGATGAGGGAGGAGATCTCGACCGACGGTTTCGGGAAAGGGTCGAACGTGTTTCCGGAAGCGCTCTAATTTTACGTTGCGGCGGACAGCGTGACGCTCGTAAATCTGCGGTCACTGAGGTCCGTTGGTGACGCTGCAGCACCGTCTACTATTTCTCTCCGAATTAGCCCGCGCGCACCACCGCCTACAATCGCGCTATCGCACTCTCCGCCAACAAACGATATCTGTACTTGCGCAAGTCGTGGGCTGCGTCGCACGCACGCACGCATGTGCGCGCGAGTGATGTTTGCGCGCGTCGGTATAATTCTGCGGCGTTACCACTTTCCGTTTGCCCGGCGCAGCTACGGCGGTACTACCGACTCTCGAAAATATTTCGGTTTATGACGACCGAGACGTATTGGTTTAGCAGCTGGTCGGGTGGCGGAACGGAAGAGGACGGTGTCCAATTAAATAAGGGAAAGTAGGGTAAAGCTGGATAGGAGGGTTGAACTAGGTGTACTCGTTCATTTTCGCGAAATCGGGAGTAACGATCGAGTTTGCGCGCGCTCCCAATGCAAACACGGGGAGTAATTACATTTCTCGTATTTTTTTCATTGAAATAATCAGATACAATTATAATATGGGACGGACCGGAAAATCGATTACTGATTTGAAAAACTCGTAACGTTTTTTTATGGGTAATACGGGTTCGGATAAAATAGACGTTCAAAATTCTTCCTGCGAATTGCACTGGAACTCCACTCGGCGAAAAGGAATTAACCGTCCACGTGATACAACTGAAATTCAGTAACGAGACCTAATTTTTGGCCGCGGAGGTTAAAAATTAGGTGTAGAGACAAGAAGAATTAGCTAAATTAACTAAATTTCAGTTGCGTTCATTATATGGACAGTTAATTTTTATCCTGTGGGAGCTAGTTTTTAGCTGCGTGAGCTACTTCTTTTTCCCGTGTGAGAAATTTTTTCAAGGTAACCGACCCTTTGGGCCGTCCTTAGCACTTGGATTTGCCGTTCCGATACGTTTCGATCGGCAGTAACGAACGAATCGTCGGTTAAAGCGCGACTATTATAGAACACAAATCACGTGCTGCGTGATATGCGCGCGCGGTAGTTTTATTTTTATAAGAAGTATTAACCTATTATGCGTTGCTTCCATATATACGTGTATTTTTTTCTTTCATCTTTTTATAACACGTGCATACGAGGCACGTGAGGGATATTACCGTAACAAAGTAACACGTTGGTATATAGCGAGCGAGAATGCGCGCTCTCACGCATGCATGCGTTGTGTGCTAACGCGAAAGGGTCGATAAACCTCGCCTCTTAGAGCTCTCGATTATCGCTCGTCACAATGAATGCCTACTAACACCGTCGATATATCGTTGGCAATGGCGAATGCATAATTACGGCGACAATGACATTACCTAAGTACAACAGTGTTCGCAATTATGCCGACACATTGGTGAAATAATTGAACGCTTAAATTGATTAGGATTATTGCGATACGCTCGTAACGCGTGATAACAGACAGCCGACGACGACGACGACAAAGACAACGCGGTCGCGTAATTATTTCACACACTCGATGTTTGTAACAACGAGTTCGTCCCGCGCGCCATTTATTATCGGGAACTTTTTATTACGTGTGCGGGGCAGATTAATGTCGATTTTTATCGTAACGTGCATTTAATCATTGTCCATCGCGATAACAACGCAGCGGACTTTCCCGGTCTTCCTCGCGTGATGTAAGAATTCCGCGGCGATATTTTAGATATCGCTTGGGTAAATATCGGCCGGCCGTTGCTACATATTCCTATTAATTATTAACAGAAGATCATCGATGATAATGAAATATCCAATTATATTACTAATTGCACATTAATCATTCGATACGAAAATACGAGCGATCGGAGTTACGCGAATTAACATATATTACCAGGCTCAGCAATACCGAGATCAGCGGGAGAAGTTTCAAAGGATTTCTCCCTTTGGATCTTCAGATTACTTTTTATCGAAAACACGCCAGTTTTTTTCGCCGAATCGTTGGCCGTGGCGCAGTTTTAATTCCTCGGTAACGTCACGATCGATCGTATGACTGACTGACTCTGGTTGATTTGTCGACCGTCGGATTATTCTCGGCTGACTTGTTGCTCATCGAGTTTTCGCACGGTCCTTGCATTAACCATTATCTTTCACGCGGAGGATTCCGCCACTTTTTCCACGTTATCAATGGCCATCGCCCTGACGGTTTCAATTCGGACGGCGCGTCGCCTCCTGGAACGAGATCGATTCCGCAGTCACGGCCGCGTTCGATCGCGAACTCCAGCCAGCACCGGAGGCTATGATAGTGCGCAACCAGTAATTCACCTCGCGCTCCGGGCCTTTTTGCGTGCATCCGCGTGCATGTGCAACGCAAGGCGGAACGTGTTCCGCGCTATCCCACAGAGAGAAGCGCAACACCGCAAAGCCACTCCTATATCACCTCGTGGTTTCGGTTGGAGCGCGTAACAGAGGCAGAGGAGAGTGAATGAGTGAATGTGAGAGAGAGAGAGAGAGGGGAGAGAGGCGAGAGAGGTGTATCGCTTGCGCGCGAATAATGCAGCAACGAGAAATGGTGATAAGAGCGTTGCGGCTAAAGAGGCTGCACTGATGAACTTTCCTTAAAACGCATCAGCGGAATACGCCGCACAAAAGGCACCTCGGAGGGAAGGGCCATTTGTGCTCTCTTTGTCGCACTGCTCGACATGACAGTCAGCCTCTGATAATTTCTATACGTGAATTCACGCGAGTGTGTGTGTGTGTGTGTGCGCAACTTCTCAATTTATGAATAGCTTTCACGGTAACACGGCTGTTAAAAATACAGGCGTTTGATATTCGTTTCGAGGGAGCTGGATCGATCGTCATGAGAGTGCGAGTGTTAAATTAAACAGGTGCATTTTTAACAGCTGCGGCGATAACAACAAAGATGCTCGTTTAATTTAGGTACGTACATTATATACGCGACTTTTTAAATTAAATATAAGTGTATTTTCGTGATCGTCATTGTGCAATACTCCTGGTAGAAATATATGCAGTTCTCCTGTATTCATCCAGCTGCTGTCTCTTATCAATGCGTTTTCATCAGTTGTAACAATACTACGTGAGAAACGGATAAGAGCTTGATAGACTTTTGTTCAGAGACACTTCCAGGGCAAAACTGCCCATTTCATGAGCAGCAGGCTTATTAATGAATTTGAATACTTGCCCACTTATTGTTCTGTTTTCGTTCAGTAAATGAGTTCAGATTGTGCGCATCTTTAGAGCGCGGTAACTGCGGGAAAAACGTTACGTATCTTGATTGGGATCCCAAGTCTTACTCCTCAGTTGTTAGACGGAAGTTAATATAACTGTCCAGCGACTGCTCGGAAAATGCATGAAATTTCTGGAGCCACAGGGACGCATAACGACGCAGACTTCGATCCCTCGCGCCGTTCCGACGAAATCCCGTCGTTAAGCGCGCCATTATTTTTACAAATATTTCCCTTTTTTTTTTCCGCCGATTGCAATTAGTCGCAGTCGTTAGCATAACAACAAGCTCGCCCTTGCTGTCGATGCATCGATTGTTCCGCGGCTCTCATTAATCGGATCTGCGAGACATAAAATCTGTTAATACCGGTGGGAGAGGAAGCAACGACGGGACAGGGGGGGGGGCGGAGAGTGGTTGCACAGGGCCCAAGGTAATTAGCGGCGGTAGCCGGCGCTGTAATTTAATAATTGTCGCTAATTTTACATCGTTTACTTGCCGGGAAGGGGGCGAGCGGGCGGGTGGGCAGATGGCGAACGTGAGTAGACGCGCGGGTGGAGTTGAGCGTTTGTATCGGATGGGGGCTACTTTTCGTAACTACCACCTGGTTGGTTAGTGCGTCGATGGTTAGAGAAGCGTGACAAATTGCAGCGCGCGGCCGGCGCGGCACGGCTGACCGAAACAGCCGACGGTGGGCGGCGGGCAACGAATTTCGGGAAATTGGAAACTGGAAAACCGATCCGCCGGGAATTTCCAGATTGACACGCGCGTGCCAGACCACCATGTATAAATTCGTCCCTGTTCATAATTAAATAACAACGTTAAAGCCCGTGTCGCCCGCCGACACGCGCCTGTCCGTAATTCTTTGGGCTCGCTCGCGGCAGCAATTTCCCGGCATTCTTTTCAAACACGCGCGGGATATTAAAGCTGCATAATTTAACGCGCATTTTAACGGACGGATGGATATCCTCCGCCCGCTCTCTCCCTATTCTTCTTTGTGCGACGATAACGAGTGCCGTTGAACGGGATTCGAAACGTGTCCCATATCCTCCCTCTTTCGGTATTTCCTCCTCTCGTTGTCTTCGCGGACGATAATCGAATGAAATGATGACGACGGTGCGCCGAAGTATCTCGGTTGTATCGCTGGCTGCTGCGTGTGCCGGTGTGAATAAATTATCTCCAATTAATTGGCGCCGTTGAATTATCCGTCCGCCGTGTCACCGAGGATGCATTCTCGCGAGTTTTACCTACGTCGTTTCCTTGTCTATAATGTAGCTTTCCATTACACGCGTCGGCGTAATTAGCGTAATTTAATAAAGCCCCGTTCCACGTCGTAGGGAATTACTAAAATATTAGTTTATCGTCGCAATCGCTGCTCCGCGTCGGCCGTCTCGCGATCAGATAAGCGGCAGACCGCGACGATCTAATAAGTGTCACGGAAATTTCTCTGTCATTTTTCTGATAACGTCTGTGCGCGTGAAATAGTTCGCCAGAGTTGTCAACGGCGGGGATCGCCCCCGTTAATTAATTTATGTAATTTATGTTAATTTATGAAATGATCTGACCCAGAGGAAAAGAGGAACTATCTTGTCCTTCGTTTCCTATTTATTGTATTCGAGACCAAAACCCTTCATATATATTTAACAAACTATAATTCAGACTAGCTACCAGTGTTCTTTACATTCTTAGCTTTTGTATACTCTTTCTCTTGTTTACTCTGCTGAATATTAGTTAAAACTGTATTACTGTATTATTAATTTCTAAACTGTTAAGTCCTTAGAGGAAATGCCGTAGGAAAAAATTAACGCTTTTCTCTCTCTGTCTGTCTCTCTCTCTCTCTCTCTCTCTCACCCCTTTTTCTTTCATCCGGGACGCACGTGACAATCTTACGAACGGCGGACGTTCCGGTTTATTATGCAGCTTTCAATTACGAGTTAGAGCAATTAGTATAATTTAATAAATGCGCATCTCTCGCTGCGCCACGAAGTTTACAATCCGCGACTACTGGTGACCTAATTTTTTCATCCTCGCGTCGCGTTTGATATTTACGATCGTCCGTTGGTTGCTCATGTTCTTTCGTGCATTCGATATTTGACTCTACGCACGGGACGCGTCGCCGACTTTGTTGCTTTTTACCGTAAAAACGAGCGCGTCGGTGCGGAACAATATGAAATAACGGCAATGAGCGGCGAGATTATCCGGGAATGCTCATATCAGATTTTCTAAACGTCATTCGTCGAAGCGATCATCGCATTGCCGGTATAATCGCATTTGCAAGGTGTCGGCTCATCGATAACGCTCGCCAATAAATTATTAGCGGCGCTTATCAGAGCCGCAACGATTTGCGAATCGCAATCTGTCGAGCGCGCGCCCGAACGTGTGCGCGATTGAATGCTAACGAAAAATTCATTATCGCGTCTCGCGCGATGGCCGGTGACATTTAACGACCTTTAGGATAAACCGAATTAATCATAACGCAATCGATGCGCCTTATTAATCACAGTCCGATTTATCGAGCGGAGCAAAAATCACTCGATACATTCGGGTGGGATAGGAGTGGAGACAGAGAGGGGAGGGGGAGGAGAATAGAATGGACAATACCAGTTAAGCGAGAGTTAACGGAGAACGTTAATTCAGCCGGACGTTAAAATATTCCGCTCGCTTCTCCCCATATCACTCTTATCACCGATGCGAATCGCCGCTTATCTATTCGCACCGAATATTTAATAAGCGAATATTTAACGCTACATGTTGAATATTGAATAAAATAATAAATTTTCCGGCGACCCCCCTCCCGCGACCGCGCGTGTGTTTCATTATGTGCCACATTAATACGCCGCGATCGACGGCAAGTTGCAACATCATGTGTGCATGTGTGTGTTACGCACACGTATACATTGCCGATTAATGTAACAGATATATTACAGGAGAGTGCGCATCGCGCTACACTTTATTTAATAGATACGATTATATCGGTAGCCAATTTTAATGCCGATATGAAATCACGCGTATCAGACGGATCTACGAATACATTCGCCCTCCTCCACCACCATCACGCCGTCGCTGCCGCCGTCGCCACCCCCAGGTCGGGTGGGATATCGCGGCGCGTTATTATCGCAAATCCGCTTCAGGATCGTTTTGTCGAGATCACAATGGTGAATTTTGTAAGCGGGTCGGCGGGTTATTGAATCAAAATTGTAATTTCCAATAACACTTTGCCAGCGATCGCGATGCCGCGGGGATGATCCGGGGGCTAAGCTCGGTAATGCGGCCTGAAACTCGATTTCCGCGGTTATTGATACCGAAACCACCGCTTAGGATTTTAAACTTTCGCGTATCCCAGCAATCTCCACTGCCACGTCGATGTATAATGTATATATATATATATATATATATATATATTACGTGGTAATATATATATATATATTACCACGTCAATGTATGTACAGTGGAGAAGGTGGTATTATTGCCTTCGTAGGTATTACGGCCCTTCTTAATATCTTCGCTATTAGGTGTGGCAAATTCTATTTATGGAATCATTTATTCAGCAGCCCGCTGTTACGCAATGGCACAATACACAATAGCCGACATTTCTTATAACGCATTGTTACTTTCGAGCATTTCGAAACATTCTCGGATACTCTTAGTATTTAATTACGCATACTTCTTCATTCTTCTTAAACTTGACCATACTATCACACGAATATATGTACGTTTTAGTCCTTTGTTCGTTATTTAACATTTTACGCTGTGCACATTACGAGTTATGCAAAGTTAAACAATACCATGGCATCTTGCTAATTTAGTCTCGCACTAAAACGGATTTAATACGACCTCTCTTTCGAGGTTTTCACGTCGAAGTAGTTGTTCGACCAGTCAATAATTCAAACTGAGTTAAAAGTCTAGTCGTTTTATAAGAATTGTTCTTTTGACATTTCGTATCTATTTTCTGGCAAGCAGACCAATCTTTACATTAAAAATTCAGGATTATATGAATTATGGCTCCTTCTGAGAGAGTTTACTTTGAAATATATAAATTTATAACAAAACATTGTGTTTTTGAACAGAGCCAATTTTTTTATATCCATTTTAGTGGGGGACTGTGATACCTTCTCTTCTCTACCTTCTCTTCTGTACATATATGTGTATATAAATTATATATTCCAGGATTTGCAACTTTTACGAGCGAAATCTGCGAGTTGACTTCTTTTTCTTTCTTCTTCCTCTTCTTCTTCTTTCCCGTCTGTTTTTATCGTCTTCGACGGAGAGACGAAAAAATAACCGGCATCCTTTCCCCCCCCCCCCTTACGCGCGTGATAATCAGTACCAATGGCTTGTGAGAGCTTTTAGTTTACGCGAAGGTGCGGATTAAGCTGTAACTTCGTCTCTTCGGAGTTCGTCAGACTTGACGAAGTTTCGCTGTCGCGTGACTCGGGGAATAGCTATTAATGAAGTTAAACAAAACGAAGATAAAAATTTACTTAAGAACTCATTTAACATTAATCCCTGGAGATTCCCGCGAGCTACGAGTGCGGATGTATAATCCTAATAACGGGTTAAGAAGTTGGCGATACCGTGCGCGACCGTCCGAGAGTAACGCACAATCGTCTCCCTTCGCCGTCCATTTTATATTAATCCCAACGCACCTCGCAATCGCGATTCATTATAGACGGGAGTATCCGTGCTCAGTTCTACCTCCGATCCGAGCAGGAACGAAGAGAGAGCCGGAGGGGGGGGGGGGGGATTTCTTCCCNCAACGGATTAAATCATAAATAACGTGTCGGATTGTTCCGACACACGCGGTATTTTCGCGTCGTTCCTTCCTCGCGGCCTCTGCCCCGCGAGCTCTCGAAAAGCGGGTCGCAATGCATTCATCGCGCTCGTTTATCACTGTCCCTCGCGGATTTCAAGCGACGAGAGTCATCGACGACGCGCGAGCGCCTACGTTCTCCCGGCGACAATAAGTGCCGTGCGGCGAACACGTACGCGGGATGGTTACTTCCTCTTTTTTCTTTTTTTATCGCCGGGCGAACATTTAACAATGCAACGCGTGTCTTGCATCGGACACCGGTGCCGCTCTGTGGCGGCCGTCGGTCGATAAAAAGCCCGCCGCGGGGCTGCAATTCCGTCGGCTTCGGAGTCAAGTTGGTCGCAGCCGCCGGCGAGAATCCGCTTCACGTCCGCCGATGAAACGGACCTAAATTCCGCGGAGTCCATAAATTTTCCCTTCGTTAGAATGGCTCGTTCGATGTGTAGATATGCGCGAGCGGGGCGTGGCATATTTCACGCGGACGCGCGAGCAGAAAGCTCAGCGGAAAGAGCTATTCGATGGGGAACAATGTCGATGTGTCAAAGTCCCGACGATTCCCAAAATGCATGCCGTATGCTCGCGTAATCGCGCGATATGCCGCCGCGAGCGGTAACGACTTTCCGATCAGTCTTTCGTTTAATGGGCGCGACTCGGGGGATTTTAGATTTCTTCTTCGTTTCAACCCTACATCTCTCCACCTCGGGGATCTACGGGGCTTTACCTGGCCCGTAATTCCCCGAGACAAATATCGGCTGCTTTTCTAACCGAAATCAGGGATTTTATTTACTCCGCATATTTCAGCCGCTCTCAGCTCCGACGCGATACCATTACCGATTATTGATTTCGTATAAATCGCGCGACCACCGGTACCGCTCGGGGTACCACCACCCCCTCCCTCCCCCCGGCGCCTTATTCCGCCACTTCGGGGAAACGGGGTCGAAAGTATTCCGCACAATTCGCAGGTATCGCAGCTTGTGTACGGATATGATACTTTCCGAACTGCACGCTGGCGACGGCGGCGTATATATATAGCCTCGTCCGTCGAAACGAAAGTTTATCCTAAGTACGCGAGACGCGACTTCTTTCCTAAAGTACGGGAGGAACGCCCGCGGCCATGTGAAAACGCGGCGCGTTGAAAATAAATCTTTACGGTCGGGAAGACTTACAACGTGTGTCACCAGTTATAAATTCTTGCGTTTCCGCCGGAGTTGGAAACACAGCGGAGGTGAACGAAGGAAGGTAACTCCATCGCTTTTTTCCGCTTTCCCCCCTCCCCTCTCCTTCCCCTCTCGTCGTCGCTGATTGTGCGTGAGCGGAGAACGAAATTCGAGCGGCGCCTTCTGCAGAAGCGGGGGACCGTTCGGCTTCCTCTCAAAATGTTATTTTCAATCGGACGAATCGGAGATCACACTGCAAATTCAAGCGTGTTATTTTTACACGCCTGAGTAAACATCGAAAAGTGGCGCGTTTGGCTGAAGCTCTTTTACACGTGTTTCTTGCTGTTTTAGGTCACGTCGTTTAAAATTTAATCGTGTTGAATTATGAGTTAACACGTGTTTAAATGATGTGATTTAATACGGCAAGAAATGTGTAAAAAAAAGCCTCGGTTAAAATAGCACATTTGGATTTGCGGAGTACCTATAATATATTCTGTTAATGAATTTATCGCATTTTACCGTCGAATCTAACCGATTAACTTTTTCTCAGAAAGATACGGGACTATTAGGTTGATGAAAAAGACTTGTCTCGTCTTTGTCAAATAAAATAAACAAATTATCCAACTTCGAAGGTTTGGTATTTTTTACGAATTAAATAAGTAAAACGCTAACTCGATATTTCTCATACATCTAACGAAGATTTCCTGTTTTCCCTTTAACACCCGAACTTCCTGCGGGAATTTAATAGAAAAATGACAAATCTCTTGCAGCAACTCAGTCTTTCTCGAATCTTCCGATATCTCTGTTTCATGCAAATTTTATCGCCGTCCCGTTATAATCGGCAGAAGCGCGTTCGATGCGCATCGGCGTTTGTTTCTTCTGACGGTGTAATAAGTCGCACGTGCCGCATACGGAATATTACGCGTTCGCGTACATTCGCGACGTTCGCGAGGAGAAAAATAATCACGGCCCTCTTGGCGCTCTTCGAAGGGCGAAACACGTAGCCGGTACTTTCGAAGGCGCACCCTTCGCTGTTTGCCCCGCTGGCTGCGTGCTCGGAATTTTCGTCCGGTACACATCGATATATTCCAGCATTTTTTTCCCTAACCGAAATCCAATTCCCCCAGTGTTCTCGAGACGAAAGAACGGCGTCTAGCCAAACCCGTTTCAACGCGGAGCGCCGAACGAGGTATTACTCGTGCGCATAGCGCTCACAACCGTGCAACGATAACAACAACGAAAATATTTGTTCCCTTCAAAATCCCTTTCTATGTACCTGCAATCCTGCAAAATCTCTTTCTACTACTGGAATATGTATTCACCCTGTCAATATTACGTTTTTCATATATTCACCTTCTTAAAGTAACACAAAGTGTCAGTCCGTTTTTATATTAATGTTAATCCATGTGTCTGTAGTGAGTACTAAAAATGATCGAACAATCCGCAAGAGATAATACAAGTGGCCTGTGGGCCGCGAATTGGCCAGATTTGACACGTTCGAGAACCGACTTCAGACAATCCGCAACGTCCGCGAATACTGTGCGAACCGAGGAGTTGATAGACGGCACTTCGATAAGAGCGCGTCGTAAGTTCATGAATCGCATGACATGGAGAAACACAAGGCCGATGGGTGCTTCAATACTTGTGTGAGATCTTGCTTAGATTTGGCACTCTGTATCCTCACACGCACGCGTACACCCACATTTGCATGCGCGACGAGTCGCTTCGTCTTCACGCCGGTTCCTTATCGCGGAGTTCGGGGCGTTGATGTTGATACGGGGGGAGGGGGGGGGGGTTGGAAGGNGGGGGGGATTGGAAGGTCTCCCCTGTGTTGCGAGAGGCTGGCAAGCGGCCCCTATTGCCTCAGCTTAATCTGTTTAATCCGCCTAATCCGCTCCATGCCGATTCCGCTCGCCGACGCGAGTATAGCCCTTTATCTGCACTCGACGATAGTAATTCATGCGTTAGCGGCGGTAACCAGCCCCCGAAGCATGATCACGAATTTCCCGGGGGAAGATTTAGATGCGCTCCGTGCGAATCCTCGAAGTGGTATATTTTTTGAGCATGCGAATTAGCATACGACGTGCCCCCCCC
>NW_014554780.1:161715-185881 GCF_001313825.1 Dinoponera quadriceps
CGAAAACTGCGAATGTTGAGGGAAGAATTTTCGAAGATCGTCGGGATTTGATCTCTCTCCTTCTAATGCCCTTTGAATTTCTTCGAGTGAAATCCCATTCGAAAAGTGAAGCGACAGTCAGGCGAATTCGAGTGACTTCTCGCTCGTGTGGAGTGAATTTCATTCCACTTCTGAATCGTCGAGTGAATACTTTCATTTGAAACTGAAGGGCGAATCTGATGCACTCCGCAATGTCACAGGAACAAATTCACTCTGACCGAGTCAAACGTTCGCTCGTGTCGATTAAAAATCCACTCTAAACTTGAGTTCAACGTTCACGTTCTTGTGATTCCGAGTGGTGATATTTTAATTATAGCTTTCAATGAATTTTCACTCGTTTTAGGTAAAACATTTGATTGAAAACGATCAAACGTTAAAAACGGTTTACTGAAATTTGGTATTACTTTAATTTAGTGGTGAATGTACTAAAAAAAATTACACGAATATAATGTTAAATTAACATATTCATCTTGTCAACATAAGTTCTATTTTTTATTGTGTAAGATTTTACTCTCAGAGATTTTTGGAAGTATCCCACAGGTAAAATTGTATCGTTGATGGCGCGTCAGATAATCGCGATACACCGTCGCGTTCTCTCACGTGGTCGATAATCGGTCTTTGTGACGAGCACCCGGAGCTGGCGGTTAATCGAGGCCGTACTTTCAGCACACGAAGATACGCGCTCACGCGCGCACCCCGTCTGATTCAATTTCCGATGTTTAAATTAATTTTAGGACGCCACAGCGCGTTTTCGAGACGATTTAGCTAATTCGCCTCACGATGATTCGGCTCTCATCGCCATAAACCTCAATTTATCCATATCCATGGGCAGTAACTCATATTTCAGCACGTACACACATACAACACGCGCGCGCGCGCGTGTGTGTGTGTGTGTGTGTGTACTCGAGTCCGCCAGCCTCAAGAGGCACTAATTATCCCCACGTGGGCAACCATACTCGAGAATAATTAACACTTCGCGCGCGTATTAGCCGGTCGCGTAAAATTACCCTCGCGCTAGTGCGACGTCAACATTAACAATTGATAATCGGCCACAATAAATATTAGCCATCCGCAAACGTTGGCCGGTCGCCATCGCCGGATCGCGCAGATAGTCCGTGTTTAAGAAGTAAATATTGTCCGCAATAGGGAAACCGCACCGACGGACGAAAAATACACCGGTGGATAATTCAATTTGTTTTCGGTAATTGAAAATATAATTCTCTCACCTTAATCCCATTTTAATCCATAAGGATCTGCGAATCGCCGATAAGTGTGTTGCCACCTCGCGTTATTTCAACGCCCGAAAGCTTTTCAGAACTTGGAAGGTTGGATCCAATTAAACGAATAAAAATACGCTTAAAATATTCAACAAGTGGTAATAAACCACGTTACCGAAAATAAATTCGCGGCGGTGAGTCCGGCTTGAAGATTCTTTTGCTGAATTATTAAATAGTGTTTTCCAACTATAAATTGTTCACCCCCCGAAATATCTCAGGGGAGACGATATGCTGGCGATATAATTATAGATACGATGTTGCTCATGCGATGTTTATTATTGCTTATTCGCGGCACATATCGCGGCTTTGAGAATTCCGTAATGAGAGAGCCGCCAAGAGGATCAACACGATCGAACGATATAAATTAGATTTGTAATTGCGTACGCGCCCCGAGAGAGACAGAGAGAGAGAGAGAGAGGAGAGAGATACTTTACGTGTATACTTTACTGCTTGAGAATGCTATTTATGTTGCGAGCTTTTATGGAATTAATCTTAAGTCGCGATTTTATTTCGGTCGGTGTGTTATAACTGGGTCAGCACGGTAGAGTGAACGAGCGCTTCCTCGGCAAATTTAGGATTAAATCTGTTTATACTGTTACTTTTTAATTAAATTTCTCTTTCCCGCCCTAATAATTTCCTCCTTGCTATTTAAGAACTAAACATCTCCGGCCTTTCTGCAGGGGCGAGCAACTCGCGTTGTACCCACCGCAAATTTAATTCTCGGGGAATGTGCTTTTTATAATAAAATTAATTTCGACGCGCGTTTGTTTGTCATTTAAAGAATTAAAATGATTACAACGATCCGCCTATTTATGCAATTTATGACTTATTTTAGGTTTTATTTCGCAACGTAACGTTACTCGCGTAATATAAATTTTTTTGGTGTCCGCCGACATAACAGATTTACGCTTTAATAGAGCGACAAAAATGGAACTTTAATTAATTTCAACTTAATCCATACACGATTCGCGTTCATTAATTTTAATTTCTCTGCGCGATCCCCCGTCTCTATTGTTTAGAGCTCAAGCAGCCAAATGGCGTAAACAAACGTTCCCGATCTCGGCGTGCCGGACACTTTGGGGCGATAATGGGCGCGTTGTTGTACGAAATGGGCATTACATTAGGCGGTCTGATTTTCAGTTTAATGGAGTTCCAGAAGCGTGAAGTTTAATGGAAACGGTGGGGTCGCGAGCGCAGTTGCGAGCAACTCTCTTTCTCGATGGGGCTGAAACTGGTTCTTGATAGCCGCTCGTGAAAACGCACTCCGAGGGAAATAGAGTGTGACGCGTATTATGTTGATCAGCGCGCGAATTTATTTTGAAAGCCGGCGAAAAGCGACCAGCAACGGCGGTTTGAGTATCCCGGGCAGGACGCGAAATCGCTGAAACGTGACTCCTGTATCATCGCGTTTGGAATGATACGGGCAATGCGCCGAAAAGGAAGTTTATAAGTTTGCAAAATTGCAAGTATCAACGCATACATGATAAATTTCTAATGTGCGCTATTGGTGAATCAACAAATCATCAAGATATACATATTATTGCGAATTAAAGGAATAACGAAGGGAAAAAGTAGGAGATCGTTATTTTGAGAGTGATATGACGCGGCTCACCTTTTTTCCTCTTTATTCTGCCTCTTCATCTACACGGGATAATTGACAAATCTGCCGGGAAGTTATCGGCAGGCATGAATTACGTAAACATAAACGGGGGAGATCGAAGGAGGAAGAGAAGAGGGATGACGAGAAAACGGTGAGGGTGCGAGAGGGTACATCGGATTAGCGACAAAAGTTTGGTAATTAAGTGGTAAGTGAGGTCGAGCGAGGAAAGAGAGGGGAGGGGGGTGAAGGAATTTAGTAGACGAACCGTCCCTTTGCCCTATGGGAAAGCGGAAGCGAAGGTGACACGAGTCAAAGAGAGGTCGGAGGCAAAGAGGCGGATGATGAGGAGCCGGTGGAGAACGGAGGGAAGGGAGGAAACACGGGATGGACCGTAGGCAGGGATAATTAGCGAGTTAATACGACTCGTTGCCCCTCGAACTTCATTACCGCGAGCGTTATCCCGCTGTCGGGAGGAGAATCTTAAGAGACGCGCGTCGTCCGAATCTACGATCGATTAAAATATTCACGCTCGGACGACTCTGTAATTCGCAAGCGTCGGCAGGACGCAACGATTTAATTATTTATGAAAAATCATGCTGGATTTGTGCAAAATTGTGTTGGAATCCGTACTGATTACGTGAGATTTCAATCGCTTTAAAGCAGTCGACCCGTCAAACTAGTTTCTTAGAAATCGTCATACATTTCAGCTGCATATTGCTGGAAATATCTATTTGTCTGTAAAGTTAGAAAGTGATTGACCATCCGGAAGATGAGATATTTATAATTAAAGATGGCATTTCCTTCACATAAGTTCCTTGAAGTTAATGAGGTTAGATAAAATTTTAATTTCTACTTTTATTTCCTTCTATGTCACATTTAGGATTTTAATCAAAAACTACTGTGATATTAAAGGTTAATATGAGACACCATGCAATAATTTCAGAATTTGTTATCATTTTGTTTTGAAAATATAGCCAAAGGGAATTTACAATTTATAATAATATATGTATATACACATATTTAAATATTTATGTACCACTCTCTCTATTATGAGTGCACTTCTATTAACTCAACTGACATATAAATAAAGCATTAATAAGGAAAATAAAAAATAAAAGATATTTTCGTATTCGTAATATCGCGTGTATGTTTGTCTTTCGTTCAAAAATAACATTTATTGTTTAGATAGTTGAATAAAGTTGTATTAAAGTACCTTTTTTTCAGTAAATAATAAACTTAGAAAGAAGCTCCTTAATATCGCCATTGAAAATGTGGCAAGGACCAAATTTATATATATTATATATTTTAAACGATAGTTGTTTGATGCACATTGAAAGATTACGAAATGAACTTCGCCGTGTCTCTCAGGCGAACTTACGACAGCTTCGGAAATTAGCTTAAAATAATTCGGGTTCCGTAGGTTCGACATGACTTTTCCTTGTAACGTTAACATCGGACGCCGGATTGGAGGAAAAAAATGAGGGTAGAAATATCAATTTGGCAATGAGCTGGAAGATACTCCAGCGAGATAGCTTTCGTGTTTGTGGGAAACGCTAGGTGGAGAGCGAAGCTGTTCGCATAGCTTCGGAAAACAAATATTTACGTTGAGCTCTGCCCGTCCTTCTCTTGTGCTCCGGAAACGTATTTAATACCTGCGATGAGGAAAGGGGTGCGCGCAGGTTGACGAGCGCGGGAAACAACTATGCGATCTCATCTCCGAGCGGATCTCCATCTGTCGTGAGATATCAAAGAGCGCGGCACCGATGCGAATCTTTAAATACAGATACACGAAAAGTTTTATCGACTCGTTCGTCCCGCTTTATGAAGATGATCGTAGACGTGTAATTTTCAACATGAAATTCCGCGCTCGACATTCCGCGCAAAACATTGCACGGCATATCTGCATTTTCACATTATCGGATCCGTGTTATCGAGAGTCGCCTCTCGTATAAGGAGAATTAAAAGATTGTTTAAACAGCGAATGCAATTAATCAGCTTTACGCTGAAACCTGATATTGTCAGGACATTCATTACGCGCGGCATATCAATACCGGGGAAATAAATTAATGTGAAACGCTATTATCGGGAGCGCGGATGTTCTTTTAATGGGCGTGCGTGTCGCGGCTATTTTACAATGCGGAAAAAAACCCCGGTGAAATCGAGACACGATTAAACGCATAAAAGAGGAGAGATAATATCGAGCCATCGATAAGTAAGTACGATAGTATAAATTGTGTTTCTCGCGAAAGGGGGAAAGAATCGAGAGGACAAAGAGTCCTGTGAAGGTAACCGCCTCGCGGTAAAACGCACGCTTGTTCCGTGTGCATTTTTATGATTCCGCAAAGAGGAAAATTTCCAATTTTACGTCACGCTGAAATAACTACGCGCGAAAAGAGAGAGAGAGAGAGAGCAGTCGGTGCAATAATTCCCGTTTTAGCGACTTATCTCGCACGCGCGCGCGGCTCGATCAATTAATGCGCGCGGATAAAGACTCGTCGCGTTAGTAGCGTGGATACCACGACGATGCCGCGCACGGATACGTACCTTGGTGAATGTGATGGTGGCTATCGGCGGTAGACGAGGTAGATTCGGATAATAGAAGCTTCCCGCGGGATGTGCCGGATATCGGGATGTGATCCTGTAAGCGATTCCTTGGGGCTGCGTCGGCCAGTTGGCAGCCGTGAATGTGAAGCCGTTATCCGTGCCCCCATCCAACGGGTCGAGCTGTTGAAAAAGGAATAGCGGAAGGCGGATTTAAACGCCGGCGTTTTCCCTGCATTTGCGGATTTTAAGCAAGATGACAGGGACGTCCTCGCGATTCCCGGGGATAAATGCATAGATTATAAATATATCTCGCGGCCGGGGCGACGCACGCGCGCGCGTCTCTGGCTCGTGCGATTGTGCAGCGATTGTTGGAGATGCACTTGATTTCAATAACGTCGGATTCATGAATAAACCGAGGAATAATCTTTTTCAAGAATGAATAATCGGACGTACGGCGATTCGCATTCATTTTAATTATTCCAGCGTAGAATTCGTAATTTCGTAGCGTCGCTTTGTGGAGATTACCTTATAAATGTACCGGCTGGCGGTCGTTCCGTGCGCGGAACTCGAAAATGAATATTTTCTTTTTTATCTTTTTATATCGTCGATGCTTCAAGGTTCGTTCGAGTTGCGCGCTCGCGAGTCTCATGCGCGCTACCCTGTAATAATTAAAAACTGGTAACACGAGATAACTCTCTGCGTAGAGAGAGAGAGAGAGAGAGAGAAAGAAAAACGATGTTATATCG
The DNA here is from genome assembly GCF_001313825.1 of Dinoponera quadriceps. NCBI lineage: Eukaryota > Metazoa > Arthropoda > Insecta > Hymenoptera > Formicidae > Dinoponera > Dinoponera quadriceps. The sequence goes on from NW_014554780.1 coordinate 167,922, forward strand.
TTTCGCAGGGACAATCACGCGCGAAATGTAGGCGCAGTCAGTCCGTTTGCGTCCGTTTTAATTCCCGCTTTTCGCGAGAGAGAGAGAGAGAGGGGGGCATTTCGATCGCAGTAACGTTATCAGTCTCACGCGTATTGTTGTCAAACGTAATTACCTCCACGGTAACGGTATCGACCCAATTGCCCTCGACGCACAGTTGGAAGGAATCCACGCCTACGAACCAATCGGGGCTGGGATTGATGCGCGCCATAATGCTTATCAGGGTGTGATTGCCGTCCAAAAAGGCCCGGGTGACGCTCGTGCCCTCGCCCTGAGGTATCGGCGGGCCCGTGAAGGAGTGCAGGCTGTTGGGCGAGTCGCCGTCGGTGTCGAGTCCGTCGGCTCTGCCGGTCTCCACGTATAACCTGGCGCCGGTGGACAGCCTCTCGCCTAATCTATACAGAGTGTAAGTCGAGTCGTGCGTCCGACCTGCAACAAACGCGGTCGGTTTTAGCCACGGGGTTAGCGCTCGTGTCGGACAGATAGATTTCGATGTTTTTCGCGGTAAAACGTACGGGGGCGGGAAAAGCATGCGTGCGCGGTTTCCCCGCTGGAAATATACGTGGTGCTTTGCGGGATATTTATAATCGCGTAGTATATTAAAATAATGGCGAAACCGCACACAAAAGGCGCCCACGGCGCGGCTGAATGTTTACGATTTAGGTATGTGCGAGTTTTCCGAGAACGTTCCGATTGTCAGCGGCGGATAAATTTCCGCGATAACAGCCGGGCGCGCGCCCGCAACGTTACCGTTTAACGAAATCATATTCGGAGAACCGACGTTATACATTACGTGTGTTTTACATGAATATTTCATCGGGGTCTGAATCGCCCGAGGCGGCGCACCCGCTTGTTCCTCGCGTTACGAAACGAGACGATTACAGCGGCATTGCGTAATCGTTATCCGAGCGGTGAAACAGCGACCGTGTCGCGATGCAAATGCGTTTAACGATCAATTACTCTTTCGGAATGGCCCGATCTCGGAAAACATTTCGCCGCCGTCGTCTTGCGGGGCCGCGCTAAATAGCGCGCGTTTAAGGCGTTCGTTAACGGGGCGACTCCGCTCCTTTTGTAATCGCGAGCAGCCGCGGACGACGGAAGCCGCTCTCGAGATAGCCGAATTAATGCCGAGAGCACTGAATTTATAGTCAATTAATGCACCGCTCGAGACTCGTTGTCCGCCACTCCGGAAATAATGTGCCACCCGCCCACTCATTCACTCACTCACACGTGCACGTTGTGTGCATGCACACAAACGTGTCACGCGGTGCCCGCGCTCGCGCACCGTTCGTTCGTCTATAACGCAATCCTGAAAAATTCCTCGGACGATCTTCTCCGACGCGCTTCGCCCCTCCCCGTGTCTCGTCGGTTTCACCGCGGGCCGGCATTCATCGTCACGCACGATTTAACGATCGATCGACGGAGGGAATAAACGGCCGCTCCGCGCCTCTGAAAAACTAACGTCGCTCTAGACGGGATTGCGGCTGGTATTGTGCGCTACACGTGCAGCTCTCTCTCTCTTTCGCTCGCTGCACATGTTCCCTCTTCTTCCCTGAGTTCCTTTTAGCTCGAGACCCAGCGGCATTTTCAACCGCGGCGTTGACAAAACAACCGCGTAATTAGACACGTCGAGGCACGGGAAATCTTTTGGGCCGAAAGACGGTCTTGAACGGGGTAAACAGGGGAAGGGGGCGGAATTTAAATTCCAATTATCCTTCCGGCTTAATTTATTTTTAACGTGCATAGAAATTTCCATTTCAAACATAGGTGACTTTTCTTTCGCTACGCACACGATTTGCTATTTGTACACTGAGAGAAAAAGCGGTCGGATCGACAAAATCAGCGGTCACTCATTCAAAAAAAAAAATGTTGCGCCCACTGAACAAATTACACGTTTGCGCAACAATACGCTGCGTCGTTATAGTACTGTTGACCAAATCGCAATAGTTGAATCAATTGATAACTCACTGCAGGAACTGTATAATTTGTTCAGTAAACTAAATGTTGCGCTTGGAAAAATTTCGTTTATTCAAACGAAATTTCGTTGGCTCTGCCACTTGTTTTTTCTCAGTGTGTAGTTTGGAAATTAAAAAAAAATGCGGAAACGATCCGAAGAGCCGTATTTTGAGCGATTGGCGACCACTAAGCACGCCCTTCTAATTCCACCTTCCGTTTTTCCCGCACGAGCGTCACGCATAACGTTCTCTCAGTTGGAGAATCAGAATGACGTATTTCGAGTTCGCTATACATCCGGAATATGATCCCAAGACTTGTCGGCGAATAACGATTCCGAAGCGCGTTTGCTCAGACCTCCCGTGGACGGATTCAACGCGCATCGATCAGCCGTGTTTTTAACACGCCGGGCAAAGTATCGCACACGTCGCGGTTTCCCATCCCATTCCCGCGAACAAACCCGAAACGTAGCTTTCAAAGGGATCGAGATAGTTCCCGTGCCAGCAGTGCACGCCGCAACGGTCCCGTTCGAGTTCGAAGGAGACGTAATTAGTTACGAAATTAGTGGAAACCGCGAGGGATATGGACTGCGTGCGTCGGCAGACTTTACGCAAAGTCCGGACTGAGCTGCTTCGTCGCGCGAACGGAAAATCGAGATTTCCGCCCGACCGCGTCTGTTGTTCTCTCGCAGGAGTCGAGGAGAGAGAATGGAAGAAGAAAGGAAGAGAGAGAGAGAGAGAAGAAAAGAAAATCCGCATATTCATTGCTTGCAAAATTTGCGGCGAGAAATTTATTCCATTTCCCTTTTCGTTACGACAATTCGACTTTCGCTCGGCGCAAGCCGGGAGTTACGCCGCGCCCGAGAGAGAGAGAGAGAACAAAATATTCTTTCTTCGGATTCGCCGAGCACTCTTCATTTGTAGTTGAATCTCAGTCTAATCCGTTTTTGTAGCACGCTGCCCGAGCTAATCCGGCAAACTCGGCCAAAATATTACATTGCCTCGCTCGCGGGAGCTAAGCTGAAAAAGCCATTAGGGCTCGACTCGCGCGGCTTAAATTGGCCCTGTTAATTAGATTAATTAATATCGACCCGCCGTTCTCGCAGCCGCTCCAATCTGATCCCTGTCTGTCTTGCGGCGTCTTTCCGTCCGTCTTCTCCCTTCGCTCTGCCCCCGAGCTCCCCGCGGCCAGACGGAATTTATGAATGAATATTATCCCATGGCCCTTTGAAGCTCCATCTGTCTCTAACCGGTCGGTAATTTCATCAGGACTTAAATAGACGTTGATTCCATCCCGCAAATTACATCCGCAAACAGTGGCGTTTTATTAATTCCGCTCGTTACCGAGAAAGTTGCCCCTTTTCAGCGAGCGCGCCTCGTCCCTGGCGTGACCCTGTATTAATGACCACTATTCGCCGGGAAAAAAATCTTCGAAAGTGTTTGCTTTATATTTCAGCGGGGAAGTAAAAATAATCTCGCGGATATATAAGAGAGAGAGCTGAAGTGAATGTAAAATATCGGGTTTTCGTGTCTTTTTCGGGCAAGACTTGAAACAAGGGTGCCGTCCAGACGTTGACTTCAATTTGGATTTATCTATCTTCCTCGGGCACGTACACAGACACACACGTGCTCAACTTACGGAAAATAAATCCGACGTCTTTGCCGAGCGATCCGTGGTTGAAATCGATAAATTCTATTTTCGTGATTAACTGAATGTTTTATAAATCTCGTTGACGGTCTCACCCGCCGAAACGCTTTTGTCGAAAAATGTTTTTCTCCGAGAGCCGCTCGATAGAAATTCGATCGTCGGGGGGATATTTTGTAGAAACATAAATGGCATATTTCTGTCGTCGATGCAAATACGCTAGTTCGCACGAGTGTTTCCTCGTGCCGGAATAAATAAGAAATTCGGTCGATCAACCTGCCAACTGTAAAGCTGCAGATCTCTGTGTGTGCTTGTGTGCATGTGTGTGTGGTGTGTTATTCGCCTGATTCTTTTTTTATATTCGGGGACCTTACCGACACACGAATACACCCTCACAGTCGAGCGGTGAGAACAGAGGCTGGTGGAGTCTGAAACGAAGATTGACGACACAGCGAACGGGCTCGCGGTTCAATTCGCAAAATTCGAGTGTCGCTAAATTTATGCTTCCGCGCGGCGAAATCAATCCACCTAATGACTGTTGTAACTCACCTTGTCAAAGAATCCGCGACGAGTCGCGGCTGCTTTTTTTCACGATAATCGTATCCTTAAAACGCCCGATCCGCCCGAAAGCTCACCCTCATCGTTTCTCTAAATAACTCATATTTTATCGGGATAACATAAATTATCGAAAACGTCGCGTTGTCTACTTTTTGTCGAGCTCACAAAGTGCAGGTGAATGTTCGTCTTTATTCAACAGGGAAGAATCTCGCAAGAATTCCAGACTACAGCGGGGAAAAAGAATTCGGCAAATATTTCTCAGCAATTCTTAATCCCAACTTCACTGTATTTTTTCTGCCGGATTATGAAGGAATATCGCGAGGATCGGAGAGATGAAGCACGATAATCGGCCCCTCCTTCTCTCTCTCTCTTTCTCTCTCTCTCTCCCCGCTCGAATTCCGAACTCCGGATCTAAACGAGCATCTCCCGCGTTTCTCGTATAATACTCGATTTTCAGCACAGCACTATATCAAAGTCCGTGTCTTAAGGCGGTCGAATTCCTGATGAACAAGGGGGATAAGAACAATGTCGGGCCGAGCGGGACCTTTCGGATTGGCCCAGGGCGCTTCATTCAACGAAATCGACCGGGCCGTAATTGAAATGCGAACAAAGCTCGGCCGTGACAATACGCGACCTTTAATTAGTGCCGTGCGCGGCCAAAGAACGCCACTGCTACGACGTCGTCGACGACGGCGACGACGATAGGCGGGCGGAAGGTTCGTTTCGTTTGTTCGTTCCCACGTACATACGTTGGTTCGTTCGTTCGTTCGTGCCGAACTTATCCGCGAGTTCGCCGAGTGCTTAGGGCAAACAAGCGTGATTTGATAAATTGCTCGCGATCGCGTCGGTGAGGCGAGGTCGTTCATTCCGGGCCGGAGAATGGGCGACCGAGATTGATAAATTCGACGACGAAGAGTGGAAGTCGATAGTACTGATAGTTGTTCACGACGTAACGAGTGTCTCGATCCCCGCAGCTGTAAATGTTTTTCGGTTAGCTCGCTCGCTCACCTGCGAAGCAAGGAGAGAGAGAGAGAGAGAACGAGCAGGTCCGGCTGGATTTTCCCGGCCGGATGAAAATCCGTGCGCGCTTCGAGGAGAGACGACCCCTTCAGCCTCTTCCGTCGGGGCTCTCTTTGTTCGTTTTCCCCGGAATCGCTGTTCGAAACAACTTTCCAACTTCACCGTGCCGAGAGACGGCGATCGAGAGACCGCCGGTCGAGTCGGGTCACTAAGAGAGGCGCCGGCGACGGGCTCGTCGTATCCGAAACTCGATCCGCGCGAAACTCCCCGTTCTCTCGAGCGAATATTCCCGAGAGCTGGCAAATTATAAGGATCCGCAGGACGAGACCTCGGAGGACGACGTGCGATACCGCGTCTCCTCCGCCGGATCTCGGCGCCGATTCCTTTCGCTTTGCGCGCGTTCTAATATCTCGCGGATTTTGCTCGAGCCGAGCGATTATTATCTCTTACGGGGCAAGCGGAAGTTTTCGTCGCCCCCGTTCTTTCCGAGTGTTCTTTCCCGCGCGGTATCATCCACCTCTCATCGCCGTCCGACGGAAATCGGCCGTCTCTACTTTGTTCTCCCTCCATTGGCTGAGCCATTCCAGTGCGCCGCGGCGCTAGTCGCATCGTTTTTCGACGTATAACCTAACTGTCGTATATCCTTTTCCGCGCGACGAAGACCGAGCACTGGTTGCCCATTACCTGCCGGCGTGCTCCGCTTTCCGCGGTGGACTCCGATATCTCGGGGATTTTCTTTTAGTTGTATGATTTTTATCCCGTCGGGAATCTACCTCTCCGCGCTTCTCCTCTTATTCGATCTAATATTTCTTTATGCAAAGTATAGAGGAAATAGTATCCCCACTGTTGAAGAGAGGAAAGACTTTATCACCACCACCACCATCATCGCCGTTACTATTTAAGATCAATGCGCCGTTTCTTTTCGCAATTCCACCACCGTCGTATTCTCCGAGCCACAGCGGGTGAGTCAACGTTCGACGCGTTTTTTTTTTTTTCACAAACGCAGTCTCGTGTAATTAAATTTTACGTCGTCGGATATCGTCGCGTCGTTTTCGGCCGGCCGGCGCATCTCCATTTTATCATCTCTCGAGACCTTGTAACACGTCTCGCGCCGATATATTTCTTTATTTTATTCGCGCGATTATCTCCCTCGCGGAGAGGCGCACTCGCTCATCTTGCTCTTCGCTCATCCGAGTATCTTTTTATGCGTAATTTAGGAGAAATAGTGCCATCGATAAAAAAGCTTTTACTATTATCGCTGTTTTCTACATTTCCGCTCGCGCTATCGCGCGGCAGAGTTCACGTTCAACTTAACAGCCGGAATATACATTTTACAGTTATGCACCGCCGTGGCATTAAATAAACACACAGTTTCCCGCGGCAGATTGCGATAAGACGACGCGGGCGATATGATGCCGCGAGGTATCCGCGCATTTCTTTCACATTATCTTCCTCTTCGTTGAATGCACGGCACATTTTGGACCCTTCTTCCCTCCGATCTGAAAATCTGTTGCATCGCCTGGATAGATTTCCTTCTCATTGATTCTTTGCTCGCTGCACAAAGATCTTCCTCCAGTTACCAATACCTCCCACTTTTGCAATGCTTTCATCGTGTCTTTTCAATATTTAATATCTTACTAGCTATCTTACGAACCATCCAAGACTTTCTAGGGTAAAATTTGCGTATCACGTCGAGGACAATTTTTCGACGAAGAATATTTTTGTTTGTGTATACTGTTTCCACTAGATTTTTTTCTCTATTGTCTGTTGATATTTTAAAAAAAGATAAATTATATAGGTCGGCAAAAAATTTTTGTGAAGTAACTCTAATCTGAGTAGGGTTTTTTTTTAAATAAATTTTCGGCCACAAAAAACAATGCCGTTGGACAAATTATCGTCAGGTTTTAAAATTACTTCGGATTTTAAGACGAGAATTTAGCGATTCATAACAAAAATGCAAAATAAATCATTATTATTCGTCGGCTAATTAATAGCAAGAATGTGTTTAGCCGATAAATAATAATGACTTATAATGCATTTCTTTCTTACGAATCGCTGATTTCTCGTTTCAAAATTCGAAATAATTTTAAAAGCTGACATGATGGAGCAATTTGGCCATCGATATTGTTTTTGTGATAAAAAAATTTGTAAAAAAAAACTTACTCTGATTAAAGTTACTTGACAAAAACTTTTTCTCATCGATCTGTGTTATTTCCGACATATAATAATAATAAAGAAAAAGATTCCTCTTAATCAAGATGTTCGCTCGTCTCTCTTCGCTTTGTTGTAAGATTCGCGAACGTTTCGTTGGCCGAAATTTGCTCAACGGTATGCATTATATCCGTCGTAGCTTTACAGCTACGAACTAACTATCGATTCGGGAGATTCCGTACACTTTGGTGGATACGCCTCTGCCCATTGTGCGCCTACGAAGAAGAGACAGAAGGAACAAGTCGCTTCATCTTGGAGGAATTTAATAGAGCACCGCGAAGACCCTCCATCTTGGCACCGATGCCAAAGTAGGTAATAGCACCGGCAAATTTTCCCGAAGGGCTATATATATATATGTACGTGTGTATACAAAGAGCCACGCTTTCTGAGACTGCGTCTAATCGTTTTCGTCCGACGAGATTATTCCGTTTTCGTCCTGTGTCTGTGATCTAATTCGCAGTTAACTTCTCGCAGAATAGTAGTTACACTGTAACACAGCGTGTATATGTGGTACGTATAAATGCGTGTGTATGTGTGTCTGTTGCATATAACACCGTATGTTATCGTGTAATTACTTCGTATGATTCCGCGGCGTGTTTCTGAAACGCTCGTGAAAATTTCAGGAGCGAGTTTGCGCCCGTATAAAATTCCAAATTTCGACGTCAGAAGCTTAAAGTATTAACGCGTCCCTTCGCCGAGCGGGGTGGAAGTTGCGAAAATGTTGGAGCGCTTCTTGCCCGGTGTCCAATAAAATCGCGTTACGCTACGAACAGATGGCCCAGTTTTCGTACAATTTTGCGACGATAAAGTCGAAGAAGCTTTTACTGCGCTGACACGGCACGCGGAACGAAGGAAATTTATACGCGACCATACGGCCAATAAATCCAGCCTGTATTTTTGTATACGCCGGAGTCGCGCCCGCGTGAACGGGCGAGGAACGTAATCTGCGAAGCGATCGCAGATACAGAGTACTCGAAATCGCCCATCTTTCTCGCTCTTCTTCTTCTCCCTCTCTCTCTCTCTTCCTCTCTCACCCAATTTTACATCATACACAATTCTCACCTCCCTAAATATACTCTCAGACTCTTTGCCATGTCGAAGTCCAGTTTAGCTCGGAAATTATCTTGCAACGTGCAGCACGTGCGCTCGTGACCGACCATCCCCTCCCTCTTCCTCTCTCCCCTTTCTCCATTCCCAGCACGATTTGCATCTTAATCAATTAATGACTCCCCCGAACTTGCACCTAGTTCGCAAGCTCCCCCGTGCGCACACGGTGAGTCTGAAGCCACTCTCACGCGAGAGAGAGAGAGAGAGAGAGAGGAAACGGGAACACGGGGGAGATCCACTACGTATTCCTGGCGAGGGTGGATCGCCGTGTGTCCTTCCCGAACTTAATGAAGCACCACCGGGCACTCCATTCTGGCACCGATGCCAAACTACGTAATAATACGGGTGTATCTACTCGCACGCGTTCCGCACCATACCGCTCATACCATCGTTGCCGCCGCCACCAGCACGCCATTACTACCATCGGCACACACACGTGTGTCTTTTCAGGTGTACGCGTCGCTCTCTCTCTCTCTCTTTCTCTCGTTCGCTCGTCGGGGCCAAAGGTTGGCGAAATACGGTGATGCCACGGCGGATTTCGGCTCGCAGCGAGGGTGAAATCGTCGAGGGTGACAGGCGGCAACGGAGGAGAAGAGGTTGGAGGCGACGGTGGAACAGGGGTGGTATGTTCGGGAGAAGCTCTCGAGCGAAGTCTCTTCTCTCGTGGGTAGCACGATCCAACTTGATACAACTTTCCTAACAAGCCGGTCTTAACTTGGCGCAACCGCGAGCCGTCTGTGCATCGCACTGCATCTTCCTTCTCCTCCCTCCTGTTTTCCCATAGTCCTCCTGCTCGTTGCCGCGCGCGCGTATCCTCGCCACTTGAACCCCGTGACATGGGAGGAGAAGTCTTCCGCTGGTCGCGCGGGGGTCCGGCGGGGAATGTGTTCCCCCAAAATGGATAACATAATTCCGCCCGCGAAATATGCTGTTGTTTTGCACGCCGGCCAGCGTGCGTATGTTGCACGTCGGGCGACCAAATAGCTGCATCCTCGTCGGGTGTCTTACGTCGCGAGGAAAAGGGCGAGAACGAGACGTCTCGACGGGTGTTGTTGTTCTCGGACTTGGCGCGTCGCCGAGCCGAGCGAGTTTCTCGATAATCTCATGAGGCGAGTTGGAAATCCAGAGTGATTTCCTAAAATTTTCTAACGCGCGGAGGCATCCGAGCGAAAGTCTGGCGAGCGAATTGACGGAGGAGGAGGAGGAGGAGAAATACCTCGGCAGCTTGATATGTTTGCACGGAACGAAGGGAATAGCTGTTCATACAATACAACTGAAATGTTTAGTTACCAGACGTAATTCAGCTGTGGGAGTTAAATATTAGGTGAAACGACAAAAAAGAACTAACTGAATTAACGAAATTTCAGTTTTCCAACACGTATATAAATTCTTATTCTTTGGTTAAATCCGAACGGAGTTAATAATGTTTCATGATATTTGAGCAATTTAATTAGCCGTCGTAATATTTTCCCATGCCTGGCCGGAATCCGTTCCGAAAAGGGGAGCCGAACGTTCCCGCGTTTGGTGCACGTGTACGTTTGAAGGAACAACGAAGTCAAATTTATACGTACAGCGGTTTAGCGATTAATTCCGTCCGTGCGGACGGCTGCTGTAGCGAGCATATTGATTTAACGTTAATTAATTGGGCGTCTGGCTTATGATTACAGCGGAATTATTTAATTACGTCGAATTTCGCAATTTAATATCTTGACACGCAATGCATTTGCAGTTGCGTGAATACATCGCGCCGTGATATTAAATTGCAACGTCATGGTAGACGCGTAATTATGGTGAATACCGCAATTTAGCACTCTGTAACGCACAGTACACACACACACACACCTGATTTCGGTATTCTTTTGAGAGATACTCCGTGCCTCGGAAATATATATTGGCATTGACGCTGCTCTCCGACTCGCCAGCGTTATTCGAGGAACGCTACTTTATTCATCGGCGCGTTAAATGGACTCGCCGGAGGCGAATAAATCGCGAGATCACCTCACATTGCGTTTCAATTGTTCTCGTATAATCCCGATCCGAAATTCCGCGAAACATCTCGCGACAGAGTCCGACTTTAAAAATCACCCGACTTAGGTAGGTTCTGGTGGACGTAGGGTGGTGACGACGGTGATACGTGGCCCTTCGCTCGAATCATTAAGGACATTCTTTTCTTCGGCGCAAAAGTGGAAGATTTGCAGTCGCCGGAATTCGGAACTTTCGTCGCAGTCGATTTACCGACCCGCGACTTTCGCGAACGCGAGCGCGCGAGAGAGAAAAACAGAGAGAGAAAGGGAGAGAGAGGGAGAGAGAACGAACCTGATACCGTTTTCTCCACCCTCGATATCGATCCGTTTTCCCCTTATCGATGAACCGGCAAATGGATGGTACGGGTAACGTTCCCCGGAAATGGGGCATTTCGAATGGCCAAAATTGAGAGCGACCACCACTGGGCCAGTGGTGGTAGCGAAAAGGGGTTTACGGAGCAGCGTCTGGAAGGAAATGAACGTTCGTTCGCCTAGATTCCTCGGGAAACGAGTGATTATTGAGCGCGTCGATTGGCGGAGACGAATGGCGCATATCGCGGGTCGCACGGACGACCGGCAGGTCGGCCCGCCGGTTAGCCGACGAAATTTATCGGAAGCGGCAATTAGCGCGCGTCAAACGAGAGGCGTTCGATGACGGAGGAGTCCGCGCGAATAATTCCGCTCTCGGGAAATACGTGTGATGTGCCGGGTCGAATATCGTGCGAATAAGCGCGGATCGGCTGGTGTTTCGGCGACGAGCGCAAACAAAGCGCGACTGAAAGCGCATGAATGATTAGAGAGACTGTAAGACTCGGTGTCGTATTTTCAATGGCGCATTAAGGGAGCTACTTATTAATTTGGTATTTATCAAGCAAAATTCCACATTCTTTTGTTTTCACAACACCTAAATAATAAATGTTAATTTGACGTTTTTGATTATACACAATATTTTTGACGTTTTTTATATATACACAATATTACAAATACGAAAATATTGTTCTTTATTTCTCTTATTAATGCTATATTTATGCATCTAATAGAGACATACAGATAATAGAAATAAATATGTGAGTGTAAATATATGCACATGTATACGTATTTCGAGTATTATTATAAATTATGAACTCGACATCGCTGTATTTTCAAAACAATATGGTCAATAATTTTGATATTTGTGTGTAACGTTTGCATATTAGTCTTTAATAACGGTTTCCCATTAAAATCTTATTTTTAATTTAGAAGATATTAAAAATAGAAATTAAAATTAGCACACTAATTTCAAAGAACACGTGTCAAGTTATTAACTTTAGTTACAAATATCTCGGCACTCGAACGGTCAATCTTTTTTTCACTGTACGAGCAATGAGTTAGATAATATTTCAATGTATATTCAGTGCAAATTCCATCGAACTCCTATCAAACTCATTTCACCCTACAACCTTCTTTAAAGTGGAATAACTTTCGATTCAGTTTCTGAATTACCGTCAAACTTTCGGCGTCGCTTTAAATGCAATGTAGACTAATTTGTAATTCTTTAATAGTTTTTCCATTATCTTGACTTATATGGGCAATACATTCTTGAAACGACGGGATATCACAGAAGCGCGGGATATTAATTCCGCCTTTACTCGGACGAAGGAGCGCTTCTCATTGCCGGCCGACCGTCAATTAGGACAGACAATTAGGAGCCTCGTATTCATATTGGTATTTCGAAGCGACAGCTTTACCAAGTGCTGCCGCAACAGCCGCTCGTAATCGACGATCTCGTCGATCGCAAATCGCGCGCGCCATCGTTTCCCCGATATATCGGTCAGGCTGAAACACGCCGTTTCAATCGAGCGTCGCGGCGCGGTAGGTCGTCGGGTAAAAACGCCCTCGCGCAATATCAATATTTACGTGACCCGCGCGCGTTGTCACCCGACGGAATAATCGTTTATTCCGCGAGCGGGATCGACCGGGGGTGAGTGCGCGACGCGAACAGTCGTGTAACGCTCGCGCGCGCATTTGCCCTCGCCCGCGCGTACTCGCACCGTGCCGAATTTATCGGGAACAATAACTAATTTGCCGTAAAGCCGTATAAATTATGAACACGCCCTTCTCCAGCGGCGCGTCGACGCCCGCGCGCAGCAGGCTTTTCCGGGCGCCTCTCTCTCGGTAAAACCCCGAACGCCGTTCCGCGTCGCGACTCTGCGGCCGACCTGCCGGGGTTGCGTTACGAGCCGCGACAAACAAACGGGCCTCTAACGAACCGGGCCTGTTCACGCGCGAGCACGACGTCGCGCACAATGCGAAACGCTCAGATCACTCGCGTTTTGCTCGCTCGGACGTGTCGCCGGACGCGCTTCGGCTCTTTCTCTCTTTTTGTCTCTCGGTTTCGAAGGTGGCTCCACGTGTGTGTTTAAGACGAGCGACGGTTAGTTCACCGGCCTCGAAAATAGATGGACTCGTTTCCGAGACGCCGCCTTAAATCTGTGTATTTTTTTTTATACACGCAGTCTCCGTATCTTGACTCATTGAAGGCCGTAATTGTTTCACGAAAGTTATTTCTGAGATAATTTATTTTGTTAATTCCTCGTCACAGAACTGCATTCTCATATGTTGTGCTGTTAAATATTGCAATTATTACTCCCGTGACATTCGGTCGGTTGATTCTTTTGACAACTTTCGTTCTGCTGCGTTAAGACTGCGTTGTTATATCGAATAGCTGATTTACGTTTACTATTTGTTATCTCGATATTAGACGACTACGATTTATCTATATTGTGATTTGTTCGACGCATATCTTTGCGGAAACAAAAGTAAGATAATACATTAATTTCGAGTGATTTTATTCAATGAAAAAAGAAGCGCCTCGTAAATGGGACAATGGCCGTTAATGAGTTAGGAGGCAACTTCTGAGAGCTTTAAGATGGCTCGGAAGTAAGTTCCGCGATATAGAAAATGGAGAAATCAGGAGAGATGCGATCAATCATTTTAATGATTTTTCCAGACGCCCGCAGGCTGGAATGGGATTTGGAAGGAGAAGCTGAGAGCCGGTGAGTGACTTCTATTTTCATATAAAACCGGTTCGTTTTCATTCTTCAATTGTTACGCCATTCGAGACAGTTCGATTAAAGGCAGATTGCGCTGTCACGGCCGGTAAATTGACATATTTATTCCTTTCGTCCGGCTCACGATATGACCGTTCGATCGCTAATCATCGTTATTCCGCCATTTCCGATCCTACCGGTCGTGTTGCGAAGGTACGCGTCGTTTTCGAGCAGCTAAATTGCGCTCGATAATTGTTTCACGCATTGAACAAGCTGAATAAATTATGACGGCCGAGCTTTATTCGTCGCACGGCAGTTCCTCCTCTCTCTCTGTCGATCAAGGCGGATTTCACGTCGACCGGCATAAAGCGCGCGACGCACAAATCGTACCGGGGGGAGGTCGCGCGATTGAATGCGACCGTTTTTGGTCGCGCCGTGCGAAACAGCGCAAACAAGCGGCGAACCGACATATTCACGAGAAGTGCCGTATCCCGTTTCGCAATTCACCGCGAAACGTTTAAACGGTACGCATTAGCGACGCGGATTCTCGTTCCGTTAGCGCGCCCGGCGCGCATGGCCATTTCATTAGAATTTCGAAACCGAAACAGTTTTCCCCGTAATCCGCCCGCGTATTTGCGACCGGAAGTAATGATGACGTGGCGTGTCGCTGGAATACGCCGAGAATGCCAAACGGTTAATTTTATTGTATCTTTGCTCGATGCACTCTCTTCGCGGGTCGAATGTCGTGGTGGTCTTTGATGTTCCGCACTATGAAACCGCCTTGTCTTATTAAATCATGTATATAATTAATTGTACTTAAAATATCGTATATACAGCTGACAGAGAGTCAATGAAAGGTAAAAGATACGTGCGCGTCGAATTGCATTTATTTGCTGTAATTTAGGTCGACATCGATTATCCCCGCTGTTTTCCAGAATTACAGAATTACAGATTACAGAATCGAGCGAGCAAAGATTTCAAAAGATGTGAAAGATGATTATGAAATCCCCATTTGCTCGATTCTGTAACCAGTTAGAAAGCAAGAGAAATAATCAATTAGCAAACTTGCCTCTTTAGCCGACTAATCCCGGTCTCCCCTACTGTTCGTACATGTCAAGGGCCTTTCAAGTGACGCCCATTGGCGGCGTTCGCCAATTCAAGGGGGTTAACGAATTTCAATACAATTTATTATCATATTTAATCGGGACAAATGGCGTTCCGCTTAGGGCGCTGTCGAGACGCTTCTAATGAGAGCCAAAAATTGTGAGGTTGTTCAGCGTCGGAACATGAGGAGTTCAAAAAGCACCGTCGTATTTTAGCCCGAGATGACGGAGGGATCCCCCCGACACGAGGAATGCTGAGTTACACGCACGACTTAATCGCGCAATAAAGCGATAAATTATTCAAAAGCATAACATTTAATTATGCTGAGTGCCTATTCGCCGATTACAATTCACGCGAGACGAACGGCGTGAGCGAATATATTTAAGGGTGAAGGCAGCCTCAAGGAGGATTCTACTTCGTCAGTTAAGGGTTAACTGCAGTTTGGTCTCGCCGGGGGGCAATCGTTATCGCACGTCAGCGATCGAAGCTAACGTCGTACACGCGCGTTCTAAGTAATTGGAATTGGTTATCGATACCGTTGCGGAATTCGCACACGTGCGAGGCTATTTTGCCGCCATTTCGTGCCGTCGCAATCGCGCCCGTTACTCTTGCGCGGCACGTTCGACCGCGTCGGAGTGAATTACGCCGGATAAATATTTTGTAACGAACACTTGGCGGGAGGGAGGGTGTATGCGCGCTCGGCTCGCGCGAACCGGCAATTTAATCTTACACGGAACGGCCGGCAGCGCTCGCGCGCGAATCGCGGAAATTTTTTTCGCCGGTGTTAACGTTGATTGGCCGTTGCCGCCGCCGTGGCTGTTTATCAGTCGACGCGATGCAGTTTTTCCGACCGACCAACCGACCGTTCGTTCGCGGTTATTCATTAAAAGTTCTAATTTGCCGTTAACGATGCTCGTAAATATACGCGCCCGGCGCGGTGAATCGCGCTCAGTCCGCAGCGGTGGACCGCCGACGCTCACGATGACGATAATAACAGTGGGAGGGCGCGGAGGGTGCCGGAAACACGAATCATCACTTGCGCGTTGGGCGCGCTCACATCACGCGTACATCACGAAATTTGTCCGGGCGAGGGGAAGAAAAAGCACAATTTGTCCTCGTTACACGTTACATGTATACGTACAGAGCGCTGCGTCATAATCCGCGCGGGCGAGTAAATTGAATTATTTCGATGCTGTTCGTTAATGCGAACACCGGCTGATTTTTCTCGACCGCGTGTCGTTGCGCGGGAATCGAGTCAGGTCTCTTCTTCGCGTGACAGAAAGAGAAGGAGAGAGAGAGAGAGAGAGAGAGAGAAGAAGCGAAATATTTAACATCCTCTTCGTCCGAAATTTAATTTGGGTCGCGCTATACACGACGCGGAATTTATTTTCGCGAATAAAGTGACACGTATTGAACTGTCAGTTAAAACGCGAACGCAAAGTGCACATTGTGTTATAATGTAAAATAATTGGTAATCGTTTAAGCGTGTTGTAATACTTTCCGGCGGCCGTGGACGGCGGGGAGTTTTATTCGACTTTAAAAGGAGGAGCGGAAATGTTCCGAATTTTTCGTCGATCGCCCTCTCTCTCTCTTTAGCGCGCGCGCTCTCGATTTCCGTAAAAATCCGCTGGACGTATGTTTCGACGCGCGCGTCGCGTGGATTTGTTGCCGCGCATCAATCTGTACGTCGAATGAGTGACTTCTTGTTGGAGAATCAATCATTAATCGCTGTCGATTCTATTCGCGTGTAGTAGATCGCGTCGGACCGGTCGCATAAATCAAGCGAAACGGGACACTTTTTCCGCCGCTGCCGGCTGCACGGAAAAGCGGCGCGTCGATTAAAGCAATATGGTGACAAGAAAAAAGATTATCTGCGACACAGACCGCGGCGACTATCAACGCGTAGCCAGCGTCGACTCATCGTCTCTCAATAAAAGAGGGAAAAAAGAGAGAGGTAGAGAGAAAGAGAGAGAGAGAGAATCGTAGACTCGTTCTCATCGACGAGAACTTTGCGCAGAACGCGGCGGGAATGAATAACAGCGGGGACGGCGGCGGTGGGAAAATTCTCGAGGACCAATGGGATTATTTGCGCGCGATTGAACACATTCTCCCATGAGCGTTGGCCTCCCACCACCACCACGCGTAATTAAATACGTGAAATTTCATGGAAATTAAAACAGCTCACGAGCACCGCGACGTTGTTGTGCGCGTTAAAAAACTAATTTGACAGTGAAACTTACGCGGTTCTTCCAGTGAAAGAAACGCCCTTTCTCTCGCGCTTTCATTCGGGTTCTGTTGCGGAAAATATGATATACTTTGTGTTTGCGCGAGAGTCTAAAAATGCGTGGCAAAAAAAAAAACGCGCGTTTTCGCGAGTGCTCTTGCACGAGCTGCTTAATCTGCCCTGTGACGAGGAGATATCCTTTTCTCCTTCGCATTATAAGAGAGAGAGAGAGAGACATAAAAGGGAGAACAATTTCGCGTCTCTGTGTTGAAGCGCGAATGCAATAATTCACCTTCCTGCCGTTGCATCGCATACGCAGGTACGCAAGTTCTCGAGTAATGAAAGAGAGCGCAGAGATATCCGTCCGTCCGCCCGCGCTCGCTCGCTCGAGGCAACCGACTAATGCCCGTGAGAGAAAACGCGAGAGGGAGGGACGCGTGGAACAAAAGCGCAAAAGTTGAACGTGACGACTTTCATAAAGCCTTTCGAATTCGGTAGGTAGCATGCTGCGGACCGCGCGATGCCGTCCGTTTCCTCGCCGGGAGCGCGAACAACGGCGAATTAAACGCTTTGTATTATTACTTCAAGTAGGGCATCGTATGGCTTCCGGCGCGCGCGCGATATCCAATTCAATTATACCACGGCATAACATGCGAGCGGCAAAAATTCCGCCGACTGGCTATCGGCGGAATTTGACGGTGCTTGGGTGCTTTATGACGCTCTCTTTCTCTCTCTCTCTCTCTGTTTGCACTCGCCGTTTGGAATCACACGTGCCCCTTTCGACGATCAGAGGGCAATTCTAGCTGGTGAAAATTCGCAAGTTTTTGTAAACTATATTTACGCGCCACTGGCAGTACCGAGTGAAATTCATGCGTCCCGATGGGGGCCTGCGAATATCTGTCGGATCGCGAATGATTTCATCGATTCAAAAGACTCGTTTTCCACAAACGTGGAATCGAATTTACCTGAATTATCTGCATTACCGTTATCACCTGAAGGGTGACGGGAGGGAGGGTGGGATGGATAATGATAATCGCGGCTTTGATT
>NW_014554780.1:185933-186198 GCF_001313825.1 Dinoponera quadriceps
AGCCTTTAATATCCCGCCGAATTAATATCACGCTATATTAATACCGCGTTAAAATCGAGTAATTCGGCTATCCGATATTTTCCATTTGCGAAGATGCACTGCGCGCGCGTCGATACTTACGGAAGGAATTCCCGGGTCCGCGTCGGGCGTAAATTTTTTGCCTTTTATCCGCGACTTCACGAGCGAATTTCCGGAAACGAGCGCGAAAATCCATGAGCTCACGCCGACACTGAGCGCGACTCGGTGGGAGGGAGGACGGGGGGGG
>NW_014554780.1:186311-188066 GCF_001313825.1 Dinoponera quadriceps
GGGGGGGAGTGTATATACGTGCGCGAGGAATGACCGGTCGAAATCTCGCCTCCGACTCAACCGTGGCCATCGGCAAAGTTCAAATGATGGGAATGAGCCTTCAAGCGTTTCTCTCCGCCTTCGACCGTTGATGCGCCGCAGTTCAGAAGCGATGGCAACGGGGGAGAGACGGATTCGAGAAGCAGTCCTGGCGCGTCCGCCAGGTGTCAGGTGGAAGCGAGAGGATCAGAGCAAACACAGAAGCGCGCCAAGTGGGTGTGTGAGAAAAAGATGAGGAGAAAGGAGTAAGACAGAAGGAAGCCGCCAGGCTGCTGCGGCGGCGGTACAGTCGGGAAGTGGCCGGGAAGTCGCGAGGAGCTGCGGGGGGAGAAAGGAGGACGAAGAAACGGGGGTTGCACGCACTACCTCTCCCTGCCTCGGAAACGTTACCCACTTATGCACGGCACATTTAACTCCATTCTGCGCAGTGGCGCGAGGACTATCCTGAACTGCAGCCACGTACACGTGACGTATGCACACTTGCGCGCACACGTACACACACACGGCCACGTGTAACCCGGTCATGCGAGAGGCACTCGGTAAGGTAATCGCTTGTTTTAACACTTGGCTTCTGCGCGACGCTGCGGATCCATAAAGACGTTACGGCGGAGACGAGGAGGGGAAACATTCGCGCGCGCACGCAAGAATCCGCAAAACTGCCATTACTCCGTTACATTATGTTACGTTACATTAGGATCCACGCGAGAGAACAGAGAGAGTATTCTTGAACTCTTCTAATCTATTATACGCTCCATATCGCTCCATATTGCTTCTCCCCATCGTCCTCATCGTCATGATCTTTTTTCTCTATCTTTTTCCGCGAAGAAAGGGAAAATGAACTTCGGACATGTTCGTGCGTGTGATGCAATTTATTTATACACTGTGGAAACCGTAGGTTTTCTAACGAAAAGGGCGCAACGGTATACGTGAGATAGGATAAAAAAAGAAGAAAGGAAAACCCCGATATATATTATATACGAGGTATCACGTGTGCCCCTCTCTCTCTACGATCAAAGCTGGGCTGCGGATCAACCGAAATCCAGTGAGTCGACGCGACGCGAAACGACAAATGGCAAATTTCTCCGATCGGTCTCGTCTGATATTCATGAGGCACCGCGCGCACGCGTACCGATGCATAGTTCATACGTCGTGTTCATATACGGATTGCGGCATTCATATACCGCGCGTGCAAACGCACACGTGGCGTAGTCGCGCGCCACGTGGGAATAGGAGTTATTCGTGAGGGGGGAGGGGCGGGCGACGCGCACGTGAATATAAATGGACGCACGCGCGCACGAGCGTGCGCTCGCTCGCGGTATAATATCGTGCACCGGCTGTAATTTCCAATGTAGCTAACTAAGTTATGTGCACACGCGAGTCTGCGGTGCGTGCGCGCGACGATGAATCCGAACGTACCCCGCGGCGCGTCGCCGCGTCCCATAGATCCGCCCGAACGGCGGGCGAAGCTCCTCTCGCTTCGATACATTGGAATCGGATCGACGTCGCCGATATCAACGTAACCGGGAGTTCGATTTAGGGATGACGCCGCGTGAATATGGAGAGGTACTCGCGTGTGCGTTATTTATGCGCAACGAGATTCGCCGTAACGAACATGGATATGAAAATGCGGGGTGCGAATAAATCGGCGGCCGTTTAAATCGTTCTTTACATCAGCAAGGTCCGCATTTTTCCATCAGACCCCCCCCCCCCCCCCCC
>NW_014554780.1:188121-337175 GCF_001313825.1 Dinoponera quadriceps
CTTAACCCTTTTAGTGCCGGGCGAAAAAGAGGTGCTTATGCGAAGATAACCGGCCGATTTTACTAGGATTTGGTAAAAGGCTCATAAAAACCAAACGAAAAGCAATATTTAAAAATTATTTATTTTAATTCTCTCGTAATGAAATTAGACTATTTATAACGTATTTTAAATTTATTTTGATAGAGATCTCTCGCAATGCGAATAGTAAAGCGCTACAAGATGCGGGCCGATATATCGGCTCTGGCACTTCTCGCCGGTGTAGCAGGAGCCGATATATCGGCTCCCGGCACTAAAAGAGTTGAGGCCGGCGTCAGCCAGGAATCGTGTGGGAATTTAGCGAGTATTGTCCTGCGCGTTGTTCGTTGTTTAAAAAAGTAATATTATTATTATTACCATTAACAATAATGTTACGTCTCCGAAAAGAGCCTGGATGTTAATAAAACGCGAGAAGCGGGGATGGCAGTCAGCGAAATTCATAGAAACATGCAGGTTGTGGAGACCTACTTTATACGAAGGAAATCACTTCCTTACGGTCTCATCATGCGTCGAAGGACGAAAGCACGCGACTCACGCATCCCCCAAGTTACGTTCGAGGGCTCCTCCGGGCCGTGACTCGGTTTGGAAGTCGCGGGGACTTCGTTAGCGCGGCTTCTCGAGCTAAAAGTCAAACATCGGGAGAACAGCGCGGCGAGATTAGAGCGCTTTGTTACCTGAGCTCTCGTCTGCGAGATTTCATGCGGATAAAGGTGTTCCGATGTTGCGTCGTTGATGAACTGTAACCAAGAGTAAGCGAACGCGCGTGTTTTCCTCTCCGCGGAAACTCAATTGGCCGACGCGAAATGCGGCGTATTTTCGTTTCGATCTCTCTCTCTCTCTCGCGCGCGCAATCGGCTTGAATTTTCTAGATCCCCTGGTTTGGAGTCGCGTCAAAATGTGTATCCGGAAATCAGTAACTCGATCGTTCTGTCACACGATTAATCGCGCGCGATTTTTGCGACCCTTTCGCCGCGTAATACCCGCCGGTTGAACTCGTTACATTGTCGCATAAACGACAGACGTGCGCGTTTGCGCGACGCACACTACAGTTCGCGCTTTAACCGTATTGTAATACGGCAACTCCGGCGGTGCGCGCGCGCGAGTTATACCTCGCAATAATTTTCCAGTTACGCGTCAACCGTTGTGCACCGCGATTACGAAATTTATATCCACCGAAACGTCGTTTCTGTTAAAATAACGTCGGAGGCGCGTCGAGAGGAGGGGGCTCGGACGGAGAGTAGAGGGAGGGCTTTTATTTCAGACCAAGAGCGGCCGGTCGAGGATCGGGTTGTGCGTCACACGGTATAAATATGGCTCTTCAGCATCGCCATTCTTTTCCATTCTATTCGCGGTAGTCGCTGGTGCTTCAGCGTGTATGCCGGTAAAGTGCTCGTTAAAAGAGCGAAAAAGAAAGAAAGAGAGAGTCGTAGTGGGCGAGAGGACCCTCAGGACGCAGTGCCACTGCGAAAGCAGGTGGCTTAGGCACCGCGGTGAAATCTGCGCCGACCGTCGACGGTTTTAAGGCGCCGCGCTGCAATTTGTCAGGCTTTCTTACAGAGGCAAGTACGGGGAGATCACAGAGGCGCGAACCTCACGGGGTCAAGTGTACTCGCGCGATAAGGAACCTAATAGCCCTTCTTCTTGCCTTCCTTTTTTCGCACCGCCGTCGTCATTCACACGCGCGAACTCGCGCGGACCCGAAGTCGCTGCAACCGAGTTGCTGCAGCGAAGAGCGTTCTGTAATTCCATTATCTATTCCCTAAAGTGCAATCAGTGTTTTTAATGGTTTCATCTGAGACACATTCTTAATCACTGTTGTTATTATTTTTCTCGTATTTGAAAAACATTTCGATATGGGGATGCGAGACTTCTGTAACTTTTAAGTCTGCTACTATACACGGTAAAAGAATTTGTGTTATAAACGGTCCGTCCAAATTTTGGTGTTACTTTAAGAAGGTGAAAAATAATATGTTAACAAGATCAATTAATTTGATGAGTAACATGTTTGTGTACCTCCTAACGTATTCCCAATTTTGAAGTAATATAAAAATTTAGGTTGACTGTTTATAACACACAATCTTTTACTATGTACGGACTACGCCAGGTACAACGTGTGGTTGAACAGATACGCGTATATGTGCACATATTTCTTGGACGTGTAACAGCAGTTTGCAATGAATCTTTCATTCTGGCCAAAATCAGTGAGGTGTAAAAAAAGCTGAATGAAAGTAATTCTTATCAAAAATGAGAATATTCATTGATTATCGGCACAATATTGTTTTACCGATTCAATCAGTGACATTTGCACTGATTCGACTTGAGAGAATAGGGGAGAGATAAAAAGTACGTTCGATTTTGCAACAGTTATCAATTAATCGTTCGTTAATCGATGCATCTTTCGACAAAGTTCTTCGGGACGATGGCGACGACAGGAAGAAAGTGGGAGGGAGGAGTTTTTCCGCGTGATTAGGTTTGAACGATAAGAAGTTCTACGTGGCGATGAAGAAAGAGAGCCGGGGGAGCATTTAGGTGCTGAATGAGGACAGTTTAGTTTTCAAATGACGTTTAATAATAAAGCTCTCTTGTCCACCGGCGAATTATTCTTGACAAGTTCTACGGGGGAGACTCAAATTCTCATTATACAGTTCGTAGTCGTGGAAAATTGCTTCTGCAGTCATGACATACCTAGTCAAAGTTGTTAGCCGGGAGTAGCGTTTGTGGACTACTAGTGCGAGGAACTGTTGCAAATTGTTCGTGTCTGAGCATTTAGTTGGCGAAGTTGCGCGAATCGCGCGCAGACTGAAAGGGCAAAACTATCTTAATCCGGCAAAAATATAACAAGACTGTAATTTGTCCAATTAAATATCGTGCAAACGTACGATATAATCACGAATGTTCAGCATTCATGGTCGTTACTAATTATCAGAGGAATTTTTCGCGTCGCGTTACGTAAAGGCATTATCGTAGGATAATTGGCAACCGTGCACCTTTCGAGGTGAGAAATGAACGATACAAGCTCGATAAAACGAACTCACGTACGCGGGATGCGCCGAAAGTTTTTCCACGCGTACGTACGTCGTTCAGACGCGACATCGATTAGACCCGTACGCCGAACAGCGTCATTAATTAAAAGCTTCCACAACGCGTAAAGTGCGCGCACGCGAGGAGCGCGGCGGTGAGACGGCGCGGGACTCAGTTCCGTCGTCGCAGACGCAGCTTAGCTAATAAATCATTAAACAACTCGTCACCCGAGCGATGTCCTCGACGCGCAAGACGGATGATATTAAATCCGCAGAGACGCCTCTCGCCGAATGGCTAATTCCTTAAGTAACTCACGCGTCTGCGCTCGCGGGGGGAGTCGACGACTTTGAGCGGCGAAGTCGCGATAAGCTGAACTACGGCCGAGTGAGCAAACGATTTCGCGTACCTTCGTGCACCCTCCGTAGTCATTGATTACCGGACGACTGTTTGCCAACTCTGCTTTGTTTGCCGTTTTAGTCGTGACTGATCGATGGGTTTCTCGCGACAACGGGGAGACGGTGATCTCGAAAGTGAGTAATTAAAACACGAGTCGTATCCAAACTGGCACGTGTCTCATGTTAGCGCCGAAGATAATGAGATCGAAGGTTCCGGCGCGACAATAAGATCCTGATCTTTATTATTCCGCAAGTCCCACGTTCGATATTAACCGTCGTCTGACAAGGTTCTGCTTCTCCCCTTTCGTTAGTCACAAAATAATTACGAATTATTATCATTGTTAATTTATGACGAATACTTGGTCGAAAAATAATAAAATGAAAGAATGAAAATTGAGAGAAATGACGTTGGTAACAAAATAGGTTGGATAGTTGGAAGGAAGAATTAGGCCTTATATCGTATAAGATAGTACAATCCCACTTACTTACGTTACTAGCCGCTGCGGGAAGACTGGCTTGAAAAACTTAGGAAATAACACTATGCTACGCTATACCAGCGCGTGTGCGAAGTTAGAATATGTCTCTGGTCAGATCCGACCTAACCTTGTTAGACGAGGGTTAGAATTGTCGATTTTCGCATCCGATTTCACACTTGCATTTTTTCGTCGGGATGAGACAGATGTTATATTTTTTTAAATTCTTTATCTCTCTCTCTCTTTCTTCCTCTTTCTGTATCTCGCTTTATCCTCAATTAGAGCGTTACATAATGAGAATCGTGAAAAGAACCGCGTATTTATATCGCTCTCGAGGCAGATCCTGCGTGTGCGCGTAAAAATAATCCGAGGAGAGAGAGAAAGACAGAGAAAGCAGTTCGCGTTTTTCGAACTGAATAACGCGACGACCGCGGTTTGCGCGTCGTTCTATAGGCGGCGATAATTTTGTCTACGCCGTGTAGTTTCGTTTCGGATGCGCGACGGAGTAAATTTCGCTGAATTAAGCGAAGTTACGAACCATTGTGCTCGCGATATAATGGGGGATACAGATACATTTCAACAGGTTAAAACGGGAACGCGCGCTTCCCCCCTTTCCTCCCTTTTATTTCTTTTTTCCTTCTTTTTTCCACGTTTTTTTTCCCCTCCAGCGGAACTGACGAACCGGACGGTTGTTTGCGATAAAATATGGCCGGCATAGTTGTTTATTTAATACGACTACCCGCGCACCGGTATGTCTAAACTTGACACCTTTTGTTTACGCTGCACGGTCCAAGCCACCTGCAAAATCCGCCATATCGCGGTTACAACGAGAGTAATGAAAACGCGTCTCCCTGGCCGGCCCGAGGATCCGAGACCCGTCGTTGTTTCGTTATTTTTCCCCTTTTAACGACGCGAAATTCGACGGAAAATTAACACGTTCGACGGGGAATTAAACGCGAGCTGGTTCGCGTTTCCGTCGAAAATTTCGAAGATGGCAGAGCCGGGAAAATGCGGGCTATGCATCGCGCAACGCCCGTCGCAAGTTCTCGTAATACACGGCACGGGAATATGCATAAAATTCCACGAAGTCCGTTGTGTAATTTTCGGGAATATGACGTGGAAAATATTTCGGAGATGTTGGCAGCGGGGCTAACGGCTTCTCGCGAATTCTCCGCAAAAGTTAGCATTTAGAATTCAAGGTACCGCCGGTTTAATCGAAACGCCGCGGTACGAGCGTTACTTTTTCTAGAATTTCGTCGCGCGCGATCACGAGTTATCGAGAATTTATCGAGGCGGCGAAGTAATTTCGACGTGACGGATGAAGCGGAAAAGATTTCGTCTTTGTTTTCAGTCGGTGTATCGCAGTGTAGTGCACCCGGGCGCTTTTCAGCGGAGTTTCCTCGCTGGAAACACGCTTCGCCCCGCGTCGTTTCGCGACCTCTTTTTTTCCCCCCGGGTGGGCGGAGTATTTTCGAAAAATTCGAAAAGTGAACGGAAGCGCTGCCGCGTTCGTTCCGGTCCATTCATGAGAGCGGGCTCTCGCGCAATTACGCAAGACAGAGCCGAAGGAGAACGACGACGCTCCGTCCGGCGATTTACTTCGAGTCCGGTCAGGTTGGCGCCTCTTGTATTTATAGTTTGACCTAATCTCGAAGTGGCGAAGATGCGAAGAGGGACAGCCGGAGAGAGAAGTTAACGCGCGCGCGCGTCCCGGCTTCGCTTTCCGTGAACGCCGTCACGCCTGTGGCATCCGTTTTCGCTCGCTTCGCATCGGCGCGAGAGCGACGAAATTAACGCCGAAGAGAGGTGAGTAACCGGCCCCGCTCATCGGTAACAACAACCTTCCTTCCTCGCTCGCCCTCGCGCCTTACATAACTCTTCACGGTCTCGGGTTTTAAAGGCGCGATAAAAACATCTTATCCATCCAGTAATATTCCGGTGAGAGATAGATAGAGATAGATAGAGATAGAGAAAATCTTTGTTGTTGCATTTTCCTCCAATAAAATGCGAGTTGCAAAACAGGACTTGTTACATGTCGAGTAATTTGTACAGAATTGATAAACCTGCCCCCGGGAAATTTCATCGCGATGAACATCATCAGGTTGTATTACTCGCATCTCATATTTTGAGTATTCAAACTCCGTAATATACATGATATTTATAACGAATTCGAGATTCGTCGGACAGATGTATAATTCGCCGAAGTATCGCGATATATCTCTTCGCGCGTTCGAAGAGAAGTGCTCGAACTGCCGATCGCGATTTCGCGAATCCGCGGCGTCGTCTTCAGCGGAAACCCAGCGATTCTCGCTGTTTTCGATGCGAGACCTACCCAAATCACAGTCGCAAAGAAAGAAAATACAGACACGAGGCGGAATGTACGTACGTACGTCGTGATATCGTCTTATCCCCGGGAGAGACTTTAAGGTGGCCAGAGCTTAACGATCGCGGGAACGACAGCCACTTTGGCGAAGGGAAAACGACTGCTCGTTCGCCGTTTCTCCTCGGGAAAGAAATCCTCCGACTCCTGCGCCGACGGCCTCGACGGCCAATTAAGGCGACCGATTACCCTCGTCGTAGTATTCACTTGAATAAAATGCGCCACGTCTCTACGCGTCGGACCCTACCACTATAATTGCGGGGAACACTTGTGGAGGGTGGCACTCGTGTCGCGTTTTAAAGCAGCCCCTCGGCGAATCTCTTTGAAATTCTGCCGTTTATAGCGACTCTCGCGCTTTTTCGGCTCGCGAGGCGAGCCCTTTCGCCAGGGAAATTTATGCAGACCGACGGCGACGCGCTAACTGCACGCGTTTCCTTTAATCAATTTTGACAGCGGGAGAGAGAGAGAGAAATACGCTTTGCATAACTATATCTCTTATATATAATTTTTACAATCTTCACGGTCACTCTACGTAACAGCAGAGCGAATTATCGTAACTTATCGGATAAAAAAGCGCGGCGAGGATGAGAGACGCAACAGCTCATCGCGCGAAAGCGAGTTCCTCGCGACCGATTTCGTCGATTTTTCTTTAATTTAATCAATAAACCGCGTCGCGGCTTAACCGACGGGAAACACGCGGCTGAATTTCGCGGGAAATTATCAGAAAGGCCGACTCGGGGCGAGTTATTATTAGAGCCGCGCCGTAATGTCCGCGGATGCGCGCATAAACGGTCCGTTATAGACGCGACGATATCGAATTATGCCTCCTTTGACGAGCAATCCTTGTTTTCCGACTGAACGCGGTGAGGCGGGGCAAAATGTCGTTTAGGGAAAAATCATGGGCTCTCTCTCTCTTCTCTCACTCTCTCTGCGAAACCGACGGCGGCGGCCGCCGTCGCCGCCGCATAAACCTGTCTGGCCAATTATCCTTTGACGTGCTCATTCGCATGTAGCGTTGCAGCTCGCATTCGACTCCACTTATTTCATAAGCTGAGAGGGAACGGGGTGTGTATGGGGTTGAGGGGTGCAGGGGGGGGGGAGCGCGAGGGAGGCGACTAATATTCATCATTCGCTCTTCTCTCGCGAAAATCAACAGTTACGTATTCTGTTTGCCGACGTCTCGCTTCGCCGCTCGGCACTCGAATCGAGGCGCCCTTTGATCCTCGCGATGAATATCGTCCGTTTGCGTCGACAATTACGAATTGAGTAATGAGATGAAATACGTGGCGCGACGACAAACTCGGAATCAAGCACTTGGCTACACTCGCAATTGAGTTTGCGACATTCGTGAGGTCCTCGTTGTAGCGGATCGACGTCTCGCATAATGTGTAGACTTAAGAGGAATCGCCACTCCGATGTAATCACTATGTAATGTGAACACACGACGCGCATCTCTCCCCTCCTTCCTCCCATGTAATATCCCGCCGATATAAAGTCACATCTGGATTCGCGAGCTCCAGGTGGTAATTCGCGAGAATCCCCCCCCCCTCTCTCTCTCTCTGTATGTGTGTGTGTGTGTGTGGAGTTAGTTAATTTAATATTAATTATCACAAGCGATTTTAACGAAACGGTCGTACCGTCGACGTACGACTTCTAGGCCGGTAGTCCGGTCGAATATAAATCGCGCTCCTAGAATTTTTTCCCGGCATTATTATGATTGCCGAGGGCGATGAATTTTGAGCGAAATTAAATATTAATCGTTGATATCGTTTGATATCGTCTACTTCATTTTCGACGCGCCGGATAATCCCGCGACTCTCGCCGTTGAACAAAGAGAGAATGGGTAATGCTTGACCATTTGCACGTACCGGCTGTACATTACTCGCCTCAAAAGCACCTCTGTTACCGCTGAAAGCGCCCTTCGAGGCTATTTGCCAAATGATTTCCCGCTCGAGATACTCGTCTGTTTGCTGCATGCTGCATACTCGACATAACTGTAGTGCAGCATTTAGGAGAGGTCGCCTATCCATCTCTCTCCGACGACGCTTTGACGATGCGATGATCGTCTCTATCGCTGTTCCCGCGAATCGTGCATCACAGAACAGTTATGTTCCGAGTCAACGTTCGTAAAGCAAACGGAAGCAAAAATCCAAATTCTTGATATTACAGTTTTTCACGGCACAAACGCCCTTTGCAATTTTATTTAAATATTTGCTTATGGCTCCCTTTCGCTCTCTTTCTTTCTCTCTTTGCGTTTCTCTGATTCGTAATTATATATTTCAATTAATTCAAATATACTAATGCTGATTTACTTGCATGAAATATTAGATAACGATAACGGTGTGCGATCTTGCGTGATATTTGATCATATTTTAATTAATCTAATCTATATTAATATTTTAATTAATAATTGAATGATCATTGTGATACAGTGCAGGCTCGGGAATTCGCTATGATTATGTTGCTGCTTGTGCAAGCACGAAATGTGGAAATTAAAAATTGCTATATTAAAATCGGTACATACACAGAATTGCGATTACATATGAATAATATTCATTGAAAATTGAGAGAGAGAGAAACGATATGTCATAAAATTTCGCTTGACTGTAAGAACTATTTTCAGGCAGTTCTTTCGGCAACACGGTCGCTCGTGTATTTGTTCTTTACGTTCGCTCTTTAATATTGCGCTTACTTGAGCCCAACAGAGCGATGCGAGAGACATTAATGAAATGAAGGCGGCTTTATCCCCTCGTCGTTTTTTACCTTTCAGGCGGCCTTTATCTTCGGCGCCGCATCCGCTGCCGGACGCGAAATTCGTGTAAATATAAAACTCTCTTTATGTTTTCGCGTGTACACGCCCGAGCGCTATTCACCGCCGCCACTGGAAAGCAGGGCTATCGCGGGATAAGGATTTTTGTTCCGCTATATAACGTGCGTTATGGCAACGGTCGTATCCCGGCGTCTATGTGAGATTTCGCGTTACTTGTTCTAAAAAAAAAGGGAAAGGAGAAAAAAGAAAAATTGATGTAGTGCCTGCGGTGGAACATGCTGATGGACATCGCGGGAGTACGTATCCGAGTCGCAATTTTCGCACAAGCACTTTTTCAAGTTTCTTCAACATGGAGAAAACGGCAATAAATAAAATAGCCGTTTTTATCATCTCAAAGTAGGACATTAACTAGCTGTAATCCCAAGTAGGGAAATAACTGAGGTGAGGTGAGATATTAGCTCAGTACCGATTTTTAGTGAATAGTATTAGGTATTAATATCGATTTGATACTGAAGGAATACTGAGATGATAGCAATGGATTAAAACTCATAAAATAGTATTGCAACTGTATCGGTTCCTAGTATTGCCCAAGTATCAAAAATTACTGACTCCCAATATTGGGACAATATCGATTACCAATAATGAATATTATTATTGTATAATTATTAATATAACAATCATACTGTGGAAGGAAGGATCAGAATATAGCCGGGCGTGCTTATTTGTACCTTCAAAGTCCATCTTTAATGTCATATTGGATGACGAACACTGCAGCGAAGCAGACTCAGCTGGGATCGAAACTCGAGTCTTCCGCTTGCCAGACGTTAGATTACTACACTGAGCTATTGAGGCTTAACGTTAGTAACATCTCCCGTTTTCTTATTGAAGGAATCGTAGTATGGCGTACACGGAAAGAAAGAATAGCTCTCACAGTTAAAAACTACTTTTCATAAAGGTAAAAATTAGTTGTCCATATAATACAACTGAAATTTAGTTAATTTGGCTAATTTTTTAAATCCCTGCACATAATTGTTAGCTCTCATAGCTAAGAAATAGATCTGATAACTAAATTTCAGTTGTATTATGTAGACATGTAATTCCTTTTCTCCGTCTAACGTGAGATTCATATTTCAATACCGAATTAGTACCTCGTCAGTCTTCAGCACTGGCCGAATATATACGGGGATGTCCCTACACGGGATGTTGTATTTCGAAATTCGATCGTCCGAGTTGGACGGAATTTGCAGGGTCAATGTGGAATCAACATTTCGATTCGGCTACGGAACTTCTGCAACGTATTATGGAAGCATCGCTTCTCAAGCGTTCTGGGACACGAATGAGGGTTAAGAGAGTGACCGTAAAATCGCATTGCGATAAAAAGATGAAGAGGCTGTAACGAAATTCGCGATTGTGTCGGGGGACGCAAACGGGAGCTATATCTTTTCGTTCGGTCGGGACGATTTGGCGGACCACGAACTTTCCCCGATGCTTCGGTGACCGCGATGAAGCCCCGGATACTCGGTGAAATCGTAAAGAAGGAGAATTATCCCGACACACGGAAACTCGGAGAGTCCCCCGTAAAACCCCGGCGATAGGTCGAAATTGTTAAATATTACCGGCAGGAAGCGCTTCCCCAAAGAAGGTTTCCGCCGAGTGAAGGAGCTGGCCGTTACGTAGTCTTCGGGAGACTTTCGGGATAACGAGCCCGCCTTTGCCTCGCCCGAAACGACCCAATTCTCCTCCTGTGGGAATCTTCAGTGAGACGGTGGAAGAAGTTCGGAGAAGTGAGCACGATAGTAATATCGATCGATAGACTGAGAGCGGAGACGCTGCGAGAGATGAATAGGCGAACGAGCCGGATCGGTGGAAGAGGGAGGGGGTTCCTCGCGATCGTTTGTCCTTCCGTCGTTCGCGGTGGAGAGAGAAAAAAATCGAGCTTATCGAGCAGGAAGGAGTCCCTTCCGGCTCGCGTTCTGCGGAGGACAGAAATAATAAAGAGACTACGTGGCTGCAAAAAGTTTTGATCGCAAATCCCCTCTTTGGTTCGTAGAAAAGCGGCTTCGCTCTCGGCGATCGGGCGATCGTTGATCTGATAGCATTATTTATTAGCGATTGTACGAGCGTTATCGCGGATTCGGGATTGCGTTTCGTTCTTTCATGTTTGTCGAGCGCTCGTCGACGGGCAAAATCTAGGGACGCAGGATAGAGAGAGAGAGAGAGAGAGAGACATTGGAAAAGGACGCACCCTTTTCGTAAGAATGCGAGTAGATCGCGGTCATGATAGACGCGCTACACGGAATCGATCTTACCGTGGGTAGAGTCTCACGTTGTCGGAATTTCGACGCAGCCGGACGTTAAAGAGCGTCATATAGAAGTGAATCGTGCTTCACCCTCTCAGAGAAGAGTTCGCAGGGAGTCGCACCGTCGCGCATTTCGTCCGCTCACGTACCCTCTCGCGTCGGAGACATAATCCTCTTCTTACCTCTCCGGCGAAGGGATATCAACCGGACGCATTATCGTAATCACATCCCCGGAGGATTGATTCATCAGAGTCCCGGGATGCGGAGGAGAGCGAGCAGGCAGTTCCTCGCTCGAGCAAACTCGAGATACAGACCGCCGCCGACGCCGCTCGTCCTTTTGTTCTACCCGCTGGACCGGGAGAAAAAAATCGAGTTTACCGAGCGAGAACGAGCCTCTTGTACTTTTCGGGGAGTTCTCTTGAAAAGACATACGAAGGGAAGCGAAAAGAATACGCGGCGGAAGAGAAGAGGAAGGAGGAGTGGCAGGGGAGCGAAGAAGGCGGTACATCCCTCCGTCGTTTCTTCCTCGGCGACTTTCCGCCCGCACGAATCTTCTGCAACTCTCAGACCCGCGGCCTCAATCTTCTGCTCCCCCCTCCCTGCCCTCCCCCCGTTCTTTCGTTTCTCTCGATGCACTGTCCCTCCCTTCCCCTCTCATTCTCTCTTTCTCGCACCCTTCTGTGGCCGCGGTTCCAGCCCCGCCGATCTCGCTCCATCTTGCGCAACCCTTGGTCTTCTGCCTTTTATCTTCTCGCTGCTTCTTTCATCCCCTCGCGAGACTCCTTCCTCCCAATCTCCCCTCTATTCTTCCGGTTTGTTCTCCCGTCCGTTTACGTTTGCAGTCGCGCGCCTGTTCCCGCGCCTTTGATTATCTCTCTCTTCTACTTCTTCGGGATTTTTTTCGCCGCCCCGAAGAGGAGATTTCTCAGCCGGCGGGGTGTCAATGCCGCGGACCCGCGCGGATGATGGATTCGACGTCCCTTTTTCTTCACTACCCTCCTTGTGTATTCTTCCCTTCCACTCCGTTTTTTTCCTTCTCCGCTACCTTTCGCTCTTTATTTATTTAACCTTTCTCTTCTTTTTCTTTCTCGTTCCCCCCTCCCCTATCTCCTCTTTCTATCATTTCGCATTCAGCCGCTTTCTTCCCCTTCTCTTTCTTTCTTTTCCTTTTTCCGCTTCCCCCTTTGTTGCCACGTTCGTTTCCATCTCTTTTATTTTCTATTCGACGTCGGTCGGAAATGTTAGTTGCGCTACGCCGGACGGAGGGAAAACATTACGCGATGCGGAGATGCATCAAAGACGGAGAATCGTGGTATTAGCCGCATGCGAAGTACGGTAAACATAGGTCGCGCGCGCACTCGTCGAATTTTCGCGGAGCAAACCACGCGCACTACCGTTGCGGCGATATATATGTATATGTGTCTTTCAGTTTGAGTATTTGTGGTTTATATATTTTGTGCGCTCGCGTGTGGATATATACTTAATGGATGAACTCTGTATGGCTCGCTCATACCGTATATTGATATCCGTATATTGATTCCCGACTCTCTATCTCAGATAACATTGTTTTAAATGGATGTTTTACCAAGTCTGGGGTTACACTCAAATGAACAAGTTGACTCGCTACGGCGACGAGATCTGTCGGTCTGTATCTTTCGTGAAATACCAATCGTGAGCGAACGACCGGACGGGGGGGGGGNTTCTCGCAATACGTCCAGCGGAGACGTGGAAATGGGAAGTAACGTGAAATTTGAAAGAAATTAATTTGCACATCGCGCGCGCATCGAGCTGGCAGTCTTGCGAAAAAATTCCTTAACCACGAGATCTCAGGACGAGACGAGGCATCCGCGCGAAAAAAGCGGGATATGCGACACCGACGTGGGTGTAAATGCAAATGTAAATGTAGAATATTTCCGACCATGTTGATGGGGATGGAGCAACGGTACATCAGGGAGCTGACGAATTAATTAAGGACGGGATTATGGCGCTCAGCGGCATTGTTTCGGCTCACTTTACGACCCGGGGTATTTCTAGCATTCAGCAAACATCGCGTGTAAACGCGTAAATTTAAATTGCACGAGTTGCAAAGCTCGCACGGCGAAAAATCGCGAGCGAATATGCCGCGCGACGCGTTATGCATAATTAATCGGCAACAGAAGCCCAGGCGGCGGTGGTAATAATAGACTTTCACGATCCGGCTTCGTTTCGTCGCGGCATTACATTTCCTTTATCTCTTTCGCCTCTTTTTCTTTATTACGATCGAGCGTCCCGAGCGCGAAATTACTGTTCGTTTTCACTTTCACTGCGAACAGAAAGTACTCGAAAGGCCGGGACTACTCTCGATGCGCCGGGCTCGATTGAAAAGCGGACGCGTCGCGGTTTGTTAGTCGTCGCAATCTAAATCAACGCGTAACACAATGAAGTGCCGAAACAGCGATTCTGGCCGTAATAATAAAATTCGCGAATTTCGAGCTAGCCGCCCGGAAGAATTATTCGCGGCCGTAAAGCTGCACTTTTCGACGAGCGTTCTTCTCGTCTAATTGCTTCTTTTCGTTCCTTTCGATTCTCCAGCGCTCCATCGTCGTCTCGTCGTCTTCGTCGCGCCGACGATATCGTTATGTTGCAGTAAATTGGATTGATGTGTGCGAGCGATCATAACTAAATAAATAATTCGACATGCATCAACAATTACGCGTTTGCACGCAGCGCAAATTTATCGGGGCGCATAACGCGCGTTAATAAATTTCATATCGGCGCGAGATCAAATTTCGCTTCTACTTCGTTAAATTAACCAAATGAATTCTTACCCATGCGTATTTACGTGTTACCAATAACGTACCGGCGCGCGCCGTGTGTATTTATATATCGGTCATAATTTGTGCTCGATGCGAAATTGAGTTTTGCCGTTACTTCGTCGAATTAGTCAAACGAATTCTCACCCGTGCGTATTTATGCGTATCAGTGACACATTTCTGTACGCATTTATTCGTGCCACGGACCTACAATTCGTGCTTGACGCGAGGCCGAGTTTCATTTTCGAAGTCTTCGCCTCGTCGAGTGAGCGAGGTGAATTCTTACGTCACAAAAACAACACGGTCGTCGGCAAGACACAAGCTCGCGCGCGACGCAAAATACATCGTTCGAGGCTTTATACAAATTTCTGGACGAGTAAACCACCGAATCCGCTATTAAAAACAATGCGGTTTTTCGCGAGTTTCATGTTATTCTATAAAAAAATACGAACGGCTCTCGAATGTTTAGTTTCACCCGATATTGCGCTTTTAACTCCGCCGCCGCTGTTTGCTCGCAAATTAGAATCTCGCGATTTCACGCAGCCTAGATTTCGCAGAGAGAGAGAGAGAGAGAGAGAGAGACTCGCGTCGGTTTTACATCGTTTGTCAGTGTTTTACTTAAGAAAGAAAGCGCCGGGTTATCTTCTAGAGTCTAGAAATTAGCATTTTCTGCAGAAAAATACACTCGGGGCAAGTGTGTGCACTCCGCCATGAAAAAATTTTAAGTTGAAACCTTCAGAAGTGTGGGTGAGAAGTGTGCATTGCGGATGCAAAAAATGGTGATATGTACAGTGCTCAATCTATGAAGGAGATGTTTTTGTACGAGATTTATATAATATTAAAATCGTGAACCCACTTGCCCAACATCCATGCGCGTACTTGCCCCTTGTGCGGGGCATTTTTCATTGTTTCTCTTTGTTAAACAAAATAAGAGAATCGTAAGACTTCCTCGAGTAGTTTGTGAGAAAGTTTGCATTGACTTCTAATTCAGTTTAATAAGGAGTCGCACTAAATAAATACATTATTGTGCAAGCCTTTTTCATTTGCTTGTAATAGAACGTAGAATTCCAAAGTGCATGCACTTACCCCTGCTGATTCCACGTAGACGGGGATTTGGACGCAGGACGCGCGTGTCACATCGCGAAACGTTGAACGAAGGGAACGGCGCGGCGATTTTTCTTCCAGGAAGAAAGCACGACTTTTCGTTAGGACATTTGTGTTAATCAGTCGCGGTGACTCAATCGAATCGCGCGATAATCAACCCCCGCGTACACAGGGCTAGGCGAGGGGGGAAGCGTCCAGTGGATTGACCGTTCGCCGGCGCTTTTCCGTCGTCCGTTACAAATGGTGATTGGCAGAGAGTGATGTCGAGGTCCAATCGACAGCCGGATATATACCGCCGAGAATTGGCGACCGCTTATTGAACATACAATCTGCTCCCCGCCACGACCGCAGGTAATTCGCCAATACGGCCCCGCGCGTATTTCGCATTCGTAGCGGCTGTGCCGCCCGTTTGTTTTTCACGCGCACCACCGCACACCCCGGGTGCACCGTCAGGGCTTTGTGTGAGCCGGGAATTAACACTCTTTCGGATTCGCCCCATCGCGATATTAGGTCGGCCTGTGTGTCGCGATGCAGCCGGGCAGAGTTTTGTCAGTCATCGATAAAAAGCACGCGACCGCCGCGATCAGGGAAATTTCAAGTGGAAACCGAGAGAGACGCGTAAAGTTACGAACCGAAATTCTCTATCAAGCTTGGACATTCATTCGGCCGAATTCGTCGCTGGTCCTTCTAATCGTCACTGGATATAATTGGTGCAATATGATATTACGTAACACACGTGATACGATGATGCGTTAGGCTGCTAGAATAACCGAACAATCAGTAGTTAACAATAATACATGCGTATCCAGATACGACGCGAAAAGCTAATTTTGCCTCGGTAAATGTTGAAACTTTGTAGAAGATTAGAGTATGTTTATTCTAACGGGAGAATCAGTTTTCATCTGAGATAGAAAGAACTCTCATCGGGATTTAACAAAATTGTGGCGTCAGGCGCCCGAGAATTCTGACGCCGAAAGATTTAATGACGCTTTGTAAAATAAGGTAATTATCAGAATTACAGGAAATACGAATAATTACAGCCACAATTGCGGATGTCAGGTGCGTGTATTTACATAAAACTACATATACATCGGTATATATTATTTTACTCGGAACGTTTCGACCGTTTCGACGTTTTGTATATGGTCATTTTCAGTCGATTATTTAAACAAATTATCTGGCAGCCCGGAAGTTTATACACAATTTACAAAAAGCATGAAGTGTTTAACGTGCGATTTGCTTTTTACACACACAAGACCGAGATAAAGTGTTGAAGCAGATGGATGCCCGTTTTGTTGGCAGACTAAAAAATTAATAAATAAGTTAAAATATTACACAACAAAATCATCGAAATGATGCTTGTTGCGAGTAATAAACGACGAAAAAAAATGAACTATTGAGCGGACTTTTCGAATACGACGGAAAATACAAAGGTCGATATATTTGCATTGGTATTCCATGCTGATAGAGAATCACGCTCGCACGGTGTTATTATGCGGGTGTCGTATCGCGCGTGGGGAAAACGCTGTTGCGAGCTGGCGATAGACGGCTATGAGCGCGAATTTGAGACCGAAATGCACCGTCGGTTGCCGATAAATTGATGGATAATTTCGCGACGCGCCCGCGTACCTGTAGCGACGCACAGAGAAAAGGGGGAAAAAGGGGGAAAAAGAAAGAAGAGAGAGATAAAAAAGGCACCGTGCGGCGCAACGACGCGTTCTGATTGCTTATTTTAGTCTGACGAGCGATGAACACCATTTTCCACTTATTAACGCCGCGTTTGCACAGCATAATGCGTGGGAATTTCATTTGACCCGAATTGAAGTTAACCGTTGATGCGTACTACACGCTCTCTCTCTCTCTTTCTCGCTTGCTCGCATATCCTCTATATTATAAGCTTCATGTCCGCGCGTAATCTCGCGATTATTTAACCCGCGCATTTTCGCCAAATGTAACCCGATTCTCGTGTTGATGGCGTTAACTACAACGATAATTACCGCCGTTGCGCAGCGAATCCTCGGAGGAAGCGTAAAATATGCGCGCAGAACACGTCCTATGATACGCGATTTCACGGGCGTGCGCGCGCCGACCGTTCTTCGGATTAATTAATGACTTTGCAAATAGCAGGTGTGTCGAGAAGCGATGCAACACCAGCAGGCACGCACCTGTTTAAACAAGCCGATACCCAAATCCAAACTCCGCTCGACGTATATAACGGTTATCCGTCGGGCGTCCCCCATCGTCTTATCATCACTAGTGCTGTGTTGAATCTGGGATCCTCCGAATTGTGTATTCCCGTTGTCGAATAGCAGTACAGTTCATATCGAGGTTGCCGGAGCTCCTAATGTCGAGACGGGCGCGCGTCGACAAATTCATTTCCATCGTGATTTGGACGCTCCTCTCTCTCTCTCTCTTTCTCTTGTGATAACCGGCTGTATGAAAATTCGTAGACGGTTTTTCACGCGTTCGTCGCGATAGAAATGGATGAGATCGATCAACCGTGCCGTTATAGTCGTCGTCGTCGTTATTTCATTGTCGACGAAACTTTCCTCGCGTGCGCTCACGGTGAAAAATTTTGTGCTAAATTTGACACATTTCACGTGTCCCGATACACGGTAAATTTTTGTGTTAATTTAACACAATATATATATTAAAGATATACACATATATATGTTAAAAAATAACAGAAATATTATGTCGAAAATTAATGCAAAATTATAACATCCATGATATATTAATCGACACCGAAGTATAAAATGTGTTATTTTAACAGTTACGCATGTTGAATATTGACTCGACGCAGAATTATATGTTGAGCTAACATTAACACAATATGTTAAATTAACACGCGGGTATGTTAAAAATCTAATGCAAAACATTCTAACAAGAGCCGATTTTGGCACAAGTGTAAAATGTTTTTTATTGTGCGCCAAATTTATCATCTAATTTCGCCAGCGATACACAGCGGAGAGACGATAATTTTCTATCGATAACAACTGAATAAAAGTTTAAACGAAATAATAATTTTAAACGATAACTTTTATCCGTGCGTGGGCAAGAAAGGGAACGCGAATCGAAAGGAATTCTCTGCGTGAGTGGGCGGGCGAGAGAGAGAGAGAGCAAAAGCGAGTGTATCCATCTTCGTCTCGGATATAGTGAATCATTCGGGTCACCGGATCTCCCGCGAGCATCCATTAGCCACACGCATTCGGCTTCCCTGTAATCTGGGTCCGACATATCGCATCTGCGAATGCATCTGTGAATTACGCAATATAATACGTAATACCGAGTCGAGTTAAGTTACCAAACGCGGAACATCACGCCGCTCTCCGATGTATTACTCCGCAGGCGCGCGTCTCCTCTTGCCCCGGACTTCGCGAAGACTCCGCTCGACTTTCCCTTCTCGGCTCCCCCCTCGCGGGTGGTCTCTTAAAGACCGAAGAAGACAGTTTAAAGATCCGACACGACTCGAATACCGCGCGATATCGCTTGACATTTCGGGGGTTACGCTTAATCGCGACAGACGGAAATTCAAGCGAGCGAGCGAACGAACGAACAGCAACTCGAACGCTACTATCGATCGGCCGCGCATGCGCGTGTCGACGTTCAGGTCGGACACCGCGGGCTGCCGCGGCGCATTTTGCGTAATACCCTCTCGTAATTCGCGCGCTGCAATTGGCACGAAACGAGACGCGCGCGCGAGCGTTTCCGGTCGCCTGGAAATTTGACACACTGCCTCAGATTGGGCCGATCGATGCGCGGCTCGTCAAGTGTACACACGTGCACCGCAATACACGACCGAGGTAATCAGCCTTTTGTTGCCGCGCTAACGAGGTGTGGAGAGGATCGCGACTGTGTACATACTGTGTGAAGGTTCCCGCGTACAACCTGCCTGTGTACACGCGTACCTCGCACTTGCTCGTACAGTATGCATGCCGCGAATCCCGCGAATGATCCTCCCTCGTTGAACCGAGGAGGGAAAGAGACGCGCTCGCGCGCGGACCGACATAACCTCAACATTCACCCGGGGCTACCCGAACTTTCCGATCATCGTCCTCTCTGCATATCAGTGCCGCCGATCTCGACTACTCGAGTAACCTTCGGTAACCGAGTGTACGGTTTATTTCAGAGGTTGATTTTTTCGAACGATAACAGGTAATAATGAGGTCTGAAATTGGCTGGAGACTCATTTATTGAAAGACTCGCGTACCCGTATAATCGATATTGAGCAGCACTATTGTATGTTCCCAGTATATTTGTATATTCGATAATCAACATCGAATTCCTCTCTTAAGAGGGAGAGAGAGAAGCTTTGAGCGATATTGAAATGAAGTGAAAAGCGCATGTACGATTCTCTCTCTCTCTCTCTCGTGTATTGAGTACATTTTTAAGTTACGTCGCGCGGTTAAAGTAGCAGAGGGGCTGGCGAAAGTTCATCGGATCGCCGATTATTTCATCGTGACTCAAGGGACGAGTCGTTTTACAGACGCGGAATCAATTATCCGGAAAGTGGTGGAAAGTGATAGATGGACAATGGCGGATTATTTTACGCGTCTACGGAGTCCGGCCTACCGTATGCTCATTTGCCCAGACAGATTAATTAATTACTCATTAACTGTAGCGAATTTTGCAAATAGCACATGACTTTCCTACTCGGTTTAACCCATTTTACCTACACACGGCCCCTCCGTCAAAACTTTTCGGACACCCTTTATATGCCGCTTCGTTACTATTAACACGCCGCTGACTGCCGCACTGATTTCC
This sequence comes from Dinoponera quadriceps, assembly GCF_001313825.1. Classification (NCBI taxonomy): domain Eukaryota; kingdom Metazoa; phylum Arthropoda; class Insecta; order Hymenoptera; family Formicidae; genus Dinoponera; species Dinoponera quadriceps. The sequence continues at coordinate 208,157 of NW_014554780.1, forward strand.
ATTGATTATTTCAAAGCTCAACTAACATTTGAATAATCACAGATGCGGTAAATAAATGCGGCTCATGGCGCATGGATCTATGTTTAACTCGTGTTATTGGCTTGTCGTTGGTTATATATTTAATTCGTTACGTGCGATTGATTACGTCTCGTAAATTAATGAGGCACAGCGGTATCACAGTATCGTTCACTGATGACCCCCCCCCCCCCCCCCCCCCCCCCCCCCCCCCNTATGGCTAAAAATGCGATGAACTTTTGCAAGCTTTCTACAGAGTAAAAAAATTCGGTGTTGCAAATGGTCCACTGAAATTTTGTGTTACTTTAACAAGGCGAATATGTTGAAAAGTAATATGTATACAGCAATGGCGATTGTGCAAGTCGGTGAACGTCGAACGTAGTTACGTCGCAATGAAATCTGCAAAATTAATCCGTCGCGGGCGGGATAGGGGATGTATTAAGTGCGATAAAAATTATCATATGCGATACCAAATTATCAATCATCATGTCCGCGAATTAATTGCGAAATTAAGAGCTATTAAGCGAAAAGAGACGCAAGTTTCGCGTGCCCATTATGTTCGCGCGGAATGTGTATCATTTGGACCAACAATTAGTTTGCATAGTGGAATTTAATTGCGATAGCGCGCTTGTTACCCGAGTAAATGAGATGCCCGCTAAATCATGGACGCGCGTTAGTCGGCGTTCGTTAATTAACTGCCGTCGAAGTAACGCTCCTTCTTTTTCCACGGTGAGCGCGCAAACGTGTACATATGTACGTGTATGTGTGTATGTGCGTATGTATATATATATATATATATCCGACAATTTGCAGCGTCAACTTACAACTTTTTAATCCGGATGAAAAATTCGACGGTACCGCGCATCCTTCTCTCTATCGTCCCATTGCTCTCGCGTTTATATTCGCGTGTCTCTCTCTCTCTCTCTCTCTCTCTCTCTCTCTCTCTCTCTCTCTTTCACTCACTTTCGCTCTCTTTCGCTTCTCTCGCTTTGCTTGTTTCACGTTTGACCTATTGACCCGCCGAGGTATTTTCCCCCGTATCGCCGAACGAGCGTATTCCGATCGCTCTCTGCGTGCTCACTGAAACGTCTGCGCGTCTAAAATAATTGGAGCGATAAGGCCGGGCCTTTATCGGGGGCATCCCGTCGAACATCTGCTCGACACTCTCGCGGTGATCCTACTTCAATTTCGCGCGAGCGAGCCGATCGATCGGCGATGCCGGCTGGTCTTGCGGCGCGTTAGCGAATTTTCCCGGCGAGCGGTTGGACGCGAGCCTAAAACCACCAGATTTCCTCCGGCCACGGCGGCGATGGCGGGGACAAAAACATCGACCGGAGCCCCCGAGGAATGCCGCGCCATTTAATTTTACATGGCGCCGTATCGGTCGCGGCCGGTATGCCGTCGCGATTGTACCGCGCGCGACCCCTCGGCAAGAATTTCAATGAAGGGTTCGGAATATTTTTTCTAAACAACGGAGCGTGCGCGGGAAGAAGGGAGGGGTGGAAAGATCGTGAGCGAGTCCGCTCCCTTTGTCTCGAAGTATACTTTCAATTATGTCGCTGGAACGTGGGGATCCTCCGACGGATGGAATGCCGGGGATGAAAGAGACACGTACTTCGCGTTTCTATCCCCGTTGCGTCGGCTTTCCCCTCTCTCTCTCTCTCTCTCTCTCTCTCGATAACTTCAATATCTCTTCTTTCATCTTCGACTCTTGTGTGAAAAAAAGGGGGAACGTCGAATTGCTACACCGTCTTTGCCGGGGTTACAATTATTCGCGCTTCGAATCGAAGAATAACGCTCTGTGACAACTGCGGCAAACGCCGCAGATAAGACGAGCCTGAAATAATAAGGGGGAAAGAGCGTCTCATTCGTTCACTTTGGACGAGGAGAAGGAGGAAAGTCGAGGGGCAGGGGAGGGGGAGAAAAGTTAATAACGCACATAGAATCGCCGCGCGAATCTTTATTAATGCTTCGGCCAAGAGTACGACTGCAGTCGAGAGAGGTGGATACAAAGGATCCCCGTGGCAAAAAGTGGAAACGTAAATCGCGGGCGGGGATCTCCCGACAAATACAAATGTATCCCTTCAGTAGCCCGAAATGCGTTTGAATGCGGTATCCCGGCACGGAGGGGGATGAGAACTTCCCCTCGCGGATCTCCCTCCCTCTCTTTCTCTACGGCAAATAGCCCCTAAAAAATCTCTTAATCGGCTTCACCCTTGTAACTCGTGATCTCCTCTCGTTGTCGGGATACGAGGGGACGGCGGGCTCGCGGTAATTCATTTCGCGTGCTGTTTCTAGCCCCGAATCCATTCATGTATCGGGCTTCGAGTGATTGTTCTTATCAATCGACGTCGCATTGTTCGCGGTGGCTTTGAAATCCTCGGCTCACCGGCCGCGAAATTGACCGGGAGTCGCAAGAATTACGCGCCGGGGTTTTAACGATCTCTCATTGCTGACAGCGAGAGGACGATCGACGATGGCTGCTGCTTTTTCCAGCTGTGAATAATCTCAGCCTTTTTTTCAGCCCCTCCGCCGAAGTCCCGTATCGCGTAGTTCGTTCTATTTGTTAAGTATCCTCCCACTTCCTCCCACCCGTGCCCGAATCCGCAATTAATCGAAGAGCGCACGTCGAGGGGAGGAATCTTAATTTCAAGCAATGCGCCGAATTTTGCTTCCTCGCTCGTCTGCCTTCCGATTATTCTCAATTGCGTCGTTCATCACTGTCTCACTGTTGCTTAACAAGGATAATCTGTTCCCCACAATTACTTCGCGCGCACTCGTTCCGGCTCGCAGCAAGGAGGGTCCGGTTTTGTCCGCGCGAACCGATGCGGTATGCCGCGTGTGGTAATGCGCTCACAAGCCAATCGGATGGCTTGCGGTGTGGCTGGCACATCGCATCGTAACGCGTGAATGGAATTAAGCCTTACCGATTCCCATCCCAAAATTAGCCGGAGCGCGGCATATGCCATATTTATGCCCGCACGTGATTACCCACGGCCACTTGTATAAATTCCTCATGCAACTTTCCGATGTGGCGAAGTGAAATCCCGCGATTTGCTCTCTCTCTCTCTCTTTCTCGCTTTCCTGTAACCAGCAATCTCGACTGCACCGCGCCGCAGTCGCCGGAGACCGAAACTTTATTCTGTTTGCAGTCCGCCCGGCACGGCTCGCTCGCCTACGTTTCTTTCGTCTCCTCTCCCACCCTCTCGTAGAACTTTTCCATGAAGATTGCGGTGCACTGGGCCGAAACTTAAAATGTATGCCCGTGAGTGCGCCGCGATACGGCATTGGAGATTTTCTTCTATTTTTTCCTTCCTGCATCTCTCGTGCTCGTTCACTCGCACTTGGCCGCTTCGCCCTCGCACCCTCATCGCTCGCCCGCCTGTCCGCCTTGCCGAAATTTGTTCTCGCAAATTACTTTTCCGCGGGGCGCTTTCTGACTGCCGTAAATTCGCCGCGTATCGAGCGGACGTCGACCATTCCGCTCTCACTTCTTCTCCTCGTACTTCTTCCTCGCACGAAGGAGATTATGTTGCTCCTTAATCGATGACGAGCCATCCCTCTTGTCGTATTCGAACATGTTAATTGCGATAAGTTGCCTTTTATGGACACGAAAATTCTTGCCGAACATTAAGCTCATTAATATATTCTCAATGGAAAAAGAGCAATTCTGGCGATCACTCCTTGGCCAGTAATATTTAACGATTCTATCCTTGAATAATTTCATCATTTACGATGGTCGTTCGTAGACGTTCGTAGGCGTGGTCGACTTAGCGTTGCACCGAGGCGCGAATTTGTCTCACGGATAAAGCCGGTTACTCGCCTGCGTCTTTATAGAGCGGCTCTCGCCACATACTTGCAAATAAAAGCGGTACAAGTTCCCAAACTACTTCCATAAGTATTATTTCCCTTCGGCTGCCGAACGGCTTCAAAACTTCTATCCGCTCGCGAAAGAAACAAGCGGGAGTTTAGACGACTCCTCGCGCGCGCGCGCAGGGAATAATGCAGTCAGAATGCATTTTCTATGGAGATCCCGGAGACGTTCTCGCGAGGAGTTTCTGCCGGGCTCTTCGTTTAATCCGCGCGCCGGCTTTCCCGTCGAGAATTACACGAGGCGAGCATCCGCTTCCCGTGAAAACCGTATACAGCAGGCGCTCAAACATCTCGCGAGACGCGGCCCCCGCCCGGCTAGTACTCGCCGTTAGAAAGTTGAAGCGCTCGCAAAATGTTACTTGAAAGAACTCGGACGGGATGCACGCGGCTAACAAAATCCACGTTCGACTTGACCCGGTCAGCTTCTTCGGGCTGCTCCCGTCCTCCGTGAGCTTGAGGAGCTCGTAAAATTCCTCCATTTCCCTACAGCCCTCATCGGTCGCGGCAGGAATATTATGAAACGACGTGTAGTGCGTTAATATATCGCAATGCAGTGAACGTAATGCGGTCCCTATGCGATCAATAATATTGTATGTGTAATATTATTTCAACGCCCCCTCTAGATAATTCAATGTAACATTCATAAAATTAAGCAGTAACTTCGTTAACAAGTTAGCTAAAAAAATATTTAGTGATACTGAAGCAGCGTTTGTGCGACTATCGCTTTAGCAACGAGCTCTTGCATCCGTTTGGCATATTCTTTTAGATAAAAAAAAAATACACCAATCAGACGCAAACGCTCACTAAGCGCTCAGTGAACGATGATAGTATTGAATGCACGCATTAAACCGAAACGATTGGCTTAAAAAAAAAAGGGCTTAATTTTTCTCTGTTGATTTGTCTTTTTGTCTTTCACCGCTTAATTCCCATGGTGCGCACTAGTGCCGAAAGTTCTTCGAAAAATAACAAATCTGCTACTACGCGATAGTACAGACGGATATTTCACACGGAGAAAACAAATTTTGCTGGAACAGCAAATTGTTTGTTAATATAGTGACAGCAGAAAGATTTATTAAGAGTGTCGAGAGATCGATCGCTATTTGTTGGATATATATGGACAGCGACGTAATTTAGTTGTGCCAACTAAATTCTATCGCTGTCGCAACGACGTTTTTCTGCAACAGCAAAATTGTTTTTTTCCGTGTAACAAATCTTTTTCCTGTCACTGTACTAACAAACAATTTGCTGTTCCAGCAAAACATTTTTCTGTCCATTAATTGTACAATATATTCGGAGAATTTTGGATTGATACAATAAATTGCATAAATCTTTGGTACAGATTCCAGATGATGAATAATATATTGTACATAATATTGATCGTTTAACCCTTTTAGTGCCGGGCGAAAAAGAGGTGCTTATGCGAAGATAACCGGCCGATTTTACTAGGATTTGGTAAAAGGTTCATAAAAACCAAACGAAAAGCAATATTTAAAAATTATTTATTTTAATTCTCTCGTAATGAAATTAGACTATTTATAACGTATTTTAAATTTATTTTGATAGAGATCTCTCGCAATGCGAATAGTAAAGCGCTACAAGGTGTGGGCCGATATATCGGCTCTGGCACTTCTCGCCGGTGTAACAGGAGCCGATATATCGGCTCCCGGCACTAAAAGGGTTAAGGACCGCTTAAAGTGGCGAAAACATGCGTCGTGCGACTTTGGCGCACGCTGTGGGCCACGTGTCCTTCAGAGCAACATACATGCAAGTAACGGCCCGATCGAAGTCATAACAGTTGTTGACACCGACGTGAACACGTCGGATCGTGTCGCCCATTATTTCCGATTTTTTTTCCAAATCGTTCGAGATGATCGCGGGACTAATTACGACACTTGGCGCGTTACCGAGGATACTTCATCGTGCCGGGACCATCATTATAGCGTCATTAGATCATCAGCGATGTTGCGAGCCGCACGGTACAACACCCGTGATACGTGCGATATGTTGTCGCTCGCGAGAGGCGATTGTCTGCGATCAGCCGACAACGTCGTGTCGGATGTCGCTAGGCACGCGCGTTACTTTCCTTTTATTGTGTTGATATTTTCGTGTCTTAGTAACGCGAGATTAAAAAGAAAGCGAAACATCCTCGGGAGCTTTTGAACCCGGTTCAGTACGTTTCTGCATAGCTTGTGACAGGACGTATTCGTGATCGTGCTACGCGTTGTCGATTGCTCGTTGTCAATCGCAATTTATTCGTTGAAATACTTCTTTATAATAAATGCGTGCGGTATTTACAAAGTTTACTGAGTGTTATTGTATTTGCCCTCACACTTTCAGTTCTTGTTAACGTTTCTGAGAGTGAGTGCGTCGCGGAACTCTCACGCGTGTGTTATGCCCCTTCAAAGAAGCAATAAATTGAAGAATTATTGTGTTATTGTTAATGCGCATTGTGTTATTTTGAATTGAAGTTTACGCTCACAAGAGCTTCTTGTTCACGTGCGCACAGCGATCAGTGTCATTCATCGTTCCGAAATCAAAGAAGTGAGGGTCGCTTCTTATTTGCAAATGTCCAAATAATATTGCCGGATGATTTAATACCTATGCAATGATTATTATGTAATTGATATTATGCTAATTACCACGATTATTATATTGGCTATTATTGACATGATTATTATGATAATTATATGTGATTATTTAAATACGTATTGCTCGGATTACCCGAGTAATCCTTAATATTAAAAGTTAATTCATGATCGAGTTTTAATTCGCGGGTATATTGAATTACGCGTCATTTATGTACTAAAATAGCACCGTTCGCGCGAGCATTTAGCGCGACACTCTACCGCGTATCCCTAGATTACCCTTGACAATCAGCGAGAAATCCACCATTTGCATTTTCCGCGGCCCCCGAGCTTTAAGGATTCCCGTTTTCAATCTGTCGCGCCGATCCTCCGATAGACGCAAGGAAATTCCGCGACGCTTTGCTCGACAATTTTCTCGCGATTCAGCGAAACAGGGACAGCTGTTTCTCGCGAGAGAGCGATGAAAATATCATCGGGAGTCGCGGGATATTATTCATTCGGTCAGCGAGGAAAATTTTATTCGCCCAACGAGAAGACCGGTATTGGCGGCCGCAAATGTTTCCACGCCGCGTAGCACGGATAAAAACTGTCGGGTTGATAGAAAAAGAGGAAAACCTCGCCGTTTTAAAAATTATTGCTTCGTGCGGGATTTTTATGTATTTTTTTCCGGACGCTTTGTTAATAATACGCTGTGTGGAAAATCCGCCGATGGGATGCGCGCGTGTGTGCGCGCGCGCGCGCCTATGTGCGTACACGTGCGCGCGGGCGGTGTCAACAGCAGATTTCATGAAATCGGCGTGACATTCGGTATTACGTTGCACGCGCGACAGAACGTTATGCGCGGCCGTTATTTAGAAGTCGATGCGCCGTCCGGGCGAAATCTGGGAGTTTCAAACAACCGAAAGGGGTCGAAACAGTCGGAAATTCGCGAGGCCGCGGGGCGTTTTAATTCCGCTATCTGGACCAACTTTTGCGCGGATACACGTCCGTCGCGCTTTATTCCCGGCTCTTTTTGCCGCTCGTGTTTTCGACAAGAAGGAGGGAAATAGATGAGATGGGGAGAAAAATAGAGAGAAAAAGAGGGGCCCGGCCAGGGGGAGGAGGGAAAGAGAGAGAGAGAGACGATGGGGAATGCCTTCTCGACGGTGCATTCACCGGTCGATACAGTTTTGCGGCGGTTGCCTTTGCGATTTCACCTGACGCCACATCCCGTAGGCGGCAGCCAGTTATCCGGTAAATACCTGTCAGTCATAAGAGCGGGCAGGGTGGAATTGAAAACCGTCGCCCTTCGCGACGTTGCAACGCCCGTTCAGCGGCTCGAGGAACGGTAGGTCTGCGGCGTGCGAACTATGCATGATACGACGACGCGATACGGATAGCTGTTTTACCATTCTCTCCGCGAAAATACGGCGAATCGACAGTTATATTCCTGCCGTTATACGGAGTCCGACGGCGCGTCGGCTGTTATATCGAAACGCCGATTAGAGCCGGAGTAACTCTCCCGTCGGCCGATCCGAAGCGCTGAATCATTAAGCTCGCCACCGCGGTCATATTGTGTCTCCAGTTTAACGGGAGTGCAATTACTCTTCGGTTCTGAATTAATCCGCGGATGATCCGCGGCCGGGCTACCCCCGCACAGTATCGTAACGGAGTAAAAAAATATGTTGTGTTAAAGTCGGTGCTTGTTAAGAAATGCTCGTGTTCAGTTTTGGACACCCTCCCGTTGGCCGCAATGTATGTATGAGATTGTTCACTCGGCGGGGAGAGAACTCCGCCCCCGCGCGCGGAGGCTATTCTTTCACCGGTCGTCGCGTATCCATTTCGGTCCGCGCGTATAATGCTCGCTGCGTAACCGCTACATTGGCGCGTCGAGAGGGAAAAAAGCGCGTTTGCACACATATACACGGCCGGTCAGATTCGCGACGTGGAATCGTCAGGTCGCTCGACCGGCTGGCCATAAAAGCACGGAGCAATTGAAAATTCGAGCCGTAGTTTATAGGGTAGCTGCGTTCTCTGTATATTTCAGGCGCTCTCGCGGTGTGTGTTTTCCATCGGCGTTGTGCGCATTGCACGGCCGCGCTACTACACGCATGAGTCCATTCGCGACTCGCATTAGTGGAGAACAACGGTATGAGGCAGGCTCGCAGGAGTGGCGGGCGAGCGAGCGAGCAGGTATTCTCCGTGGAAATTCCTATTCGTATGCGCATCGATATGCGAATTCGCCATGGTAATGCGATCGGGGAGATCGGGCACCCTCGAGGGCGCTTACAATTTTTTTTTCTCCGCTGCCTGCGACTGTCGGCCCGCGATCCGGCGGGGCAGACGTGCGGAAAGGTCGGAACTTTCCTGCGGGGAAGGTGAAACTTCGGCCACGGTCGATGCCTATCACCCGAGTGTCGCTCTTGTTTCGTTCGTCGCGCGCTCGGCCATTCGTCTTCCATCGCCGATAAATTCATCCCCGTCCGGGGCGCGCGAGGAGAGCTTCCATCGCTTCTCCGGCCTCTCTCTCTTTTTTTTTCTCCCGCCCATTCTGTTTACTTATTTCTCTCCGTCTCTCGCGGTTGAGAAGTCCTCGGTCGCGCACCCTCTGTGCGTCCAAAAGCCGACACGAAGGGTCGGAAGGATACGGTGCGCGTCGGTCTCGCGATCGGCCTTGTCCTCAGAACGCGTCGCTCCTTGTACGCATGCGATTACAAGGACGGATTCTGTCGGACGAATTCACCGACAACTTCTCTTGGAACATTCGGTGTAACGCGCTCTGTGCTCGGTGATTAATCGCTCCACGACCACTCGCGTAATCGACCGAGCTTATTAACCGGCGAGTGCTCGGAAGCGTCCGCCCGACCGGTTGAATCGCAATTTGACTTTGGATCGATGCGCGTGATGTTTCCTTGAAAATTCTAAAATCAGCTTACGGGGCAGCGAGCTCGCGGAAAAATCGTTTGCGAAATTATTATTATTTACGAGCGAAACATTTTTAACGTTTGCAGCTCTTTTTACCACCGCTTTTTTTCTGCCGCGTGAATTATTTTTGGCACCCGGTCCCGCAATAATTCACGTCGATCCCGTGTAAATCCTGTGCAACCACCCCTCTCTCTCTCTTTCCCTCTCATTTCGCAGCGTTGTTCCGCAACCCTTCTGACCTTTTCGTCCGATTCCCAGCGCCGATATGTTTGCCCCTCGACGTATGACGCCGATTTTCCGGAGGAATTTCGAGAGATCGATGCTCGGTGAAAACACCGACATGAAAGAGAGAGATAGAGTGAGATAAAGACAGAAGGAGAGAGTAGTAGAGTGAGTAAGCGAGAGAGATAGAGAGAGAGAGAGAGTTGTAAGTTGAAGCAAAAAGTTTAACGGAGAGTTGGAGAGAGAGAATTCGCTGCATGACAAGAATTTACGTCGCCGGTCGTTGGGAGAGACTCGTCTTTTTTCGTTCCGTAATTTTGAAAGTAGGTGAGACTTGACGCACGAGGTGGTCTTTTTGCGCTCGGCTAAGGAAGAACGAATGGATATTCCCGAGAGTGAAGCACACGTCCATCACGGGGTCGAAAAGTCGGACGTCAAGGTCGGTTCGAAATAATTACATGCCTCCGTGCGGTTGTTCGAATAAAATATTTAAGTAGCTGAAAATTTCATCCGACTCGCGGGAGACCGGCGAGAATCGATTCCTTCCTCGCGACTACGAACACGTCTCGGGATTTCTCCTCGACGTCGGCTGGATCAACGGCGAATTAATGTGACGTCAAAGTTCTCATCTCGGGGATATCATAGTCAGGTGAGACAGGTGGCCACCGGTGACTACCTATATCTGATGTCCGGAATATTCTCCTCTTGATACTTTTGTGCGTCAAATTCTTTACGCCGGTATCGAGGAATTTTTCTCGCGCGATTGTATTTCCGTGGAAGCAGGAGATTTAAAAATATAATCTTTCAAGGAGAGGGGAAAAGAAAAAGATAGAGAGAGAGAGAGAGAGAGGGGGGGGGAGGGAAGGCGGTCTGGAAAATAACCTTATGAAATCGTTTCCATTGATTCCAACTGTCTCGAGAATTTCATATCTCTACTCCGCTGAACCGATTTAAAGCGAATCTACCTGGCATCCGTGATCCCGAATGCTTATGTCGCGATGGTCGATATAAACCTGTCAATCCTTATCACGTTTTTCCGGCAATACACAAATCGAGATATTACGAACCATATTTTTATGAGCTCGGGCCGCGGTGTTTCAATATTCAAGCAAATATCTCTTGATAAAAGTACTTGATAAAAGAACTCCCGACGCGTGTCAGAAAGAGAGAATGAAACATCTTGCCAAATTTATCGTGAAATATTTGTTACATGTAAAATAAGAGCACCAACTCTGGACATTCCTGTTGTTTTGATCTTTAAATACGAATATTCAAGCTTTCAACGTAGAATGTATATACATATGTTGAGTATATATAAATATTTTATGTATAAAAACTGAACATTTGTATTCGAAGACCGAAATAACAAAAACATGTTCACATTCAAATACGTATCCAGGCGTAACTTTTACCTTAATTATATCTCCCCGCATTTACATGTGTGCTGATAAAATATTCGAATTCGAGATATGCAACATCTCCCGGCGTAGATACGACGTTCCCATTTTTCACCGGGAAATTGGTAGGACTCTGTGCGAGTGTTGCACACGCGCGAACGAGTTTCCGCGACGTTCATTTCAAGGAATTAGTCGGAATACGGCGTCCGAGCGCGCGGGGCCTCGACAATTATCGATCGAATTAGCGGCTTTTTCCCTCCTCGGCCGAGGTTCGCCGTAGGAAGCAACGTTTCTAAACTCGTGGAGCCCGGGGCATCGTGTGCACAAAACAAAAGGTTCGATCGGGAGTGGAGTCGATTACACGGTGGATAAAAAGTGCAAAGCATCACGGCCGAGAGAAAGAGAAGGGTTCTGGCCGCGCTCCTCCATCGTTAGTGGCTACCGAGGAATTAGCGCGGCTTTTCCTTTTGCCGTTTCTCTCTGCTCTCTCTCTCCGTCTCCGTCTCTCCTTATACTCCCTCACTTTCCCGCCCTTCCGCCTTTTTTCGGTCCCGACAAGAAACCCGCGAGTACACGCGCGCGAGGATGTGGTTCGCCTTTCGCGACTACACCGGCCTTCCGTCCGTTTGTCCGTCTGTCCAAGCAAGTTAGTTACATTCGGGCGAAATTGTTTGTCGATCCCGGTAGGTTTGTTTAAGCGCGAAGTTTCAAACGGTTAATTCCATCCACGTCGAGGAAGCAAGCCGCAGGAACGACTTGTTTTTCCCTCCGCCGCTACTTCCGGCCTGAGATGTAGGTAACGTGATATATAGATGAAAGTCGACGCTGGAATTCCGGTTAGGGAAACGTGAAGAAAAGTGAGGGAAGTCGAAATTTATAAAACGTCGTCGCAGTCATTCATGATACGAGGGATTCTCGTTACCGTTTCATTATTTTCATCGATAAACTATTTTCTCCCAGAGCTGCCACCGGATCACAAAAGAGGCGCGATACGGCGAATAATTTCTCACAGGAATTTAAGTTCTTGTCATTTCCGTTTCTTAAATTCAATTTTTTTCACAGTGGAATGGAGCAGATTAGAAGAGATACACATCCGAATTGTTAACTTACTAGGAATTTCAGTTGCAACGTGAACAATTATTTTATCATGCGAACCCCACCGTTCATTTCGAACTTTCTTCTTTATCCAACACGATGCACGGATGCTTTTAACGAAAACAGCAACATCTGTTCTCAACCTGAAATATGGCAGCCCCGAGGCTCGTCCTGATCTGAACGGTTCGTTTGCATATCTGGCGCGATAGAACTGGTAAATGCGGTACTAGTAATAAAGTAACACATGCGCAAGTTCCTCCGCGGACCGGATTTCTTTTTTCGAACCTCGCGATTTCTGCGCTTTTGCGCGGGCAAGGAGAGACTGCTTTTGCATCCGAATGGCGGTGCCGTGTCGATCGATCATACCCGGTACGGTAAATTGAATGGGCGCGATCAGCAGAAGTCACGCAACGCGACGACTCTCGAACTCCACCACCATCGTGAAATTCGGCAGCCCTCGCAGTATGCAAAGCGGGTCATGACGTAGGGCCCGATGTTAATGGCATGAGGAGGTTTTACTTCGACGAGGAAGCGAGCGAGCGAACGCTCGATCCAAATTTATCGAACCGAGGTCTCTCTCGTCTCATAGCGTATGCAAATAAAACACGAGGACGGGCACGCGCGCGCACGTTCCGCATTATTATGCATTAATTATCCCGGAAGTTTAACGATGATCAAACAGCTCGTTTGCTGAAAGAGCTCGGGGCAACATACGCTGTTCTCAAATAACGATAGTCAGACGCGTATTTCCGACTATGCAATTACGAAAAGAACCGCTTCTTCTAGCAAACTTCGGTTAAAGCAAACTCCAGCTTTCTCCCGAGAGTGTTTTCTACGCGGAGTTTCTTTTATTCTTATTAAATTAACTCATCGTCTGAGAAATGTAAAGCGCGACACGTTGAGATACGTAAAATGTGACGAACTTTGAATTTTAATACATTACAGATTTCGCGTGTTTGCCGGCTACTTGCGTTAATTATCCCGTGGATATGCTTTTATCGATTTCCTCGACTATGCACTTCGTTGATGCACCTCGTCGATGCACTCTCTCTCTCTCTCGCTATTCGCTTCCGCAAGTAGACACCGGCATACGGGCGCAAATCAACGGGAGCTATTTGTAAATCGCTTCTCTCGCTTCTGTTAACTGTTTATCGATACTGCAAACGATACTCACGCTTGACTAACCGTCACTCGTCGCCCTTCGCAATAACCTAACCTTTTAACGCTGATAGCTTCCTATCGGAGACCCTTCGAATCCTCGATACACGTTCGATTACGTCGCAATCAATACACTCTGTATGCATAGAAATCGAAGATTACTTCTCGCACGCGTGTTCACTCGCCTTTACGACGAAGGCCGGGCAGAGGAGGGGTAAGTCGTGCATTTCCACAACTTTGGTTAATGGGTTCATTTAGATTTATTAATTTTCCCTCCCGAAATCGAGGGTGGAACAAGCGTTACTCATCTCTCCCGCGAACCCGCGAGAATCGTAATATTCTGCGCTCGCCCCTCTTCCCTCTCTTCGCGCGATTTTCTTCGCGGTTGCACGAATGTCTCCCCGGAGGGTATGTCGCTGCGAATTCGTCAAAGAGTTTCACTAGGATAAAAGGAAGCTAGGAAAATCTGGGACACGCTGTATATACGTTCTCGTAATTACGTTGCAAATAGCTCTTGGCAAAGATAGGAGGAAGATGACTATCGTAACATGACTTTAGCTGACTTCCGTCAAAAGGGAGATTAAGATAATTATAGAGCAAGAAACCGTTAACGTTCCGCACAGAATTATATCGTAATGCATTTCATGTGCGGAAATTTAAACGCGTGTCTCCGGAAGCGGGGAAGGGGTTTCTCTTTCGGAAATAGGACGCGCGATATGCCGCGGGAGTATTATTTAAAAGTTTATATCCAACTTTTAATAACGTTAATTGTACGTAATATCCCGGAACTTTCAGACGCGTATTGCGATGCTAAGCGGAAAATAGCGCGTCGAACATCTTGAAAGGGAAACAACGACTATTCATTTACCGTTATTGTTATAAATTATTCCTTCAGTGTTGAAGCGTATACGATGTCAGGTATGCTGCAAATCAGCGGTTTTCACGAAATGAATAATCGCTCACTGCGCGATTCGACGGCAGAAAAATTGCAACACTTTTGATTGCTGATTGCAACACTCGATTGATTTCCAAACGCATCCGGACGGTAAATCTAGTACACGTAAAAAATTTCGTGTCAAACCGGTCCACAGAAATTTTGAGCTACTTTAACACGGAGAATGTGTTAAAAAGTATCCAAATCTCGTGTTGAATTAACATTCATCTTGTTAACACACATCAACGAGGTATTAATTTGACATTGTGTACTTTCTAACACATATATGTGTATTTTTAACACATTCTTCACTTTAAAGTGACCTAAAATTTCAGTGGTCCGCTTTTAACGCGAAATTGATTACTGTGTGGGAAAATTTATCTTCCGACAATCGTTAAACGAAATCAATTCTTCCATCGAATTCGGAGACGTTGCGAAACTTATTGAGAAAGGATGTTGCAACTCTTTTGTCTCTAACCGTTCGAGCTCTTTCGTACGAACGCTTCGCGAACGCAAGGAAGAAAAGAAAGGCAGTCGATAAAAATTGAAGTAAACTCGCGTACGGGAAAGGCGAGTCGCCGGTCGCTGGTCGATGTGCATACAGCGAGACTTCGTGCGGGGGATGGTGCACGCGCACGTCCGATCTTGACACGGAGAGGGTTCGTCTCCCGCGGGAGCCATCGAAGAACAGCGTTTTCCCGATTCTCGACCCCCCGCCGGCCGTTTCTCACTTTCTCAAGAGGCTGACGCCGAGTGTCGATCTTTGTCGCCGACGATCTCCCGGTCGCTCCTTCGGATAACGAAGGCGACGAAGGTGTGGAAACGCGATTCTCCCGTTCGTTGACGTTGGCTCTTTTCTCACTACCAAAGGGGAGAGAGAGACGACTTCGGTCGTCTCCCGCGTTTGTCGACAAAACGACAAAGCGCTCTCCCGGCGCGCTCGCCGGGCGTCTCTTATTGCCGAAACGTCGTCGTTGTCGGGATTGCGCCAGGGATATTGCTTTTCTAGAATTCATAAGGTAGCGGAGATACAGTCTGTCCCGGCGAGGCGTGTGGACCGGGAGCGTGGACCGATCAGGCGCGGGTCATGACGATTATTTACGAGATCGTTCCTTGAACCCTCGAGCGCTATTCGTACACCTTCGGGAGACGTGCATGCGCGCTTCTAGCCCCCGTGCCACGCAGCCCCTCGGAAAGGAAGAGACTCGAGACTCTCTCGATACTTTCGCTCGGATCGGATTTACCAACGACCCGTGTTGGACTCTCCGTAGACGAGTCGTGCTTTTTATCGGCGATGTTTTTTCCGACGCATGCGATAAATCACCTCGCGCTTGCATAACTCGCGTTTCCCACGTGTGTGTGTTTTCCCAACGTTTGCACTCCCGCGGCTCCCGATGGTAGGTAGTAATGAAATATCGGAAACCACACGTGTGCATCGCCGCGGCTCGCCCGGCTCGCGAGTGGTGAAGTTAAGCGGCGGGAAAAATGTGTGTATATTTTTTTTCGTACTTGGAATATTCGAGCGCGTGAGACAGCCTCGATGAAAACAGTCGTTCCATCGGCACGACGCGCGGGCTGCTGCCAATAACGTCACGGCGGCAACACGACGGGGACTATTGTTGACTAATCAATAAATCTTTTCGCGGCGATCATCCAGCATATACTCGGACGACGTGCGCAACAATGACATCGCGCTGCGTGCAATGCCGACTTCCGGCTCATGAATCATGCATTGTCGTTTGTTTCCGGTCATCCGGCCGGCCGGCGGACGTTCCTCCTTCACTTATCTGACAGAAGGGATGTGATTCCAATTCGGAATTCTAACAACCCTCCCGTTCTGTGGATTCTTCCCTTCCCCTCCAGCTTTCTCATATTTTCCTCCACTTCCGGATCTTCTATATCGCTAATTCCGAACGCATGAGCGCAGGTATATTTATCTCGCTGAATTGTCACGCGAATGAGATAGGCGTTTGTTAAAGTGAATTTGTCAGATTGAATGTTTGCAAAATTAGTGTTTGACCCGACTTTCCGGATTGATGTCGCGAATCCTTCGTGGATTTGTTCCCGACGTTTCGCGAATATTCCGGACCTCTATGAATTTGGTCCCACTTTTACAAAATTATATGAAATCGATCCAAGTTCGGGTTGGAACCCGAAGGATTATAATGTTTTTAGGCAATTTTAGAAAAAGTACTTCCACACGAAGCTTTGGCCGTTTTAATCGACGGAACTCTTTTCAAAAACTCTGCCCATTTTTTCAAATTTTGCGAGGTCAACTTCACAGAGGTACAGTCTGGTTCACTTCTTTACGGGGAATAACCTGAAACGACTTGAGCACTTCTCCGCACAGCGGGGAAGTCTATCATTTGTAAAATCAAGTTTGCGTGTGCAATTATATTCGCTAGAAGCCGAACTTGAAGCGCGACAGTCTCTCGCGAGAATCCCCCTCGATCGAAGATCTTCGTCGAAATGACCGTTCTCTCCTCCGTCCGCTGGCGTTAACTTTTCTTATTAGCGGTGTATCAATTTTCCTCGATCTCCCCTCACGTACACGCAGTCTCTCCCGCGACCACCCTTGTTTTTTCCTCTCCTGCGCGCACGACGTCCACCGATAATAATGCGGCCGCTCGCGACATCCGGCCCGGTTCTTCGTCGCTCCTCGCACTTCCGGTCGCGACGGATTTACGGCGTGGCCGTGTACGGTCATTTCGTGTCGTTAGCCGAAGGGTCGCGGATAAATGGCGGTGCCGGCCTGATGAAAAAGTTTCGCCGTCCCTCGGGCGACGAAGGGCGGGGCAGAAACGAGGGCTGAACGATAAACGAGTTTACTCTGCTCACCTCGTCGCGCCCTGGCTCGGTAATAGTACGCTTATCACTATAATCGGACAACTGCCAGACGGCGGTCTTACATTCTCAATTCTTCCTTTTCCTCCTCCGAGAAAGGAGAACAAAGAAAGGAGTCCCGAAACATTTCGTTTGCCTCTCGCGCGAGAATAGCTCCGTGCAAATACGCCGCCGTTCGATCTTCGCCATTCCCGCAAGCTCTCTCCTCCGTGATTCAAGGCTCGTCCGCGAACGCACTCGACTTCGGATCGGCGAACAAATCCGCGGCTCCGCTGTCGTCTATACCGGCGAATTATATATCGGCGAAAATTGGGCGAATTTAAAAGTCGTTTAATTATGGCCGTTCGATGTATTCATGGAACGCCCAAAGGCACGCGCGGATTATACGGTATAATTATTGGAATAACCGCGCGTGCGCCGCACGGTTCGAAACAATTTTGCGCCGCGGTAATTAATAATGCGTTAAATAACGCGTTCTTTGTCGGGATCGCGCGGGTGCGCGGTAATTCAGCGCGCGCTGTAAATACAATGAATGTCGTATCCCCGCACTGGCGGACCGCCGTTTCGGAATTAGCTATGTATGACCTATTTACTTGCAGGAGGTATCAAGTCTGCCGTATTTCGCGGACTAAAACGAGCCGTCGACGACTGTGTGCGTCGCCAAGAGTTAACAAGCGAGGGTCGGTGCGTCTATTATAAGGGCGCGCTCCAAGTGACTCGCGTGTGCGCGGAATCAACCGCGAGAGGTAATTCCGTCGAGAGGATCGAAAATCCACGCGTCCGACTCGCGCGTTCGAAACCAATCCGAGGATCCCGATAGTCGATAACGAGGCAATTACTTGATACGTAATCTCCGGGAGAGAGAGAGAGAGAGAAAAGAAAAGACGATTCTTGATTCGACGGGGGAACCCCGATCGAAGTTGGTTGCGAGAGAGAGAAAGAGAGGGAGGATATTCTGAGTCTCATCTCGCGGGAATAAAAATGATCGAATAGCGTTCCTCGACGACGACGACGGGGGACTTGAGCCAACTGCGCGAACAAGTGTCCGCGAATCACTTTCGTCTCGCGCGAGCCTTTTTATCCAGCCGGTATATTGTGGATAAATCTCCCCTCCCCCCGTTATCTCACCGATTGTTCATTCGACACTGTCGCACCGGGCAAGACTGTTGCGCGCGCCAATTTCACGGATCCTATATTAAGAGTGTCTTGGAATTCCGGCGGCGGTAATCGAATAGAGTGGCTGATGATGAGGACTGAGGGAGGAGAAAGAGAGAAAGAGGAGAAACTTTCATAGTTAGCGCATTACGGAGACAACGGAGTTTTATCGCGCTTCCTACGGCGGTCTATTCCGCGCGTTAATTCGTGTCCGAGAGGGGCGAAACGAAATTACGAAACAAAAGGCGGGGGCGCGCATAAAGTGTCGGACGCGTGCTTCGTTTCTCGTAGATATTCGATTTGTATGGGGCGTTCGTGCTCCGCTGCATACTACGCGGATAGTATGCAGATAGGGGCTAACCATGTCGTGGGGAGAAAGAGAACGGATAAGACAACAGGGGGAGGGGGGTCGCGCGTGGATTCCCGATTACAACACCGCGCCCGGTGCAAGCGACGTCGGTACGCACTTTCGGAAATTCCCCGAGAAGTTACGCCCCGCGATAACGGACCTCGTCGAGCGCTCTCCGACTCTCGGCTCGATTCCTCGCGACGGTAACTCGAGGAGTGTGCCGGAGGAGAGAGTACGACGGGAATTCGTCGAGGAAAGTAAGCGGGCGTGTGTGCGCCGTTGGGGGGAGGCGAAATAAAATGGAAGCGCGTAAAAATTCAACGGAAAGTCCGAGAGTTCGGCCAAAGAGAATTCGCAATAGTCTCTCTGCGCGCGCGTAAGAGAGAGAGGGTGGAAAGAGACGGAGCATGAGAGTAGGCCATTTTACGTTAAACAAGAGAAACTAATATGAGCGAGTAAAATCACGGACGTTACGCGCGCAACAACGCAGATAACTAAACAACAGGGGGATACACATGATAAAATGCTTCTGTAGGAAATAACTAACTTCTGTTAACCGCGTTCGCGTCAGCGAGAGCGGAGAACGGTGCCAACGCGCGGAGAAAACCGCGGAACAAAATATAGGCTACAAAGAGCGTGGATGATTTAATAGTGGAAAAACTCTCCCGGCCTCCTTCTCTCTCTCTCTCTCTCTCTCTCCCTTCGTGCCATCAGGTCAGACAATATCCGCGCCCGGTTCCGGTCAGCCGGTCTACAAAGCTAGAGGCGACTTGCCAGAGGATAGGATGAAATCCCTTGGGATACCGAAAGCGACGGATCGAAAACTGAGTCAACCCTCCTCTTCCCTCTCTTTCCGTCCTCTTCCGCTGCAGGTCGGAAGAGCCGTAGCACGCCATCGGGCTTGTGCAAGGGATATCATCTCTTTGAGAAAGAGCTTTAATGCCAGTATTAAGCCTCACCGATGTCGCGTATTCTGCGACTAAATGTTTCCCCGGCGGCGGTAATCGAATCGGGGGAATTCGGTGAATCGCGCCGGAATGAGTAAAATTGCGAGCATCGTGGCGAGCGTATCGAGCGGGACGAGAGGGCGAAGCGAACGAAAATTGGGGCGCGAAAAATAATATCAGTGATTGTTATTATTATTATTATTATTACTACTAATCGTTACTCGATTTTGTGGTAACGAAACTCGCGTTTTCACCCAGTCGGATTTGCCGACGTGACGGGCGGGGCAAAAAGAAGATTAATTCTCCGATTTTATCTCGCGATAATCCTGCGCTTCTTCCGACGCGTGCGATTAGCGTGACCTTGTGCGAATTAAAAATCGAGAGAGAGAGAGAGAGACCTCGTGCGCGTGCGCACACTGGTATACGCGGGCGATGTAGTAATAAATTTTTCTACCCCACCGGAAGGAAGGACAGAACGATGCTCGTCGCTCATTAAGCGTAATCTGATCAAGGACGTCATTAATCCTTGTCCGGTTACTCGTCGAAGAAGAGCGCTTCTTTGTCGTGAAACAAGATCGGATCACTCGCCGTCGTCGTTACCGCCGGGATCGACTCCGATCTGGCCCTGTCGCGCGCGTGCGCGCCGGGCCCGATTAATTATATTACAATCACTGTCAAACCCCCCGTTTTATTGGTCACCCACTTTCGTTAACAACGCTAACGCTATGCAAATGCACCTTTCCTTGGTCGCCGTGAATGCGGATCGCTTTTGTGTTTTTCGACGCATCAGCCACGTCAACCGCTCGACTACGTCAAGTCGTATAATTGATTACCGTCCAGAGCGAGGGGAGGAGAGAGAGAGAGAGGGTAATATCGAATGCTGCGGTGACAGCCGTCCATTCCTGACGAAAATAAATGCATCGCTATTTTCGCGAAAAGTATCGCAATCGCGATCCTATTACGCAACGTTATCGCGCGAGTCATTTGTTTTTTCCTTCCACTCCACGTTTCGCATATCTCGCATTCCGCGCCGCTCCCATGTGCGACGAGATGCGCAAACTGAATTAATTATTATGAATATATACAGGTCCACTCGATTAGAGTCGACCGCATATAGAGCTGCATTTTTAGTATCGTGCGGTGTGCAAAATTTTACACTCGGTTCGAATTTCTTCAGAAATGCGCGAAATATCGCGCAGAGCGTACGCAACGCAAGTATTTTTACGCGGTTATCTTCCCGAGGGAATTCATTTCTCCATTGCGTGAACAATTTTCACACCGTGACCGTATAAGACCTTTTAATAACACCGCGATTCTCGCATATGTGTGTATCCGCAATTTAACCGTGTATTAAAAATACAATTTCCGCGGTCTTATCGCGCTGTATTAAACGATGACGGTGGAGCGTCGCGCGAGGGTGTGGCTGTATGCTGGCTGCGCGTGTGTATGAGTGTATCGGTTCATGTAAATATCATTCGCGCGAGGCCCGGCGAATTGAGAACGGCGGGTCGCCGAAGTGGGAATGGCATCATGGGTCAGTTTGGATCGGGTAACTTCACTCGGCTAAGTATCGCCGAAATTGCTCCGGTAACTGCTGGGTGGTGTTACTTCAATCTGCATAACAATAGGGCATACGGCCACGTAGACGATCACTGCGGCGAGGCGGGGGAGGCGAGGGACGGATTAGCAGTTGCGCTCGATTCCGCCGTGTCTTTCGGGTGTCGATTAAAATTCGCGCCGATGCTGAATAGCCGCCGCGTCAGGTAGGCGAGAAACGTTCGCGCGTCGTCACGCCGCCTCACGGAATATTTGGAATAATACGAATTTACCTCCCTCCCCCCGCCTTCTTCTCGTTCCTGTATATGTGTATGCGAGCCGTAATGTGATTTTGAAAAATTATCCTTGAGGTATTTCAGGTGAAAGTAAGAGGAGGGAGCGGACGCGCGTGCTCGCGAAATGCAAATCCGCAAACTTTGCGTTCGAATCGCGAGCAAACTTTATTCCATGTTATTACGAGAACCATGTCGCTCCGCTGTCACATCGGGGAAACGCGAGTGACAGATTTCGCTCGGCTTTTAATAAGGAGACAATAAAGGATAAAAGATCGCGCGCGCGAGAGAAAGATTGCGGAAGCGCGGAATGCAAATCCGCGCAAGCCGCGTCCTGATAATAAAACTTGTCTGATGCAGGACGAAGCAATGAAATATTATGTTGGACGTGCTCTCCGAAGAGAGTACATCAAGATCGCGAATAGCGTCTAATAAACGGAGAGACAGTCGTATAAATTGTCGCTTCTTTTTACAACGCGACCCGATATATATATGTACGTGTGTCCTCTTTCTCCTCTCACGGTAACCGTCGTTTTCGTTTTCAGAACCTCGTAAAAAGCTCTAGCAATTAACGAAGTTTCATGGCCGCAGACCGGCCCATAACGAGCCGCGCGACAAAGTTTCCGCAGCGCTAATGAACTATAATTGTCGGGAAAATGGAGTCGAAAATCGGTCGAGGTCGTGTTAAACGCAGACATTTTTTTGCAGCGCCAACCAGCCGCCGATTGCTAGTGATTAAGCACAATTGAACGCGCTATTATTAAAAGAGGAGCACTTTGTGCCGCGAATTAACAAGTAGCCGGTATGAACATTCTCGCCGCTCTGTTGGCAATTATTTTATATTATTTTACAATACCGTGGCTATTCTCCCCGGCGATATATTTCCACGTAAAATGGAGATTTTTGTTTAATTATAGCCGCGCAATAATAAATAACCGATAGAATATCGCAGTTTTTCGCACTTTGGCGCACTACCGTGATTTGTAATTACAGATTCGATGATAATTCCTTGACGTGCATCGGCGACACATGACATTGATTATTCGGAAAGAGAGCAGAGCGCGCAAGTTGAAATTTATAGTATCTCGCGACTAAGTTTAGAGAGAAATTATATTCGAAGCTTCCAAACTTTGGATTTCTGAACTTTCGACACATTATGTTCGAATAATGAATTTTTGAAACGTGGAATTTCGAGCATTCGGATATTCGAAAAGATGTATTTACGACGTCTTAGGACGTCTTAATGTTACCTGGGTTGAACCGACCACTTTTAAATTGCGTAGCATTTTCTTGAAACTCTCCAGAATTAGTTCTGTTAACAGCTTCGATATTTCGAAGGTTTGAATATGTCTGTCGAACAGTACCACCCTTAATCTGTCCGGACCGACTGTCTGCTTTCCCGACCGATTATTCGTCGTGATGCACTCGTTATCCTTCTCGACACCGGCTACAACATCTTCGAGGCGACGAGCTCGTTTCTGATCGTATCGAACACCACCTGTTCGGAGCGTGCGGTGTCGATCCTGCCCCGAGTGTCCCGCGCGCAGACGAACGCCTTCGAGTGACTCAACTTTGTTATTAATGACGCGCTCGAAGCGTGGTGAGAAGCGCCGGGGGATTTATAGACTCTCCGGGATACGCGAGTCGAGAAAGAGAGAGAGGCGCAAAAAGAGGCCTCGTTTTATCGTCGGAAAGTTTCCCCCGCGGCGGTGCTTCCAGAAATGATGGCGGACGGGTCAAAGAAGAAGGTAGCTGGCTGAGTTTTTCTCCGGGATTCGCCCCCGGGTCTGCGGTCGTTTCTTATCCGCGGGCTTGTGATGCGGAGGAGGAAGGCGCCTGACCCCCTCCCCTTCGCCCCTTTCGTTACCTTTTTGTGTGTGTGTTTGTGTGTCACTCTGTGTGCGGGCGGATTCTTTGTTTCAGGTGCATCAAAAGACGTCGCGCCTCGGCACGACGACGTTCGCGCGAACCACAGAAAACATCGTTAATGCGCGGTTGAAAAATTCATGAGTTCGCTCGCTCGCTCGCCGCGACTTTACTCGCTCGGCAAGTGTGTTTGCATCGCGTTTGCGAGATGATTTGCAAGAACGGCCTCTCCGCCGTGTTACGAAACACTCGAGCGCGCGTTTACGCGAGGAACCGAGACGCGCTAACGGCCTCGATTTTATTCCGTCGTTATTTCCCACCGACATTCGGAAACTGCGAAATTTTCCGTGAGTGCGTGTCACTCTCACTCTCCCTCTCTCTCTGTCTGCCTGTATAGAATGTCCGAGAAGCGGAGTGTGGTAAGAAGCGCGCGACGGGTGTCGCACTGAAAAGCTCACGCGGATCAGCCCGATGCGATATCCTCCTTTCACTTGGCGAAGACGACGTCGCGACCGACAAACAGACAGACAGACGCAATAATCGTAGCTGCGGCGAGCTCAAGGGGGCTCGGGAAGGAAGAAAGTGTGCAAGAAAGATAGAAAGAAATTTGCGCGGGCCTTTTTGCTGGCCGCGTAAGCTCTGGCTTCCGCCCAGAGGATGACTGTGCACTTAATACCTTTAATATCGCGTTTTATTAAAACCTCGTGCCAGAAATGAAAGCCAGGCGCGGAGGGGGGAGCGGACGGGGCACGGGGGTTTAATAAAAGCGAAACAAGCGGCCGAGTCAGCCGATAGGGAGAATATTTGCCAAAGAAATAATTACGGGACAGGGACGTAGGTAGGCGGGGACAGCGAACGCCAGCGTCACCGGGAATACCTTTCGCTGTCGGAGGAAACCCGAGAGAGCGAGAGTGTTACATCGAGAAATTTGATTAGACCGTCTCTCGGCCCGTACTTCGACAAATAGGCACTGAGGGAAGAGTTTCGTTAATGTAACAAGCCGCCAGTTCCCGCGACAAATTTGGTTTGTAGATACAGAGATGAGAAATGAGTTCGTATACAGTAAACAATTTTGTGTTAGAAAGTACGTATAAGTATGTGTTAATTTAATATGATATTTGTGTACTTCTTAACACATTACCCGTGTTAAAGTAATACGTGATTTCAATTAGCCGTTTTCAGCGCGAAATTTCCTACTGTGTCGTGGGAACAGATATTTGTGAAAAGTCGAAGAACGAAATACTTGTCGTTGACAAATATATATTACTGACATTATGAGCTCTATTAACAAAATGTGTCGTGTATATGCAACAAATAGACAAAAAAAGAAATGTAGTTCGTATCGTAAACGGTATATGGTTTGTTGAAATGTTTTGAAATTATTTGCAGCAGTAACAGATGGATTTGTTTTCCTATCAGGTCATCAAATAACAAGCGAATTCTTCTTCCTATAACTGAAGGATTTCTCTCAGTAGGGCAAAATAGTACACCATACATTCTCATATATCACACGTATGTCTTCTTAATTATTTATCGAATAAACACTTTATTCGCGCAAACTCTTTTCTTCGCCTCTTTGATTCCTTATTGCGTTCTTAAAATATTTAATCCTTGAATTTCGTATTAAATTGAATTCCAATATTTATACTTAACTGAAACGACCCGCTTTTACGTATTAATATCGACATAAGGAATATCTCGTGTTCCAAATTGTACGATTAAGAGTAGATTAAACAATAATTTAATTGCTTATACAGCCAAGTGAATATCTATAATTCGCTTATCTCGCGCTCTCCGCATCCATTTAACAATATAACAATTTCCCGACATTATCTCGGCAATTAGCGATAATACGTATCTATTTCGGAATAGATACGCGTTATCGAAAATACGATATCGATATTTAACGTCGTGCTAAATATAACGTAAGAAGACTATGTGCAAACAACTAGAAATCCTAGCTACGCCACTGTCATCCCTTTCGCGCGTCTTACGACCCTCTGGCTCGCATATACACGCACACGGGCATGCACACACGTACACACGCAACGTGCGTGCACGCACATTGCGGGCCACGCACACCGGGGTAACGGGGTTAATTGAGTATTTATATGAAGAGGATTTAATTTGCGCGGAAGTTCGCGCGGGTAGTCGCCGCCGCTTGCTTTGCGAGCGCCCGGCAAATTGAACAAATTAAGTACGTGAGAAGCTTTTTCATTGGAAAACTGCATTCCCACGGCGGGAAACATTTGTCGAATAATTCATCGATATCGCGACATTGCTTCCCCCCCTCCCCTCTCCCTCCGTTAAAACGGGTTTAATAAACAGCACGGCGAATAAAACTAATTAACAAAATTGCGATCGGAGGACGCGACGTGAATCAGGAACGAAGATGAAAAACTAATTAAATGAATGACACAATATCGTGTGTCGAGCGCCGCAACGACGCGGCGACGGACGGCGCGTTATCGTAATGTGAAATTACCCGCTAGGCATGGGCCGGATTACTAACGACCGTAATTATTTGAAATTAACTCGTAATCCGGGAAGAAAAGCGGCCATTCGTAAATTACGCGTGTGATTTGCGGTTCTAATCCCGCGCCCCGACCTGATTGGATTACTTCAGCGCAGACAGGGATAACGCGTTTCCCATTTGCAAAACTGCCTGAGCTTCGCGTGAGTTAATCACGACCATAATTTAATCATCGCTGTCCCATCGAGTTATTTCATTCACATTCGCGTCTCGGTGTCGCGCAATATTTTTCCCGCGAGCACGAATAATATATTTCTTTGGAAAAGTAACCGGAGTTCTTGAAAATTCGCCGAACTTTTAATCGAATTGATCTTACTAATTATTATTATTAATTATGATTATTAAAGCGAAATAGTACATGTCGCATGTTCGATCCGTCAACATATTATCTGACGTTGTTCGCCGCTTTTAAATAATCGTTTGATCACACGTACACAGTAAAAAAATTTGGTGTTAAACTTAACATATTTCACATGTCCCGAACGGTCGGCGAATTCTCGCAAGCTCTTAGTAACAGTTCGGATAATAATCACCGGCGCCTCTCCTCGGGATTTCTCTCCCGACGTCGAGCGCGACCGCGAGTGGAAAAAAAGATTCGTCTCGAGCGAGCTCGCAGACGATGGATGCTCGTAAATCAGAGGGAGCCCGGGGAAGTAGCTCGGGAGAGAAATCTTTGAACGTCCGTGATACGACTACGGCTAAAATTCTCTTTGAGCCCTGCGCCGTGGGAGCAAGCGGCGGGCGTCATTGCGGCCGCGCGAATGCAAAAAGGCGACGGTCTCAAAAGTAAAAGCGCGTGGCATTCGTCTTTCTCCGTGTCTTCCGCTCCGCCGGCGTATCCGTCGGGTATCTTGACTTTTAGATTACGGAGATCGGGTGATTTATTTCCCGAACCGGAGGAACGACGACGAGGACGTGCGCGCGCCCACGTGAATCGTCCCACGATTGGCAGCGATCGCGAATACGGAGGATCATTGACAGCACCGTCGCGTCGCTTTGCGCCGAGACCTCTTCGGGATCTCTCTTCGTTACGGGGAAAATTGGCGAGACGTGTACGCTCGCCGAGAAATGCCAAGCGGGAGGATGATGATGGTCGCGTAAAAAGAGAACTCGTTTCAAATATCGGGCGAACGTTCGCCAGTCAGCGAACGTTTTTGAGACGTTGCTTTTTTTTTTTTAATTAAATTAGATCGTTTGATCAATTTTATTTTCGTCTTCAACGTATAATTTTATGCTTGTACCATCGGTAAAAATGGCCCTGAGCTAATCCGAGATCTTTCGAAGAAAGAAATAATTACTTGATGAAAAATGTTTGCGAAATGATGGCTGCTGGCCCTTCATTTCGGGTTAATATCGTGCTCGTGTAATAATCGCCGTGACGTTTCGCTGGTGACACAATACTCCCTATAACATCGCGAGGCTAATTTCAAGAGCCCTCGTGAATTTCAAGTGTACTGTAACGTGACATAAATTAGCATCGCTTAATGGTGCTCCTGCATATCGTTAAACGCGACCGGCAGTGCGACCGCGACCGCCCGAGTGTTACTATTCCGCTGATAGACTACTTGTCCGGGCTCGTGCAATTCCGATGCATCAAACATGCATGCGGGACTGCTGCAGAGACGGGGTGGGGGAGGGGGAGGGGAGAGATAGAAGAAGGGAATATCGATTATCGATAATGATGCAGGCGAGAGTTCTGCAAAAACTGTCGATTCGTGAAAAAGACGTGCTAGCCGGGTGTCAAATATACCGTCAAATATAATGCGTATCATTTTTCTCGAGAAGATTCCGCCGCGTTGAATAGTTTTCTCGGCTGATTCTGACCCCGGGCGGATCAGTGTTTAGTATGAAAAAGATTAAAATTTACAAAATTTCTAGAAATCCACCAGCATCGTGACGTTGCGGCGAATTACACGAAAAAATTATGTTTGTTATTTGCGATTTGTAGTTTTATCGGTGAAGTTGTAGCCAAATTTGATATCGTGATATTTCAGTATCAAATATGATCAAGAAGTCCATTTTTATAATAATAAGTTCTAGCGACGATAACTTTGCACATACATTGCTGTTGCGGTTTTGTTAGAACAGCAGAAGGGCTATGGTTGGCGCTGGAAATCCCCGTAATTTTAACGAGACTAATGAATTCTTTCTCTCAGTGTACGTCGACATTGCCGCGAGCGTATACGACGAAAGCACAACGTCGACGTGCGATTGCAGCGTGTACGGCGAGGTATTTCCCGTATCTCGGAAAATATTTCCGAAAATGCACGTTAACGATGTAGGACCTCGATAAGACTGGTAACGAGACGTTTTCGGGGCTGCTCGTGACTACTTCTCCGAAAACATCGTTTCAAGACGCGCCTCAGTCTCGCGATATATATTCCCCGAAGTTGTGCCGCAGGCGTATAAATCAAAGTTTGGCGGATGCGTTTTCACGCGCACACATACATTAAGAAGGCGGAAGGAGGCATAAAGTTCGATAACTCGGCGCGTTGTGGCGAAAGATCAATGGCCCGACGTTGATTCTTGACGCTTTCACGTCAAGCCGGAAGCACCGAGAGCTCAGCTCCTCGGTGCTTGATAACAAAGCAGTTCGTGTTATCTTGTTTCAAGTAACGTCGACGACGATGACGACGACGACGTCGTCGTCGTCATCAACGCGTCCCGGCACGTGGAAACGTGTAAAGAAAGGCCACGTACCAACCATGTCGTCAGTCATCGTCGTAAGAGACACGACAAGAAGACTTTCACGACGACGAGCTCCGCTAGAGTCTAGGGTTATCCCCATCAGCTCCGTTTCATGTATCCGCGAGCTGACGCTCTCACAGGTGGCACGAAGACAAGCGACGTTTCACGATGACGATGCAATGGTGTACTCGAGAATTCACCTATCCGCCGGGATATTATGGAACACTTACGTGAAATATTGCTCTAAGTAGTACCGCGATGGGGAGGCGCTTTAACATCGCGCTGGGAAATAAACTCGATGAGCAATTCGATTAGCAATTTCGATTATCAACCGCGATGCAACTAGTTCCTCATTTTCGTATTTACTTCTCTCGGCTCTGTCCACGATTTCGAACGTCTATATAAGGAAAAATGAAATTAAAATTATCAAACTCACTGCAAATTATAGTCATTTTCAGCGACTACCGTATTTTCCGCTGTTCCAACACAAATTAACAGCAATATGCGTATGATAACGCGATTATTATCATTATAATAACATTTACCGCAAAATAGATTTTCTGACTGTAATTATGCATTTCATCGAACAATTACAACAGTGACGCGCATATCAAGCATTATTGT
The DNA here is from genome assembly GCF_001313825.1 of Dinoponera quadriceps. Lineage (NCBI taxonomy): Eukaryota > Metazoa > Arthropoda > Insecta > Hymenoptera > Formicidae > Dinoponera > Dinoponera quadriceps. The sequence continues at coordinate 237,175 of NW_014554780.1, forward strand.
CACATTGTACAAGTGTGTCTGCCGTTGAAGAAAAAAGAAGAAAGAGGAAAACAGCCGCGATTTCTTCAATTGGAAGTGATATGACAATAGACATATAAAAGAGACTGAGCATTGCTATTGGAGAGCTGAAGCTCCGAGATGGGAGGACAGGGATATGTTAGCAGTGGAGCTTTCTCAGTCACACAGTTATCGTACGAGTGGACGGCACAGGGGAGACAGAAGAATAAGCACGACGAAGGAAAAAGAGGGATATTGTGTATTTGATTGTGTGAGTTAGTTTATAATACTTATAATCGTATGTCGCATTTCTTCTTTCCTTCTCCCCGCCAACTACACAATTAGACAAGGACGACACCACTATCTCCATTACCCTCTCTTAGTAATGCCGGCTTCGGCCCTCCAGCAGAAGTGCTCAGTCTATTCTATATGTCTGTGGATACGATGGAGTTGTGAAAAATCTGTATTAAAAAAACCAGGAACGTCGCGCGAGATACTTTGGGTGGGCGACGATCGTGCGATCTCCACACCCGGAGACCGCCATATATCGAGCGACCGCGCGACCACGGTATCAAATGATCAAAGGCGTCGGTAGCGTTTCACGGTTTATAACGGGTGCTCGCACCTCAGAGTGAGAGAGAGTTTGCAAGTGGCGAAGTTGCCCGCGGCGCACCGGTTGAAGACGATAGGCGAAGTGGACAGAACGTGTTTCGTAATCTACACGATTCCGTCGCTGTCCTCGAAGTTCCTCTGCGACACGAAAGCTGGATGCAGCCATCCGATTCCCACGGATGTCGGACGGAACTCCACGGTTGATGCGGAGACCGTTCTTTAGCGCACGTAGACGTGCGCAAAACGACCAATGCGAACCGTCGGCGCTCCGAGGTATCGATACCGGTGCTACTCGGGAGATCGCGGAAGAAAGAAGGGGGCTTATCGATTCGGGCGTCCCTGATGCCCCGGTATGTCGCTCATCGCGTTATCATTCTTTTTTAACGAGCACTCACCTCTTTTTCTCTCCCCCCCCCCTCTCTCTGTTTCTCATTACACGACTCGTATAAAATTATATTTCTCATTGAAGCGGAGAATTAAATGATAATTGACTGCCGCGTTGGAAACGTGAGTAGCGCGACATAAAATGCGAGTCGATGTAAATGTTACGGTGTGTGGGAAGGTAATTTCTTTTTTTTTTATACACGTTATTGGCTTTGTATATTTTTCTCGATAATTTCTTTCATATTCGTCCTGTGCAATTTTAATTCTACCGGGGAACCGCTTAGAATTCTCTCTCTCGGTCGCTCAAGACAGCATCTCTCTTTCGCGCGCTTCGACCGGCCTTTCATTGTTGGCATTCATTGCCTTGTCACGGATTACACGCGTATTACATTCAATCATCAGACTTCCATTCAAATTAACGCGTTAATATTAATATTATGTTACATACTACAGAGCGTCGTGATAATCGGCGAAACAACGACTCGATCGTAGTCGGGCCGAACTCGCTGAAGAGTAATTTATTACACGCGCGCGAATTAAACGCGGGCGGACGTTCGACGCTCGACTGACGATATCCGCGCGCGCGATTCGTATTTAAAATTGGCGATATCTGTGTATTGATTGAAAATGCGCCCGGGCGGAGCGTTTAAAGCGGAAATTGATTACACGGGCCGGAGTGCCGTTTCCAATTTATGAAAATAATTCGAACGCCGCTCGTTCGAAATCAGCGCGTCGCCGCTCTCGCCTGACGCCCCTCTCTCCGATATTTTCGGCGAGCTAATTTGGAGAGGTCGGGTGTATCGCGCGAAACGAAATGCACACCGGCGCTACATTTTCGGAATTTCTGTCTCTGGCGTGGCAATTACCGCTAGACTAGAAAGATGGGAGAGGTCTTTGCATCGCGCGTCGAGTAACGTACGTGAGCCGTTCGTGGGTGTAAGCCGCGGGAACCGCACGAGCAATTGTTCGAGAATTCGCTTCCCGTCGTCGGTGGAAGGACTCCGCTTCACTGACGAGAGATGCAAGTTCGATGTCCTTGGGGAACACGCGCGATTCTCGAGTGGTCGAGCTGCTATCGACGATAAATCGCCGCGACGGAATATTCAGGCGCGCTGAGCGCGCGTCGTTTATCCGAGAGCGCGCGAATTTAGCGCGAATTCTCTCTCTTTCTCGTTAACGCGGTAGATTCTCGCACGGTGAAGCTGAGGCTTCGAAATTACCGACAAAAATTCTGCACTCCTACAACAATCTCCCCGTCCTCCGCCCCCTGGCCCCGGTTAAAATTATTAACCGAACGCGCCAGCGCACGCGGAGTCTGCGGATAACACATTTCCCGAGCGCGCCGTATTAATTTCACCGCTAAGCCCGCGGGTAGGGGGAGTGAGAACATCCCCCGCGCCAGACAATTCGTTACAACGGTAATTAACAGCTCTATCGTGTCGTGTAACACTTATCCGCGGCTTAACTCTCTCTCTCTCTCTTTCCCCCGAGCAAATAAGAATGATCCCCTGGCCTGCGAGCGTTTCGGCGGGCACGCCGGCCCGGCCACGACTTCGCTCCGTTCCGCCCCGCGTCTACTCTCGGCATCGAAAGCGTTCGCATGATTGCCCGGAATCCACGATCCGCAAAATCCATGCCCCGTGCTCGCCTAAGGCGCGTCGGGGATCGGGGCGTCTATAATTTAAGCTCTGCGTATCAATCGCCGAGGGGCGAGTACGGCTGGAGGAGCAATTTACGTGGCCGGGGGGAGGAGAGAGATCGCCGTGGTGGACGACGTAGAGGCGGCGGTCGGATAGTCGGGGGCGATTTCCAGGGTGGTTGGGGTGACTGACTGGAGTTCGAGGCCTAGGGGATGATTTCCCGGTGGGCTGAGGGCGGTCCAGACGAGACGGGGCTGGCTGGTTAGGCTCGCGCGCGTGTATATTGATCCCCCCGGCTCTCTCGTCGCCGCGCTCGCTCTACGTGGCCACCCGGATCGCTTTTGCGGTTTTACCTGTTTGCGCGCGGGCGTTCCCTTAGTACCTTTTTCCAGGCGGTCGGCTGTGCGTCTCTCTCTCTCTCTCTCTCTCTCTTTTTCTCGCTCGGTCCGGGGGAGAGACGCGTCAACGAAACTGAAAGTTACGACACGCATCGTGTTCGCGATTTCATAGTCCACCTCGTCATTGTTGAAGTGACGGTTGAAAGTTCGCTTTGCGAAGCCGATATCTCCGTTTGTGCCCGTCCGATTGGCGACCGCGACGAAATTTGGGAATTTCTCCCTTTCTCCCTCTATCCTCCCTTCTTTCTCTTTTTTTTCTCTGTGAAGTGTCGGCTTGTGATTTTACCGGTGTTTGGGCGCGCGCGTTCACGCTCGCTCGCTCACTTGAAACTGCACTCCGAGTTACGCTTTGGGAATATTTTCAGTTATTTTATCGCGGATCTGTCGGTTTGATCCGTTTTTGTTGCCGATACGTATCACTTTCGGTCGATCACACAAGACCCTTGAGTGATTATCTCCGGAATCCTCGAGTGATCATCCCCGAAGGGATCGAGCGCGCGTAATGCCTGCGTCTTACGAAGATCCATTTTCTTCAATCCCCAACTTGTATAGATTAGAATTGTTTCGTAGATCTGATAAGTCACGGGACGATCGCGAACATCATTAAATGTCATCGTATTTGCGTAACATCGTTACAACTTTTTCCTAATCGTGCCGGATAATTAAACAGGTTTAACCGCGTTCTATCCGCTCCCGAACCCATCTCGCGTTCGAGCTCCCTCTCCCTTCGTCGTTGCCGAATTTTTGGATCACGTTACACTCGCTTATAATAATTAGCCGCGACGTTATTCTTAGGGGACTCGATCGGGCCGTAATGAGTTTCCTTCAGCCCCGCGAGCTCTCCTGTCCCATCCTGTTAAGAATTAGGACCGGCTGCGAGCTACGGAAGTGGCTGCAGCAGGATGGAGCAATCGAGTTACCCCGTAGTCCGCCATATTGGCGGCACCGAAATTTAATAAAGCTGATTGGTAAATTGCCACCGAGACCCGTAGGAGAGAGAGGTGGCTTTCCTCGGAAGACACGACGTGCTCGTGACGGTGTGTCCATACACACGGCGTACACACACACACACACACACACACACACACACATACATATATACACGACTCCATATATACTCACACGCAAACGTGAGTGTGTAAGGTGTCACCCTCCTGCGAAGTTCACATGGATTAGCGGGAAAGAAGGCTCTCAGGCGAGCCGAACCTGCTGGATCTCAGTATCCTCGAAAGAGGCGTCGGTGACGACGAAAGCGGAACCTCGATGTGTAGCAATTACCAATACGTTTTGGTGTTCGTGTTGACTCTGGTTTTCTCTCCCGTGATTTTTCGATTACCGATACGTCGCGCGATTTTTCCCGCCGGTGGTTATTCGCAACGTCGAAAGCCAACTCCGAAGTAAGCAATGATATCTGCGAATTTCAAGTGGCGAGTAGTCTCAAAACAAACAAATGATCCGCTTCTTGAAAGTAGTCGAGTTTGACATATTCCGGCAATAAGGATAAAAATTTAACACGAGGCAGTATCCTCGCGCAGTTCTTCGGCATCGTTGAGAAGTGATAGCTGCACGGAAAGAAGGAAATTAGCTGTCCGTGTATAATTCAGTTGCCAAATCTAGTTTGCGGCTGTGGGGGATGAAAACTAGGTACAGAAAAAATTAGCTAAATTAACTAAATTTCAATTGCATTACGTGGACAATTAATTTTCACCTGTGAGAGCTATTTCTTAGCTGCGACAGCTAATTTTTAATCGTGGGAGTTAATATTTTTTTTTTTTCGTGTAGGAATGGTTCGACGATCAAAAGCCCGAGGCCGCTCGCAGCCGATTCTTCCATTCAGCCGTTGTTTCTCGAGTCTGGCTTCGTCTATTCATTTTATCAAGAGGTCGCTTTGCGATAACCGTGCGCATTTGTATTCACGCTTGACGCCTCTCGCGAATGTTTAATGCGCCGTCATTAGCTATAGTGGGTGTAATCATGACATGAGAGAGAGATAAAGGGAATAAGAGAGAGAGAGACAGACAGAGACAGACAGAGAGGGGCCACGCGCGGTCCGGCGTTATTATCGTTATGAAACAAGCCCCGGCTTTGAGCGAGGCCCGAGCGAAATCGGGATCGAATCTTCCGGGGCAATCGCAATAGCCATTAACGTGCTGGAATTCAGAGATGATGGCGATGATCGCGGTGATGGCGGTCGTGTTGCGGTCGACGACGATCAATTGCGCTCTCGACGGCCCCCGTCGCCCGTATTCTGCCCAAAATCCAAGGTTTCTGGCAGATAGGCGGACGGGATACACGAGGAACCGCAGCGGCGGATTGCGTATCGCGTTAGCTCCGCGAGATATGCGAGGCGGCGCGTTTGTTTCGCGAACGTGAGCGACACGGAGAGTGGCGGGAGGGATGGGGGGGNAGGAGGAGAGAGGTGATTGCGCGATCGATTTTGGTATTCGCGAGAAACGATCATTGCCGCTTTAATGATCGATTTAACGGTGATTCGGTATCAATTAACGGTAGATATGCGGATAATTATAGAGTTCGTCTCTCGTCGAATGGATATTACTCTCTTTCCTTCTTCAAATATAGCGGCAAATATTTTTCATCGAAACTGATGTTCTCTCCCCCTCGAACTGTGCGCGTCGGTTGTTACGGAAAAAATTGGGAGCCCGGCTACAGGAATGCCACGGTAGAAGTTACAGAGAGACCGGCCGAAACTGCACAGACCAGGTAAATACGGAATATTGTAAATAACACCCGAAAAATATTTTTGTTCGCAAAGGGGTGACGACAAGCGGCTGGGTAGCCGGACGGAGGAATTATCCGAGGGTTCGGGGTGAATGGGAAGTTGGCCGACCGCGTTTCCACCGTGATTTTCACGATGGAGGCTCTTGAAGGGGAAATGTTGATCTGTGCTAGGTAGCGTTTCGAGAAAATTCGCGCTAGCCGAGGTAAATGTGAAAGACTTCGCGGATCCTCACAAATGCGTTCGAGACGTAATTCTGTATTATTAAGTCACTGTACTTTAGCGTCAGCCAACAAACAGTTCAGACTAGCCTTTGGCTGCTGACACGTCGCTTTCAGGCTGCTGGGGGAGGAAGGGGGCGAGGGGGACACGAGGAGAACGTCATAGCGCGCGGAGAGTGCTATCCGTGGAAAATATTAGGGTCGACTAGTCACCTGCGTGAAATGGCTGAGCAACGTTCTAGAAAATCGCGAGCATCAATCTCGCGGGAATTTACATCCTTCTCGTGCGGTTGCGCCGCAACCACCGCATTATGCGAAAGACGCAACCCTGCATTACCTGTAGCCACCCCTGCCTTCTGATCGGTTGCCCCGTGTGCAGCTATTATCTTACCATACATATCGGTTGTATATCGCATTTCGACGTTCATTATCGCGGCAATATTCACCGGTTGTAATTCTCTATCCCGTCGTATCCCTCGCCTTCGTCCTTCGGTAATAATTAATTTTATCTTATATTATTATATCTCATATCTTCTTGTTTGTGTGTCCCTCGTGTTTATTTCATTTTTATATATTTCACCGTGTCGCCGCTCCCCTCACAGCGTCGCTAAAATCCCGAAAGCAAGAATCGGCCATGACGATAATCCTCCAGCGTGCAAATATCCTCGGACGTCGCGCTGAAACAGCCGCGCAACGCACGCGCGCGTAAATCGTGCTTCTTTTCTGCCGGACGATAACGCGTCATCCGGCGTTATCGCTCCCCGGTGTGTTTATATCGAAGGGGTTCCAATGGCGTCGAAGGAATTCGCGCTCGCGCTATTTGATTTATCACGAGCTTCGGGACGGGCGAAAACAAGGAGCGCGAGCCAATATTAATCTGCACCCCTCCGGGGAGGGAGGGGTTGCAGATTACGCCTGTCTGCCGCCGACGAGCTCTTCCCCGTCCGTTCTTTCTCGGCTTGTTCGAATCGCGGCGGGCGATTGTCGGAGAATCCTCGCCGTTCGACATTCCCCCCCTCGTAAACTACCATATTTCCCATTTTTTCCGCCCGGTAACGTTTTAATTTCGTCCATCAATTGAAGGCCCGGCGCGGTGTAAACGGATGCGCGCGACTCGCGATCGTTTCCTCGTCAAAGTAAAGCCCGTGATAAAATGGTACACGGGGGTAAAAGAAGTCGGTGCTCGCGGCAGAACGGAGACCAGATGAAAAATCGGTTACAAGAAATGAAAACCCGGCGACAAGAAGCGATATCTCCGTTACCGCGAGACTGAGAACGGTTCGTGTGAACATTCAGCTCCATTAAAACTCGGTTGACACAACTGAGAGCAATTGACTGAGTAGAAGCCTCCTGCAAAAATCTTTCTGTTCCTGTTCGCACACAGAAAGATATTACTTGCCTTTGCGAAGAAAAATAATTCCTCAGTTTATCTTTCTTATTTTAAGTGATGGTTGTGTTCAGCGAAGAATATTTTTTTGACAATAGTATTACGAATGTATTCGTCACAGATAATAGGAAAGCTCATTATCATTTACTCGGAAGAAAAATGTATTCTCTTTTCGAGAATATTATAAACTTTGTCGAGGATAAGTTAAATTCGGTTAGTTGGAATAAGTGAACCAAAGTTTTGGTTTTAATGTTTTGATGTAATATTCTTGATTGAAATATTAAACCTTATCACAGGGTTGAAAATATATTTTGAATAATTTTATTGGTTATGAATATATTTTAATACTATACCAAAAAAATATTTCCGTTCGAGATAACCATGAAAAACGATAAAAAAGAAAACGAACTGAGTAACTATTTTCCTTCGCGGTACAAGTAATATTTTTCTCTGTGTACAACCGGATTTTAGTCTGGCTCTCAAGCAACGGAAAATTCAGTTACACCAAATAGAATTGTTTATTTTCTCCGTACAAGAGAGAGAGAGAGAGAGAGAGAGAGAAAGAGCGCAATTTCCTCTGTATCTGAACGGACGAGATTGTTAATAATATTGTCACTTAATAGTCCGCATGTTTTGTCATCGTTCTATCATATATCGCTGATACAACACGTTTTATTTCTCGCTTTCCTCAGATCTCATTTTTGCTCACTCGGTTTTCTCTTCGCCGACGAAGTCATCGCCGGCGGAAAGATATTCGCAATTGACGCGAGTTGAAATCCAACGGCGATCCAGACTCGCGAACTGGGTCACGCAGACACCACGTTGATCGGCGGTGCTCGTGTAATTCGCCGCAGTCTCCGAAATCGGGACTCGGAATTATGTAGCTCGCGTAGGTTGGATTCGGCGGAACGGAGTATCACGCTTGGCTGGCCGAGCGTCGACCGTTACTACTTAGAGAGCTCGGAATCGTTCGTTCCCTCGCTCTTTACTTCTTCCATCCTTATCCGATTTTCCTTCCGTTCTTCTCGTTCGTTTGCTCCCTCTCTCCCTTTCTCTCTTTTTCTCTTCTTTTTCCTTTTTACATATCCTTTCCTGTTTCCGCTCCTCTTTTTCCTCCCTGTTTTCTGCTTCCGCCCGTTCGCTCGGTTCCTACCGCTCCTTCCGACTCGCCTCGAGTCTCTCTTTTTCCGAATTAGCTAAGAGAAGTGCTGCTTAACGCATTACTGTCCGTGCCCGGAATGTAAGGGCAAAAATATCGCGGGCTCTAATCGACTACGAGCGTAATGGCCGGAAAAATCGGGCGTGAGATAAATGGTTGGATGCTTTGATTGACGCGGTTTAATGGAATTACTTTGGCGGTCGAGCAATCTCCCGCGATATCGACAGTATATTTTTAAAGTAAGTCCGATTAACGAAATCGGTCGCGTCGCTACTCACGTAGGGGTGGGGGAGGGAGGGGGGTCGATGACATTCGCGTTTCGCGGCTGTGTCGAGCTTATAAGCGCGAAATAGAGAGAGATAGAGGAAGAGCGAAGCGGCGGGGAAAAAGTTCCATCGATCTATTTATTTCAATCGGAGTAGATTTAAACGTCGAGCGCGTGTCACGCTTTAAAATTCATGCGCGAATTTGCTAGTATTATCTTGGTTTTTATCCGACTCGGTTAATTCGTAAAACACATCCGGTAAATTTATGCATCACGATGTCATACCAGAAAGAAAGAGAGAGAGAAAGAATAAGAAAAGGGGAGGAAGCAGGGAGAAAAAGAGGAAGAGAAGAAAGAAAAATACGTGCGGTCGGAATTTGCGATTGGGAAATCGATTTTAGCGAGATGTAACGTGCAAACGCGTCGTCCCTCTGTAAAATCCTGCCGCGGCGGAGTTCGTGGGCTGTATCAACGCGGGGAGAAGTATATTTTAAATTTAATAATACGCTTTACTCCTTCCCCTTCGTTCCCCTACGTCAGCACAAATTAAGCGGATTTCTTTTATGAGGCGGAGCCGGTTATTACCTTCGAATCTCCGGAGACACGGGACAAAACGAGAGATAGATAGAAGTAGAAAACGCGCGCACAGGTCTCGATATCGATACTAATTAATGGTTTAGTGCCTGGTATCTCGTTTAATGTGGAGGACAGGGGATCGTGAAGAAAATCGCACGAGGATAATGATGGCGGCAGCCACGACACGTTGGAACGCGTAAACACAATCGAGCTCTCTCTCTCTCTTTCTCTTTCTCTCTCAATGCTCCTTTGTGCTCCGTAGTAACACGCGATAAGCCTCGCCCGTGCGTGAACCCAAGAACGATCTGATAATCTCGATTAATCATTTCGCACGATAACGATCGCGCACGCACGTTCGCTCGCGATAAGATAACGCGTAACGCGCGAGAGATTCGCGAATGGCGGTGGAATTCGCGTCCTACGACGTGATAAATTCCAGGACGCCGGCGTTCCGCTTCTTTGTCGGCTGACTTTCGACGAATTAATAGAGCGAGGGGAAACACGGTAATATTAAGTTGGAAGCGTCGGCGGGGCGGGAAACTTGGCGTTCGCGAAATTGCGGCCGATCCCGAACGAGAATCGTTTCTGACGTCCGACGACGACGGTTCGCTACCTACCACCTTCTCTTCGCGACCGGGAGTGAGAATAATGGGAAATTCCTGTCGATCCTCGTGTCAGATTTTCGGACGCGGACGCGACCATAAATTCATTCGTCAATTATCCCGCCGACTCTTTGTGCCCGGAACCGTACTCGGTGTTCTTCGTCTCATCGCCGTCCTATTGGCGGAATGCTCGCCGAGAAGAAAAATGTTTAATTAAAAGGTGAGATTTTGATAAATTAATACGAGATAACGGCGGAGTTGATTGATAGGAAATATGCAAATTATCGAATAAATTGAAATTTTGTGGAGTTATTTTTTGAGCGCCTTCATGACTTGTATTTTGAGTTTTTTATGTTTCAACTTGAGAAAGAGAGAGAGAGGCCGAGTATACATATAAGTTTTTCACAAGATTCGCGCGAAGTTTTGACGCTACAATGTTTCCTTACGGCGTTAACCCCGAGCTATAACGACAAGATCGAGATACGGAGGTGCTTCATCAATGTGCGGGCGGAGTTAATAGGTCAAGTTGATTTTGGAAGCTCGAGTGTGAGATATTGGCGTTCGCGATGAAGAGTGCTCCTTGTAGGTAGGGAGACGAGCAAAGCGAGTGAGGGAATGAACGAACGAACGAACGAACGAGGCGGCCAGCCATTTTTAAGAGCTCTTCGAGCGAGGAAGAGAAAGCGGAAGAGGGAGACTGAGAGCGCGCAGAGTCGAATTCCCCGATAATAGATTGGACCGAACGGTTGGCACGAATCCATCGCGAATCTGACGGACGACAAATCGCAGTTTCGCGTACGTAATCACCTGAGCACTCGTCGTATGTATTTTCGCGAGAATAACGAAAATAGAAAAGCGCAAAGGGCTCCTTCACGAATGATTGATACCAATGAAACGAGACGCTCGTGTATCGTTTTAGACCCATGTAGATGCTGCGAGGAGAGAAAGAGAGAGGGGGAAAGAGGGAGAAATTGGGAAAGAAAGAGAGAGGGAGAGATACACTTTTAGCCCGCTTCAAAACTCGCTACGAGTGTTTCCCTCCGAAGCGCGGTAAGAGATTTCCCTCTGAACTGTAACCATTCGTTACATCCGCGCACTCACACGCCAAGAGGAATCTCTCTCTCCTTCGGATAAGATCTCTCGTCGCTATTTAGGATTGCTACGCAGACAGAATTTCGTAAATTCCCTGACCTTTCCCGGCTTTCCCGACTAATAAACTCTCTCCTCCCTGACGTTTGCGGACTAAAGTCTCGAGTGCAATTACGGCGCGTCGAAAGAGACGGAGAACGGGGCCTCAATAGACGCGAATGAGAAAGAGAAATTATGATATGTTCCATTTATTCGATATATAAATATATATAATCCAATTTCTCTGAAAAATATGTTTCGTTCATACAAGTTCGTTATTAATACTTTATGGACTGAATTTCTGCGTTCCGGCATACTTAATAAAGCTTTCGAAATATATCTTAAAATATTATTATTGACAATCTTTTTATCTTTACAGAGTCAGTTTTCTCACCGAGGAGGATCCCACGGCCGTAACGTCTCGACTGGATTCATCGATTTAGTGAGTCGAGCAATTTGTTAATTTCCGCAACTAATTACCAGCGTCCGTTCTTATCCTCGATCTCTCCCAAATATCCAAGAATTTTGTCACCCATTTGCAAATATGTAAAATATTTTCATCTATTTTCAAATTTTATCCAAGTCCCGGAGAAAAGGTCTAAGGAAAATAGTAGTTATCTGTTAAGTTCGTTATAGTATTCATGTGCGACACCGAGAGACATCGGCGAACGCCGTCGACACTGCGAATCTTCCCGATTTTATTATTATTCATCGCGTTGCGCGGAACGGGAATAAAAATTCTACGAGATTTTCCGGGCTCTCCGCTGCTTTGGATCTCTCACTATCATCGATCCGCCCGGCGACGTCGTCCCGACTTATTCGTCGGAATGACATAGCCGGTCGTCCGATTCGAGAGGTGCACTGCGTCGTGAAATATTTCTCGACAAACATCGGTGGCGGGTCTTTTTATGGCGTCGCCGTGGCAGCGCTACGTGGTACGTAGGTACATACTACGTACGTGACGTCGGGCGCGCGCGCGTGAGCGGCAATATCAGCGCGTTTCCCGCGGCCCGGTTGTAAAACCCACGGTATTAGTTACGCCTTGCGACATAAAAAATGTAGGGCCCTTATTGTTCCGCGCCCTTCGATCCTTCGGTCTCTCTGGACGACCTCGTCTGACGAGCCCATACATAGTTACTGCGGACCCGCCGCCGCCGTTGACACCGCGCGTCGGGAATAAAGTTGCGGAATTGCGGGAAAGCGAAGGGAAAACCGGGAAGCGAGAACGCGAGAGCTCTCAGACAGTGAAAGCGGCGGGGCCTCGTTATGGAATATAAAATCGAGCCGGTCGTTCCTTTTCATTCCTGGTCGGACCCGTACCGTATGGGAATTAATATGAGGCAGGGTGCGTGTATGTGTGTGTGTGAGAGAGAGAGAGGGTTAATCAAGTGCACGCGATATGCACAACCGAGAGACACGAAGTAAAATATATATCTTTCGGTGTAAGCAATATTATCTTAACTGTTTCGAAGTTGAGTTCCGTGTTACTTGGTTATGAATATTCCGCGTGAGGCACGACGGCACGGCGAGTAAAAGTCTCGCGACGTTCGCTTAATATACCGCGAATAAGTGATGCATCGCGAGCGCGGACGACTCGCCGTTAGGACGATAATAACGTTCCTCTCTCGCGTACTTCGCGATGAGTGACGGTCTGGAAGTTTTCTAATCTCTTCTGATTCTTATGCAGATCTCACGGGACGTTTGAATTTTCATAGAAAACGGATTTTCATATGTATCGACTCGGTATGATAACTCCGTGCGTTTTACATTTTCTTCTTCCTCTCCTTCCTGCGTCGTTCTCCCTTTTTTCTTTCTCGTTAACGTAGGTACGTCTGTAAAATCGGTATTCACCTACGAAATTAATATTCAGCGGGGGCTGTCTCGACCTTACTAGTTTTCAGAGATTTCCATTCCGGAGAAGCGGCAGTGCGAGTATATATCCCCGGTACCTTTCCGCGTACTCCTCTCTTCCCGATTTTCTAGATCTCTTCCTTTTCCTATTACGAAAACAGCTTGAAACTACCACCACTCTCGCCGTTATATACACACACACACGCACGCTCTCCCGGAGTAGGTACTTCTGTTCGAGCAGTCGAAATCGAGGATACCGGGAGAGGGAAAAAAATAAATAATGAAGAAAAAGCAAGTATAAAAGAGAACGGCAACGGGAGGGAAACGAAGTATATGATTCGCGATATCGAAATGGAATCCAAATATCGCTGCGTTCCCGCGCTATCAAGATTCGAGACAGTTGCACGTGCTTATCCGCAAGCTTTTATTAAACCCTCTTTATGACTGAGAAGCCTGATATTTTTGTGCATTTTGTGCACCAGCACAGCTACGATCCGGTCACTTAAGTCATTTTCTGCCAATTTTTCTTGACAGGTCACTGAAAAATCCATTGTTGTCCAAAGTGGGTCATGACAGTTACTTTTTTCCTGAGCTGCCGTTAAATATGTGAAATTTTAACACAAATCGATTCCTCGGTTTATCCTGCGTACAAAAATGCTAGGGGGAGGGTCATCGAGAAGAGAAGACCTCTTCGAGATGTCTTACTTTTTATTCTGACATTTTTCAATACAAGATGTGAAATATCTCATAATGTGTTCACTTTTCGATAACATCATCTTAAAACTTTTGTACATAGAATGACACGTGGAATCTGTCGTTGCAAACATAGAGAATACTTAAGAAGAATTCATTGCATTTTGAAGATGCATCGATGCACCAATATTCAATGATTAATATCGATAATCGATTTCTTTCATATATAATTTTGCCGTCTCTCTCAATAAAACTGTTCTGAAGGGTGCTTGCGTCGTTTATGTCTTGTAGCGAGCTTGCAAACCATATTATGAAAACTCGCCACATGTTAAGTTATCGAAAGATAAACCTGGGGATATAATGTAAGTGTTACTGTTTTGCTTGAATGGTCTCAGTTACTCTCAGAATTTGACACGAAACGTTTTGATCACTACTTTGATGTCGGAAAGGTTACTCTCTCTGCCAAGAAACCGTCACTATTTCACTTCCTTTCATTCCGGTGACTGTATGGCAGCGCCGGCATAACCTTCCTCTCTCGCTTGTCGCATTTTCACCCTTGGACGATAAAAATTATCGCAATAAACGTCTGTCAGCGAGAAACGGCTGTCCGCTGGAAATTCTCGTCATAATTTCAACGGTGCAATTCCTCGGCGCAAATTTGCTTTTCTTCTCGCGCTTTGACGCAACTCGCGGATGCGTGCGCCTTGTTGCCCCCTCGCGAAGCCCGCCGGGGTCGTTGCGCCCGCGAATCGCTCCTTCCTCGCAATCCGAGCAGCTCTTCGCATTTGAATCGCGGCTAATGCACTTAATCGAGTCGCGTTCGCAAAACCGACCGTATCGCTCACGTACGCGCAATTCAATACTGTTCCGGATAGGCTCTCGATTTTCCCGAAATTCTGCGCACGACCTCGCGGCGAATAGCGCCCCGCGCGTATACACGGTGTCCCATTGCCGTGTCGATGACTTTCCGCCCGACGCTTTTTTACACGGACTCGTGTTCGACGTTGATTCCCGTCGAGCGAAAAATAAGATCGTATCGCCGTCCATTTTCCCATTCGCGACGATTCATTTCCGTGGTAAAATCCCGCGATCGAGACGCGAGGTCTACTCGAATCGAGAGGAAGGTCCGCTTCGTTCACTCTCGCGCGATATCGATTCCCGATAGGACTCGGGAATAAATCTTCTCATGATCCAAAAAATTATCGACGCCCCTCTCCCACCCCCGTGTTTGTCGGAGTAGACCCAACAAAGGTCCGTGCACGGAGTCGAGTGTGCACGGCACCTCCGTATATCACTCACGCAAATTCCCCCGATGTAATCAGCCCGCAGCGGAATCAGGCTTTATTCAACGCCGATTTCGTTTGTCGACGCGTAACTCGCCCGGGGCACCGGTGCCCGAGAAAAGGCTCTGTAAATTCAATAGACAGGCAATGAAGAGAGAGAGGGGAAAAGGGGGTTAGATAGATAGATAGATAGACAGAGAGAGAGAGAGAGAGACGACGTCTCTGAAATGAAACGAGGCCATGACGAGTGACGTGTCCGAAACGAATCCGTTGTCTATTCGCTATCCTCGAAAAAAACACGAGGGGATTTAGAGGGGTGATTCCGCGCCGATTACGCGAGTCCCCTTCCGATCCCCCCTCTCTTTGTCCGAAGGTTAATAAAGCAGCATGACACGGCTCTTTCAAGCTCCTTCAGCACGATCCTGAGTTCACCCCCGCCAACGGCGCGCGTCCTCGAGACGACGTACAGCGTAATCGCGAAGGAACCTCCGGTGCGAGAAGATTCACGGTAGTAGGGAGGAATTTCAGAAAGTTGGCGCGATCGTAACCGTCGGACTAGTCCCCCTCCGTGTCTCGTTTCGCCTCGCTTCTTTCCCGCACTTCCTGCCTTCCTCCGCCTCTGATCCGTCGAGCAGCAGCCGGCTTCGTGTTAAGGTTCTCCGCGAGCTTCCCGGAAAGTACGAAGGAGCCGAAAACTTTCGTTCGTTACGCGAACCCCGGAGTCGTCGGCGCTGTTGCTGTCCCGCACCGCAACACAAACTCGCCCCCGACCGCTGGTGAAATGGAGTTCTTCGGGATCGCGTGATCGAGGCTGTGAACGTTGGGCTCGCGCGCGCGACATGATCAACCCCTTCCGGACTCATGTGTTCGAGCCCTAAGGGCTAATTTCTGAGCCAGTTGGAATTTCTAGCGGCTATTAAATTAGATCGTCCCTCGCATACCGAGGTGCCGCCTCGAGGACGATGAACCTCGTCCTCCGACGCGTACCGAGAGGGAGGCGGAGGGCACACGCACGCGCGAGGAATGCAGGGGTTGCGCGTATGCACGGGCCGCTTAACGCGACGGTGCGTTAATATTGCGATATTAGCTTGAAAGTTTCGATTACCGACCGGTATGTCGCGAGGGAAAGAGAGAGAGGAAGAGTGTATATGACGGCGCCTCGTAGTGAAGGATGAATGGTACACGGGAGGACGATTGGGACCGAGATTTTAGTTCAACTCATTAAGATTCCAAGGGTCTTCTATTGTGCTCTTCTGATGCTACATAAGTGAACGGTTATGTCCGTTTTCTTCACTTGAAAACTTGACGTTGAATTTAAAATTCTCCCCCTCGGGCGCTCCGAATTCCTTTTATAGCATCAAAGGAGCACTAATAGCGCTCTTTTGATGATGCAAATGGGAGGTCATTTCTGTTTTCTCTACTTGAAGACAGAGGCCGGTATTCACAGTCGGATCTTATATATTTAAAACCGTCTGGAGTTTGTCTTCAGATGCTGTACGGCTCGTTTCATCGGCTACAGAACATCTGAGGATGATATTGTCTCGCAGAATCTTGAGTATTTTCACCGCCGGCATATTCTCGGCCGGCCGTCTGAAAGTTTGGAAATAATAAAATCCCGAGGAAGGCGTAGCCGTTTTCGGGAATCCATTATCGAGATTAAAATCGGAGATTCTGCGAATAACGCGCGGAGATTGCTGCTGCCGCCGCATTTTTGGAACTCTCTGCGTCGAGAAGAGAAGTGAAATCCGTTTCGCCGACGAGCGCATATCGAGATACCTCGGTGGGCGCGCGCGCGACTCGGCAACAAGAATTTTCATTTTTCATAGCTGTGCATTCGTTACTATTACCTAAAGTACATTTACCGCCGGGGAGGAACGTCTTGGTGCGTTCCTGCGGAATGCCCCGGAATATAAAGGGGGCTAAGATCTAATTTTGCGCAACTTAAATAATTTAATATATTCCCATTTCCGCGCCGCCAGCGAGCGCCCGCGCGCGCTCGTTCAATGCGGGGATTTCGTTCAGTTCGTGCTCGTTACGTAGTCGCTACTGCCGTCGCTGCTGTGAACGCGCCGCCGGTAATTACAAGCGCGGGCGCCGGCGGTCTCGCGAATGACGAAAATATTCTCAGCTCGCGGCGAGAGATTGTCGGATAAAAATATCTCCCTCCCGTTTCTCCTTCTCCCTCGCGACGCGAGTGTAATCCTCCTCCGTTCTCGCAGCTGGTGAGAAGAGGCGAGGAGCGAAGAAATTGTCGCTGATCACAGGATCACCCAGCTGGATGTCTTCAGCGTGACGGCCGGTATCTCGTCGAAATCTTAACAAAATTTTGCATAATTCACGACCGAGCGGGCGCGCAGAGCTCTTTGACTCGGGAGACGGTTTACCCGGGAGCTTCTCACCTTTTAACCACCCTTAATCTGCCTTGCAGCGCACGTTGTACGCTCCACTTTTCCGCTCGAGCGAGCGGCTCCAAGACTGTGCCAAGAACGCGTCATGGTCCAAAGAAGAGAGAAGGTCCGTGGCGCGAGAGACGCCTCGAAGAAGGCGACAAGATGGAGAGGAGGGTTGAGAGTGGTGGAAGAGGAGAGGACGTAGGGAGGGAAAGAAGAACAACAGCGGGAGGAGGAGAAGGTGAAGAGGAAGCGATGGCAAAAGACGGACCGGAGGATCTTCTCGAGTAAACGATGCCGGGAAATAGAGAGAGGATCGTACGTGCTAAAGTCGGCGGGGGTGAGGTGGTTGTCGCTGGCGCGAAAGAGACGAATAGCCACGTGTACAAAAGGACGAGGAGCGGAGGACGGATAGAGAGAGCGCGAGAGGGGGAAGGCTCGGCGGGCGGTGGAAGTTATGAGACTGTGTATTTATCCGGGCTTAACCTACGACCGACCTAGCGCAACCTTTCGGCTCACGATGTGATCGCGTATCGAGCGGGCTGGCGAGATAGAGGGACAGAGGCAGATAAGGAACGAGAGATGGAATGAGATATAGATAGGAGAGAGGGGGAGTTATGCCAAGTTGGCTATAGAGAGTGAGCGAGAGAAGGAGGGGGAATGACGAGAAGCCAAAGGAGGAAGTGTTAGAAAGGGACGGAGGTGTGGAAGAGGTCGCGGAAACTACCTCGGAACTAAGTGTTCGTATAAATTTGTGCGGATTCGCTCGCATTCGAGTGTAAGAGAGATATGGTGGATACCGAAGTCGGGCCAGCTAGTCGAACCAATACTGTTTCGTCGTTTGGTTCTCTCTCTCTCTCTCTCTTCCCCCCGCGTCGCCTTTGCATCACTCTCTCACCTGGCGCTTCGGCGAGGCAGTCAGCGAGCCGCGAATTCCGAAGTCGAAAAGTTCGTCTCTGTCTCGCACGGTGAATACGCCGTTCGTGCGGGGTGAAAATCGTAAATTCGCCATTCCGTCATTCGTAAAGACCGTCGGAATTTGAAACGCAACGCACTCAGGTGAGATACCTACTCTGCTTGCACGAGCGTGTGTGTCTTATCTAACATTAATATTCTATCTTTCCCTTGGCGGAGAAAAGAACGCGAGCAAGCGAGCAAGCAGTTCGCTCTGACTAGACACCGCTCCGCTCTATTTTCCCGATGCCAACACGTTGGATTTATCCTCATCCCTCGAAGGAAGTTTCTCATAAACTAGCTTCGCTCTGTAAATCTCTGTTATACATTATGAAGCAAGTACATCTTCGTACGCAGATGTGTGTCGTATTATTACGAATTCAGCGACTAATGACTAACATGCATCACGACCGTATGAAATCCCTATTTTCGAGGAGCGCATTTTGAAGAAAGTTCCTTCGAAGATTCACTTTTCTCCGCCCGGTGTATTTCCCTCTTTCACATTTCTCACCTCTCTTCTTTATAACGATAGAACTCATCGCGATGGACGAAGAAACACGGCTTGATAGTTGAGTATTTCGAATGCTGCCTTCCAAATGTTGTATGAACGTAGCGTCCCGCTCGTTCAGAATGCGTCAGGAAAATATGCGTAGATGCGTACAAACGTGAATGTTAAGAAAGAATAGAGCGAAAAAGCGACAGCCAGTGACGTTGCGCGCGACGAAAATCTGTAAGTAGTAACGAGCCGATAGAGTCAGACGCGTAGCGTCGCAGCGGGTTGGCGCCGCGACTTCGCCGCGAACGCTACGAACGACGCTGTTCCTCGTTATCGGCGAACGTACGACGGCGCACGTGAACCGGAATAGCCGATAAGCCGGCGGATATATTTTTTTCCTCCCTCCCTTCTGCGTAGTAGAAATAAACCGAAAGCCGTCGCGTAAAATCACACACTGGTTCGACGGATTTATCGGGTCTTGTTATCCGACGTGTTGTTGGCGCTCGCTCTCGATCGAGCGCGGTCGGGAAAAAATATTTTACTTATCGCGCCGATGAGCGACAACGCGTGACGGGGGCGAAATATTATCGACGATGTGTGTAACGCTCGCGCGCCGTGGATGGAAAAATCGTTTCGCAAAACGGGACGATATGTAATGATATTTTCTCGGTGTCAAAATCACGATATCGTCGCTGCGGAATCGTCATCGGAGAGAAAGAGAGAGGGAGAGTAAAAGCTGCGAATTTTATCGTTACCAACGCGTTGTTCCCGTCCTTTCTTTCTTATTCTTTTTATGCAGTAATGCAAATTGCCGCGCGAGGGTAATGCCGAACGCAATATATGGCGCGCGCGTTCGCTTTACATTATCGCTTTACATATCCCATTATCGCGCGGGACAATAGTAATCAGACATTGTTAGATACCGCAGTCACGCGCGTAGCGCACAAAGCGCGGGGAAGCCCGGAATGTGTTCGATAATGTCACGCGGGCGCGGCGAATGGAGCCTTTTCGCGATATCCCTGATGGAGCCCTTTGGTTTACGCGATAATATGCATTCGCCGAAAGAAAAAGAAAAAAAGAAACGGCCAACCTTTGTGGCCTTTCCTCGCCGCCGTTCGCGAGCCTCGCCGCGCTCGTCCCTCTCTTGGTCCTCCCCCCCCCGTCACCCCTCTCCTATCCCCCTCCGACACCGCACACAGAATTCGCGCGAGGCAACGCGGCGCGTTATCGTTATCCCATCGACATCGATATCGTTATCGGGCGGTCGGTAGCGGCGCGCCGCGCTTCGTGTAATTCCGCGAAATTAGCGAAATTGCCATCGCAGCCCCCTTCCTCCTCCCACCCCTCTTCTCCTCCCTCATCTGCTCTCCTCTCCGCTCCCGGCCACACGTCGTCAGCGTTGTCGCACGCAGTATTTTGTGCCGTCGGTCCGAAACTACCCGCTATTCCAACGGCGTATCCGCTATTCCAGCGGTGTAACTAACGGCTCGCCGGATGTCGCGTCGCGGAAGACTGAAAAACTGGAGGGTAGAAAAGAGACAGTTAAAAAAGAAGGAAGGAAAGGAGAAAAAGAAGAAAAGGAAGAGAGATAAAAAAGGGAGAGGGGAGGGGAGAGAGAAGGAGAGAAAAGGGAAGGAGAACGTGAAAAGGACGACGATTTATTAGCAATTAGAGGCTATTCAACAATTACACAGTCATATCACGAGGGGGAAGGTCTATTAGCTTGCGTAGCGGTCTGCGATGGCAAGGAGGGGAGAATAAAGGGTATGGAACGTCACATTAGATACACTTCTCTCCCAAAATTCCCGCAGCATTTCGTTCCCCGCGACGCAATCGTTTGTCTTCCCCTCTCTCTCTCGTCGGAAAGAAGGGCCGAATGCACAGCGTCTGAAACGCGGTCCTGAAGCGAGGAGAACGAAGAGCCCTTTGAGCTCTCGCTTGGACGGAAACCCGAAATATCGGGCATCGTTCCCTCTATCCTCCTTTTTTTCTCTTGCTCTCCATCTCTCTCTCTCTCTCTCTTTCGCTTTCTTTCAGCCAGCCGACGGCTCTTCGGATTTCCGTAATGGATAGAAGCGCACGTCGCGATCCGGCTAATCTACGAGCGATTGTAGATTACGCGCTTAGCGCACCTATTTAAAGCATTACGCGCCCAAGTGACATTACCGTCGCATTCAACCGGCTGTCGCGCTCGGCCTCGGAATAAACCCAGTAATTGTTGGCACACAACAGCGTGCGCTCGACCGGCACTAGGAACGGTGATCGAGATACGCCCTGCGATCGAAAATTGCGAATTAACGAATTGCCGTCGGTTGCATTGGGCGGCCTTCGTCAACCAAGTCGCACGGGCGAACGCAAACAGGAAAAGCGGTAAACAGCGGATCACGTGGAACGTACGACGCGCAATTATGCTAATAGCCGGACCAACAGAAGCACGTTATGTCGAATGCCTGCGACGGGATTTCCATTTTCGAGAAGAATGCCGTTGATGTCCTCTCACGCGTGCACTGAGCTTCGATAAAGCTTTGACGGCCGCCGCCACGTACGAGTGACTTCGTTCTGTCAGCGGTCACGGCTTTGTACGATAAGAAATATTTGTGGGTAATAACGGTGTAACATACGTAGTCGTAATATTATAGAAGGTAGGTACATGAAGGCGGAGATTTATACACAGGAATTTTGTGGTGAAAAAACGGTCCACTGAAATTTTCCGCTACTTTGACAAGGTGAGTGTTGATTTAACGTGATATTTGTGTATTTTTTATACAACACTCCCCGTGTCAAAGCAACGTAAAGTTTCAGTGGACCGTTTTTAATACGAAATTTTCTACTGGTGTAGTAAATATTAAGATTTCATTGAAGCTTAATGCACGTAGTTCAACGCGAAATGCAAATATATATTTTTCCCGACGCGGTCTCTCTCTTTCTCTCTCGTACCTGCGGTAACCTACGTCGATATTTCGTTAATTATCGCGGACGAGAGCGTAAATGAGAGGACGCTCGGCTGTCACGGCGAACGTTGGAGGATAATTTAATTCCTCGAGCGTGTCGTTAGAGATTTATTAATCGTCGTGACAACACACACACACACACACACAACGTCGCCCCGAGTGCGCCTCTTATCCAGCGAAACTCTTTTTCCACCGTGCGAACTTCGATCGGCCTCTCGAGTGTATCCGCGCGCGCGCGCGCGCGCTTCGCTCTCAGAGAGTGATTAATATAATCGCGGTGGTGTCAAGCGGCCGGTACTTGCGCGCACAGGAGGAGGATGAGGAGGAAGAAGCGGAAGAAAAAGAAGCACGAGAGCGAAACTTCTCCCGAGCGTCGAAGCGGTTTCTTTTCCGATGACGAGACTTGACGAGCGTCGCTGCAAATGACTCTCCCGTGGGGGCGAGCTCGCGCGGGAAATACTGTTTGCCGCCGCGCGGCAAAACCACCCCCTATGCGCGACCGGGACCAGTTGCCATAATCCCGAGTATAGGTTAGTGGCTGGTAGCTTGCGGAGAGAGAGAGAGAGAGAGAAGAGTTGCAACGAGTCCGTTCACCTCGCTCGTCCCGGCCTCGTCTCGCCTTGCCGAGAGCGAGGTGGTTTTTGCCGGCGGCGTGGAACGTCACTGCAAACGAGCCCTTCCTAATTGCTAATTTCGGAAAATTTCCTCTCGCGGCTCCTTCGAGAGCTGCTCTCCGCCTCAGCAAAAAATCGGCACGTCCGGCGCATGGCGATCGACTGCCGTTCCCGAATTAGCTGCCAGACTCCCGGCGCATGAAAGAGAGAGAGAGAGTTTTGGTCGCTGCCGATCGTAGAGAAGCATTTCGTGGACGTGACCGGCTCTCGGACGTCGTGCGGCCGCAACGCTCCCAACACCACCGACGAGCCCGGAGTCCGTGCGCGCGACAAGGGTCGACGACCCTTAACTCGATTGCAAAGGAGACGTTTTTTCCCGCGGGGAAATTGTTGGCGACGAACGCGCCGCGCGCCTCCCTTAACAAGTTCGTCTTCGGCAACCTGAACTTCTTGATTTTCCCGGTCTCATCGCGCGTGGCTCGAACGTTAATTAACGCGGGTGTACACCGGGTGAAGTAATTAATAGCGGGAACAATAGACGCTCGCGCCATCGGTTTTGCGAAAATAGAAAATAATATTCTTCTCGAGGAAATGAAGAGGCAGAGAGAGAGAGAGAGAGAGAGGGGGGGGAAATAGGAAAAGAGACGTCGTCGCGTCTGAAAGGCAAGGCTTCCGCGCTCTCCTACCTCCTCTCGTTTCTTTCCCCCCGCACTGCTGAAAGACCGCTCGAGAATCGTTATTCTTCGATAATCGTGTCCCCGCGTTTCTCGCGGACTAAGAAACGTCGAGAGCCGACCCGCGTTACAAAGCCAGGTCCGTTACGTTGATCTTCTCGAATATATTTCCCGTCCCCCCCCTCCCGGTGTGTAAGGTACACAGGAGAGGGTAGTTCGATCATCTCGGTCCACCAGCTCGAGAGTCGCGCATAAGTCAATGCGAAGCGAACGATCCGCGCTGAAGGAGAAGACGAAGCTGTTCGTTTTCAAGCTCCTCGATCCCGCCGGTTTATGTATGTCCCCACTGTGAGCTCGGAAATTTATTTTGTGCGTTAGCATTCTTCGACTTATTTTTCTACATGTATACAGGGTGCCTCAGACCAGCAGGGATTAACTTCGTAAGGACGGATGTCCCCAAGTTACGTATTTATCATCATGACTAGATTACTTTGTCACTGATTAGGACACATCCTCCTTACGAGTTATATTCTACTCTTTTCATACTCGCCACTTCAGGCGAGCCATAATTCTCGAAATAGGATTCCACCCCCGAATTCACTCGCGACTTGTGGAGCTCCTCCAGAGCTGGCTCGTCGCGCGCAAAAAGGCGTCGTGGAAATAACCCGCTCATTTCATCACGGGGTATTTCCGCCCGATTCCGAGGCAATTACGTGTAAACGTTCTAGGTAACACGGTCCCTTTGCTCTTTTCCGAGTGCCCCGGCCACTTGTTCAATCTGATGGCAGTCATTCGAGAGAGACAACACTTCGAAGGAGAGCTCGAGAGCCATCAGAGATGGGTGGTAGGAATTCGCGAGACAATTATATTTGATGGATGGCACGGGTGGGTTGTATAACCCCGGCGCTGCTGCAGTCGGATATATCGTCTGAGACGGAGAGTAGCGAGTGGGGAGAGAGAAAGAGAGAGAGAGAGAGAGGGAGAAAAGAGAGTGAAACGAAGGTGACGGAGATGGTGTCGGAAGTTGAAGGCGGAGGCTCCAATTTCGTGCGTCCCGCGAAATAAATGGCCTCGCGCGTCGGCCTCTTTCCGACCTACCTTCGTCTTTTTCGCCATGACGCGTGCGGCCAGGTAAAAGTATATATTGCGCTGCCGCGTGCTCGCCAGCCCGCCCGCTCGCTCGTTCACATGAGTTAACGCACACTTCGGAACGATGAATTATTCATTTCATTCTCCTACGAATTGCGCGCGGGCGGCGCGCATAGTTTGCCGTCGCAAATATTCACTATTAAAAGATTACCCGACAACGAACTTAGCGGTCGGTCGCGTACGTCGCGCGCTCGCATCGCGGGTGTGTTATTAACGTTCGTGTCGTCAGCGTTACGTTCTCCGGGAGTCGCGAGGACGAGAGTCGGGCGACATGGTGAACGTCGATACGTGGAACACCCGGAACAATTTCGATGGATAATTTTCGAACACGAGGAATCACGCTTGGCGATCGTCATCAGATTTAATAATACATTTGCACGTCCAGTTGTGTAATTCACAGAGATATTACGTTAAGCATTGCCTGTGTAAATGTTGTTTTTCTCTCGATTACCCGGGTTGTCATACCCCCCCCCCCCCCNAAGTTCGCGAACGCGATGAGGTTTTCGAGAATGCGTTGCGCTTTACCGTATCATTACGTGTGTACGTGTGTGTGTGTGTACGCATGCAGGAGAAGATAAGAATTTAAATTACTAGACTTCCGCGGTTGGTTGGCCCATATTTAATAAATGATATTAATGAGCGTGGCGTTCCTGTTTTCACGCCGCTAAATATTACAGCAGGAAAGCTATCTGCGCGGGGGCCGTGCATCGCGCGAAATTATTGCATCCGTATGCAGCCGGGGATTTCATTTATCCTCCGCGTTCCATCCGGTCGCTGTAAAACTCTCACTTCGCGCGGTACCCGCCGTCCCCCTTCCTCCCCCCTTCTCCTTCTCTCTCTCTCTCCCCCTCTCTCCGCACCCGTGCTCGCGTGCTACAAGTGGACGTCTATCGGGGTTAATTTGTTGAATGTAGAGCTACTATAGAGAGTTACAGCTACTAAATGAATTAAAGTTTAATTGCATCCGAATCGCAACGTCCCAATTCCGAGTTTGTCACAATAACGTGCGTGTTGGTGCGCAACACTCGCATGCGCGAAGTAGATGCAAATGTGCAATTGGCTGCTCCGAGCGCGAGCGGATCCTCCGTGAGAGTCGATTGATTAATTGAAGAATTTTACACCTCGCGAAATTAGATAAAAATGTGTAATTTTCTGCTGAGAAAAGAAAAAATAAAGTGAATGTCCCAATTGTGATAAAGTGATAAAGTATACACTTTATCGTGATAATAAACTATTATAACAATACGCGTGTTAAGTACGTAACGTATTTATTTCACTCGGAAATTTAAACATTTGTAACACTGTCACTATAATTGGGACATTTACTTTAGATAAGGAGAAGCAAATCGAAGGAACGGTCGCTGCGAATCATCTTTCACGTGTAACGATATCACGGTAACGATAATTATATCGTTATATTGATAATGATAATGAGATCGCTTGTACGTCGCATATTATCCGGTGCTCGTTTTCGCTTAGCGACGCGAGGACGTGACTCGAATAAATCTCTCATTCGAGGAAGGTGCGGATCCTTACGTTCTACGAGCGCAAAAATGCCCGATCACCACATACATACATACATATATATATATATATATATATATATATATATATATGTACGTGGTGGTATATATATATCAATCACAAGATACGACGACTGTGGGATATTGATTTGATCGACTTGCGGTCGCCTCGGTGAAATCGCCGGTTCGGAGAGGCATCAACGACCCTCGACGCTTTCTTGCTGCCCCCTTCGTCTTGAGACATCCGTTCGCGCGCGCGTATAAAAAAGGGAGAGAGACCCTACCGCGCAGAAATCCTAGCGGCACGGTGTCCCAGGAGAGGAATAATTTTTCCCTCGACTAGCGGCTTGCCGGTGACACATTTTGGATGTCTATTAATCTCCGGCCGATGGGACACGTTGCGAACAGTCGACGACAACGATCGCCGTAACGTGAGACGCGGTTCTTCTATGTTGCCTGACAATTATTATAAAAGATGATGCTTGTTACGCGCGGTCGCCGTTTTGTTCTCATCTCTTCCTTCTCTCTCTCTCTCTCTCTCTCTCTCTCTCTTTCTCTCTCGTGGGCGCGCCTTTCCTTACGTTGTTTCGCCTAATCGAAACGATAAGTTTGCGTCGCGCGGCAGTCGAGTGGCGTCGAGCAGCGAGCGAAAAATCCGTTCTCCGATAAATACGAATTTTCGCGAAATATTCTTTTTTTAAGGGAAAACTCGACTTCGTCGCGCTGTGAGAGCGCCGGATATCTTGGTCCTTCTCAGTCGAGTCGCGAGACGCGGCACAATGCGACGTGATTAAGTGTGATTTATAACAAAGCGGAAGGTATATGGCGCGCGCGAAGAGAGAGAAAGAGAGAGATAGAGAGATACAACGCATGATTATTAGAATTGATGAATATAAATAGAAGAGTATGATGGTACCGGCGGCACTGACAAAAATTTCGGAAGCGCGTTTCATTCGTCAGAAGGATGAAAAATGTTTGCATAAATCTGAGCGTGGAAATATTGCTCTTTTTGAATTATAGCTTCGCCGTTATACGTCCGGCCAGAAATGCCGGTTGCATTCATATTAAAGGATCAAAAGTGCAATGATCCCGTACGGCGAAGTACGAAATGCCCGGTATTTCTTCCTCCCTTTGTCGCCTCTCTCTCTTCCTCCTTGGCGATATGATGCTTCTACATCTCTGCAAAGAGAGAGAGAGAGAGCGCTCCTTCAATATTCATACCCATCGATATTCATCTTTCCGGTATGCGGGCGAGATTTTGTCGCACGGGTTAACAATACGATCTGGATTTCAACATCGTACGGCACCGTGGGAGATGGAGGCGGCAGCGCGCCAACGAAATTCGATAATTTCGCCGTCACAGGAACTTCGTCATATCCGGTTCCGCCGAATCTCCCCTCCCCGTAGAATCCACGATAAAATCTCGAGCGAGCGAGCGAGCGAGAGAGGATACTTCGAGCGCGACGAGCGACGAGTCGGCCCGGCCGAATTGTTAGCGCATGAAGGAATTATTAGCTCTCTCTCTCTCTCCCCCCCCCCACCCCCGTGGAGCTCTAGAGAATACTCGCTCTCTCTCTCTCTCTCTCTCGCGTCGACAGGACGCGCGCCCTCCCTGAGCCGGAAGTATTTGGAATTCGCAACATGATTCCCGAAGGCCGCCGCGATGAAAACTTTAGGCTTTACAGGAGCCAAGGAGGGAGGAAGGAAGCGCGCGGAAAAACTCCCTTTCGCGATGAGAATCTTCCGGGAGCCTTCTCGGCTCGGTACGAAGCGTCGATGTAAGGGCGCGAAACAACGAAGGAAGGGGGATCGTCCCCGCGACGTTGAATGGAAATACAAGGAGAGAGGGATGCAAAAAAATCGGATTTCTTCTGCTCGGATATGCTCTCACCTCGGGGGCATTATGAAAGAAGGCGCCCGTCGGAATACATAATTAAATCCCGCCTTTTACGACGCCGGCCGAACTTCCGCGTCGGGGACGCTTTATAGCATGCCGAACTGGCTGCAATTGAATTAATTCCTTTGTTGTTTATCTCGCCGGACTCTGCGTGCGCGTGCTTCTTCGGGAAAAAAGAAAAGCGAATGAAAAGAGAGATACGAGTCGGCGCGAGGGAAACGTGCCGCGCACCGTCTTCTCAATTAAAGAACCGGCGAATACTAGTGAGAGAGAAAGGCGGTGGGAAAACCACCCCCGACCGCGAGGTAGATTTATTTGTCGGTTAAAGACAGCGGGACGAGCCAATTTCTGCAAAAACACGGCGATCCGTTCGCTAACCTTTTCGGCTCCTTCGTGCGTCTACCATTCGCATCTCCGAGGAATCCGGCAATTAGACCTTCGTTCTTTTTCTGCCGAGAGGAAAATATATACGCGAGGCTCGGGAAAGAGGCCGTATTAAATTCTATTTTAGTTACACTAGCAAAACGCCATGTTATTGTTTAACTTGGTGTAACGCGAAATGCGTTCGCCGGAGTAAAATGTTGAATAACGAACAAAACACGCAACATGTACATATATTCGTGTGATATATGCACATAATATGCACAAGTTTACGGAGAAATGAGGAAGTTACGTTTAATTAAATGCTAAAACGTATTTTGAGAACGTTTCGAAATGCTCGGGAGTCAAAATTCGTTATAACAAATTCCGGCTATTGTGTATTGGGGTATTAACGCTACTGCTTAATGGCGGACTACTAAACAAATGAAATAATATTTACCCGATCCGAGTAAAATATTTATTTCATTCAAGTGAAATTTACTTAAATAAAATTTTGCCAAGGATTATCGGGATAATTATTTACTCTATTTTTAATTCACTCTTTTCGCTTTATTTACTTGGTTTTTTCTGCGAATTTTTTGTTGGAATCCGCAATCTAATAGTGAAGACATTGAGAGGGGGGTCGTCATATCTACACAAGGGTCGTAATACCACTTTCTTCTTTACCAAATTCGACGCTGAAAAATCCCGCAAACAACTTCGTTATCATGTTCAATGCATGCTGATAGGAACCTTGTTGCACATACACACGCACGCAATACACACTTGTATTACGGCGAGCGTTTCATCGCGTCCCGATGAGTTCAGCCATGTTTTTGCGCTTTGATCTCGGAGCACCTCGCCACCGTCATTCTTCTCCCGAGGGACATCCGGGTTCTTTATCAGCATTATTCGTACTTTCCTCCCCGCGAGTTATTCAATCGGAACGATAAATTCGCCCGATTCCCCGATTAATTGAATCTGGAAAATAACGTCGGGATTCCCGCGATAGGGCTCTTAACGATCCTCACGGGGGACGGAGGGGTGGATATCCGAAGGTTTCATTAATTGACCAAGATCCGCGTGCAGATTAAAGCGATCCGTACCGACGAATGGCGCGAGTCGCGGAAGAGTGAGAGTGAATTGCAAATCTCGCGAGTCCTCTCCCACTGCCTGCCCTGCCAGCGGGATTAAAATAATCTTCAACCAATGAACCCCCTTTTCCTTTATTCAGGACTCATTTAAAACGACGGTCGCTGCGGCAAATGCGAACGAATAATAATCGGTAATAGCCAATTCAAAACGAATATAGACTGTACAAGATTAAAATGTGACGCGTCTCAAATATAACATTCATATTCGACGACACGCTTGTGGATATTAATTTTGTGGTAATTTCTGACATGATATTTGTGTTGCTCTTCAACGTATTCGTCTTGTGTTAATCAATCAGTACAAAAATTTGCGCGTCGACCTTCGTTTCGGACATGTCAAATGTGCTAAATTTAACGCAACACTTTTTATCGTGCGGGAGATCTTCAGAAGTAAGCCATTTTTCCTTATATAAAATCCGACCTACCGCTTCCCGTGCGTTCATTGATTAGCTCGTGCAGATTAGCTAATTCCTCACCAACTGTCGCGAATTTTGCAATTTGACACGTGACTTTCCTCAGCTCGGTCTCACCGGTGTCCTGTCTGCTGAGTACCACGGGCTTCGAGGAACAAAATCACCGGACACCCTGTATATATTTCCGACGATTTTCGCGCGATCTCGGCGAGGACCGTCGGACCTATGCCGTTGCATAAAGTGCAACGTCGCTCGCGGTATATACGGAAAGGCGACAACAATTGCGCTCATACTGGCAACGGACGTGACGTCAACAGGCGTGCAATTTGCTTGCCTACACGGAATTGGTTCTCGATACGCCGGCGATCCTCCTCCTCGCGTCCTCTATCCATCCATCCGTCCGTCCGTCCGCCCATCCATCCATCCATCCATCCACCCATCCATCCATCCATCCATCCATCGCTATCCGGTCCGCTCGTCAGCTCTAACGCGCCCCGTCGAATCCTGGAATTAATTCCTATTGGATCGTGTCCTAGTCGGTTAGCGGCACCCCGGAGACTTCGTCAGAAATTCGCGCGCGTAATATTACACGCCGGCCGGCTGCCACCGCCGTCTCCGTCTCCGCCGCGCGAGTTTCATTTAGGGTTAATCACCGAAGAGATTTAACTCTCTTCCGCGACACGAGTGACGGCCCGTCGGGTCCCGCTGACGCCGACAACGCGCGACCAACACGCCCTGTCCCTCCCCCACCCCCGTCATGTTACTATTATCATATGTTTCGAAAGAGTAATATCATTTTTTGCTGCGCGCGATTTGCGCCCCCGACGCGCAGAGGGCGCGCGATCGCGGTTGGTTCTCCGTCTCGCGCGTTTGTTTGCGCAAGGAAAAAGGGTGCATCAATTTTGTTTGTTTTTGTTTTTTATTTTTTATTTTTCATATAGGGGTACAGATACCGAACCGATTTTAATTTCGACGGATTCGCGGAATTTATTTCAGTCTGTCAAGTTGACGTGTAGCACCGTTTAATTTTCATTGCGCAGCGCTGTACTCTCTGCCCTCCCCCCTCCTTTTTTTCTGTCTGAGCTTGACATATTTTACGTTACCCGCTTTCTCTCTCTTTCTCTCTCTCCCTCTCTCTCGCTCCCCCCTCCTCCCCTCGCTCGGAGAGCGGAGTGAAATCCGCAAGCGGTGGTTTCACCGATCGGCGATTACGACATGGGCAACCGGTTGAATCGACTCGCGAACACAGCGATTAAAGAATAATCCCGCGCTGTAAGTCCGATGATTAAAATTGTTTATCGCTATCGACACGCGACAGGGTCGCAGCTGTTGCGGTATAGAAATAGTGGCTTCGTAAATTTTTGCGCGCACGCACACAGCCAGAACGGATCGGAGAGAAAGGGAGAGAGAAGAAGTGAGGTCGGAGGAGGTGGAGTCGAGGGGCGAAGGAGGAAGGAAAGAGTGCAAAAAGGGAGAGTTGCGGCAGGCTTTCGATAACACGATGCAGATCAGTTTTCAAAATTGAATTTTATCTTCTCTATATTACGTGTGCGCGCGCGCACGCTTCGTTTTGCACCGTTTTCAGGATTTCCTTCGTGTCGTGCTCGCTCATTCGCATTTTCCGCCGATCGCGAGAAACTTTTCACGTCGCCGCCGCCGTCGACTGTCGGGAATATTTTATTTCGGGTTACCAAAGCTGCTTTCGTGCACACACACACATACATATATGCATGAAAAGAAAACACACATATGTACAATATCTCAAATATATAATTTAATAAGTGTATTCCTTCGATCCTCATATAGTATTCAACACGACGGATCAAAGGATCAAACGGGGTAGGTCTTATCTGTCGTCTTCGCTCTCTGCACGAAGATAAATCTTTCAATACGTCTCCCCCGCTGTTTGTCGTAAATGATTGTTGAAATTCTATCCACGATCAAATTGATCTCTCCGTTCCGGAGAGAAATCGCGCGAGAGACTGCACGGCGCGCGTTTCGACTCCGGCTCATTTTTCCCTGTTTCGCTTCGGACAAGAGATCCGAAATAAAGAGCAAACGAGTCTTATTACCAACTGCAGCGAGTTTGTCGAGCGAAAATACTCTCGGGGATGGAGAAGAACGCGGGAGAAAGGAGAGTCGCGAGATAAGGTGGAAAAAAGGGTCGGAAGAGGGAGGGGGGGGAAATAACGAGATCGAGAGGAAACTACAGGGAACGCGCGCGCGCACGTTGCATCTCGAAATCCCGCAGGAAATGGACGTTAACTTCGTCGTTTAATTTCAGTCCTTTACCCTCCGGGTCAGGGATAATCCGACGTTCCTACGGCGGCGCAGTGTAATTTTCCAGACGCGGAATTTCCCGCGGTGAGAGTGTCTCGCGACGCAAGAATAGCCGGACGACAAATGCCGTTACGGGGATTGCCAATATTTTACCGTTCAAAAGCGTTTCTCTTCCCTATCCCTCTCTGTCCCTCGGTGTTAAGGAACTCGACGAACACGCGTAATTAGCGATATCACTTAGACCCGAGTCGAAATTTTGATACCGCTTTGACGCTGTTGAGAATAGTTTGCGCATGCTCAGATGACCTATAACCTGCGTAGTAAAAAATATTTCGTACTTGTGTTAAAATCGGCCCTTGTTAAGATTTTTGTGTTAAATTTCTAACATCCGTGTGTTAGTTTAACATATATTTATGTTATCTCAATATTTTATGTTTTGACTTGACATTCAATATCTGTAACTTTAACGTAACGCTTGTAAGTGTTAAAATAACAAATTTTATATTTCAGTGTCAGCTAACATATAGATATTACATAATGTGTTAATTTTTCACATAACATTTGTGATATTTTTTAACATATTCATACTTGTGTTAAATTATTTTGCAAAAATTTCTACGCACGTTGAAATTCGAATTCTGATTATACACGCTCCGAGGACGAAAGAAGAAACGTTTTCCGGACCTCGCGAAATCGTATACGTATCGCACGCCGGAACAATATCTGATCTCGGATCGGCGAGGATAGCGCGGACTAAGATAAAGGGGCAAAATAAAGCGATGGAAAATTTCACGGTCGAAGACCGTGCCCTAGCCGGACGTGGAGTCCGAAAGGGAAAAAAGGTCGGGGGTCAGCCGGCCAGTCGGCGGTTTGGAGATGGACGAGCGAGCGGCTGGAAAAAGGTGCAAAAATTCGGCGGCGAGGTTCTCTCTCTCTCTCTCTCTCTCTCTTGCTCCGGTGGCTCTCTCTACGTGGAAATATTTTCTCGGCCCGGAGACCGGGCCGAGTTCTCGAAGAACGTAAGGTACCGAGAATAAGGAACGAGCGGAAGAGGGCAAGAGGGAGGAGGGTGGAAAGCAGACACGGTAGGAAAGAGGCTGAAGTCTGAGCCAATCAGTGTCTCTTCGGAGCTTTTCACCCTGCTGCCGCTAGACGCGCTGCGGCGGGAGAAGAGAGAAGGAACCAGACGAGAGGCCAGAAGGGGAAGAGAGGAGAGGAGAGGAGCGAGCGACGGACGAGGGTAGAAATAACATAATAAGGAATGATTTTATTTCCGTCTATGTATCGGCACGCTGCGTGCGGCGGCCGTTTCTAATTTTATTTCGCCCTTTCCTCTCCCCTTCTCTTTTCTCTCTCTCTCTCTCTCTCTCTTTCCTCCGCCTACAGAGCGGTTTCCTATCAACGGCGTCATCGACGCGGAGTAATCGAGAGACATTCATCCTCATCCATCTTTTATTATTCTCCTTTTCCCCTTTCCGCGTGCTTCACGAACGGGTGCCGAGAAACAAGAGTGCGGACGAAGGGATGAAGAAATACACCGATAATTTCGCATACGATATGAATAATTTGCAAGCACGTATACATACATACACACATAAGTATACATATATTTGCGTGCGCGTCCAGATTGTTTCGGTGAAGACTCGTGCGTCCGTGTCTACCGCGTCAATTATGAATTCATCGTCATTAAAAGACTCGAACAATCCCGCAGCTTTAAATACCGTTCGCGCGGCACGCTTAATCCCACCCCTGCGCCGTCGTTCGGGCGAGAGAGATTCGCCCAGGATCCCGGAGTATTCCGAGAATCCGGCCAGACCCTGTAAATAATGGTTCATGGCTGGTGTCCCGAGTAGGAACAAAAAAGGGATGGCGAAAAGAGAAAGAGAGGGGATAGGCGAGGCGAAAAGGGGAGGGGGGGGAGTCGGACGTCGGGGGAATAAATTTGAATGCGGTCTTGGCGGCGCGGCACGACGACGACGGGCGACGTGGCCGTAATCGAATGATATTCAAATTTAAATGCTCGGCGCAATAAAGTGTTTAAGAATTTAAAACTTTATTTGACTTTCAAAGTGGCGCCCCGCGCGTCCCCGTGCGGGACCCTCCGAGGGCGAGAACGGCCCTGGGAGAAGCGTATGACCCTCTCGACTCTTACTTCCGCGACCCGCCGTCGCCGCTGGAAGACGAAGAGTTCGCAGTTAATTTCGCATTTCGTCGCTTTTACCGCCGTGCTGCCACTCGTTCCCTTTCTGCTGTCGCGCGCGATCCCGTGGACGTTAATAGGACCTCTAGGAGGGAATATCCCGCTCGTGCGCGCGCGCACTCCTCGTCGACGTCGACGACGGTCCCGCGACGAGACTTGCCCCGTCGTTCATTTCGTGAAGCTCGGCTTACCAGGATGAGGAGGATTCGACGTTTCGTTGTTTTCTCTCTTTCCTCGCCGATCACTTTCGCAGAATCGACGAGTCCTTCGGAGGAGAGAAAGAGAGAGAGAGAGAGAGTGTTATTTATTCGGCGTTTTGGAATAAATCCCCTCAAGCGCAACAGCGATAACAAATAGCTATTTGTATACTAAAAGATGATTATAATAATAACGATAATGATATTAACTAATAGTAATCTATTAACATAGCAGCACCGATGAAATAAACAAGAAGTATACGGAGAAAATATTGTAGTAAAAATTGACTCAAAATTTCGTAATGTTCGACCATATTGATATTAAAACTGAAATTATAATGTAATCTTTATCTTTCACAATATAATCTGGAATTATATTGTAATCCCTTTAGTGATGTATTTCATTCTGTACATCATTAAAGGTTATAATGTGTATAATAATTTCAGTCATAATTTCGATATGGCACAGCATTATAAAATTTTGTAGTAATTTTTACTGCAATATTTTCTTTGTGTGTGTGTGATCATTACAGTGAGACACAAAGAAAGATAAAGGTAGCAAGCTAGAGAGAAGCATACGACAGCGAGAAAGTCCACAGGATGTCAGTACAATAAATTAAAATATTGGTGTCTCTTCTCTCGAATGGGTAGATCGTAAAAGGTATTTATATACTCTTTCTGAAATATAAACCAGGCAGATATTAACTGCTCTATGCAATCTAAGATTGGGTTCGGAAGTTCATATCGGTTAAAGCAGCGAGTCGATGAGGACGCTCGACAGCGAGAGACAGCGCGCCGAAGGATCTCAGCAGAATTTAATTAATCGGGAGCGAAATCCGAGCCGAACGGTGGACTTTTTAGCGTTTCGCGCATGAGAAAGTTTGCATCGCGGATCGCGATGTGCTCGACGTTATTGCTCGCTTTATTAGGGAGAACTGTTTCATAAGCTGGCCGCGATTTGCACCGAAACATACGAGAGAGAGAGAGAGAGAGAAAGAGACAGAGAGAGGTATAATTAATTAAAATATACCCCAGGACGCGACCGAGCTCGGCGTAATTTTTCTCCGGCGGCCCTTAATTAACGACTGCCCTATCTGCGAATACACATCCGCCGGCGCGTTACAACGCGCTTTTCCCGCCGTCTGCCCCTCGTGCGCTAGTAAGCTGATGCATGTGTGCGTGTATGCACACACAAGCGCGCGCGCGCGCAGCCTCGCGGGCGCATCGTAAATTTCGACTGTGCTATCGAGTCCATTTCAATAAAATTTCAACGATAAATCATCGGCGCTCCCGATCGACGCCGAAGTAAATTGAACGTGCCCTTTTTGCAGAAAGAATCTCGCCGAAACGCGCTCTTCCGCGCGCGTTCTCCTTCCCGCACGGTAAATGGTCGCTTGGGCAATTATTTCGCGTGACGTGCGACAAGAAAAATTGCGCCCGATTTGTGTACTTTGCAATTTATGCGCGAATTAGTGACGCGCGCTCGTGAGAGAGAGAGAGAGAGAGAGAGAACGAGCGAGCTGGCTAGCTCTAACGCATACCCTCTCTTTCTCTCTCTCTCTCTCTCTCTCTCTCTCTTTTCTACGCCCCTCCACCCGATAAATATTCGGCCGGCGCGGTAAAACGTTTTTCCATATTGATTTGGCGACAGCGATGCGCTCTCCTGTTTGTTCCAAAAACAATTGTAGGAGTCGACCGGGGATAAATCCGGCGCGTACTTCCGAAAATGAAATTTGTCCGGAGAGGCCGGCCTCCCCCTTTATTTTCGACTATCGAGCGAGCTCTCCGCGCTGATTATATCGTAAATAAAAAATCATCGACGGGAGGTGACTGTTCCAGGATATCTCGGAGTGCACCCGGACGTTATATATGACCGAGGACGTCGATTGCCATCGGGATCACCGGCGATCGACACTGTGTGATCCGACCGCGTTTCATTTGATTTATTTATAAGACACGTAACCAATAGTGCACAACTAATTTAGCATCGAGTCAGTAGCGAGTCAATAATATGGCTTATTTGTTGTAATGTTAACCTTAGTTTGGTATTCATGGGTCAAATTGGCTCGAACGAAAAATTAAGATCCCGTAGCTGTTGAATTGCACACATCAATTTAGAATTTATTTTTTAAAGCTTGCAGATTTTCTATTTTTCTCCCCCGTGTGGAGCGAATACACGATTCCACTTCTTATACTTCAAATTATTTCTTTAGCTTGGAGATAATTGCAACGAGTTTTTGAAATTTATCCTTTATATATTCAAAACTGTAATATTTGTACACTGAATAAGCGTATTTATATATACAGAAAAAATGGGGTGATAGAATCCATTTACTTGGATGAGACGAATATCGTTTGAATGTAGCACTTTTTTCCTTCAATACGGATACTTGAGCAAGGGCAGATCGGGGAAGAAAGCTCCCGGGTTTCACCCGGAGCCGGTGTGCCAAGCAAGGCGGCGAAAAGTAAGTGCGCCAACGGCGGAACGGCGCGTATCCGCGTGAAAATTTCGCCGGCCACGCGTTTCGCCGAACGAAATCCCGAAGGTCGACATTATTCTCACCAGACCTAATGCAATATCTCAGCGGGGCGATGACACGTTTTGCCACCTTATCTGGAGCGGCTCTGACAAATTAAATACTCGGAGTGACACATCGTCGAAACGGTGTCGCGGCGCGAGCGACGGCCTCGTTACAAAATGCGGGAAAACAATGTCGCGCGCGACGACGTCGAACGCTCGCACGCGACGCTACACTCGAGCGTATTAATTCGCGTTCGCTGCGTCGAATGCGTCCGTGTGTCACACCGGTCTGTGTTTCGACTTCGCGCCCATCCGCCGAGCGATTTAACGGGCTCGCCATCGGCGTTCGCTCCGGAGGATAGACGTCACGGAGACGGAAAATCAGAATTGTACATACGCTTCATCTATCAAATTCGCGTGCGGCTAATTACTCGCTAAGCTGCGACCGATCAAAAATTCATTCCCCGTTGTGGAAAACCACTAGGACCGAAGGGATTTATTTCGACGAAAATAGCAATCCGCGCGTAATATTTTATCGGTTAAAATTCAATCGAGCTGAAATTAATTTATTGCAAGCCCCCTCCCCTTCGCGTCCCCTTCCCCGTTTTTCGGTACGTTCGCGCACTCCGCTGGTGGTTAAATGAAGACACTAATAGCGACGTGGGGATCGTTCTGAAACTCGCGATGACTGTTCGCCGCGCCGGGCCAGTCGACTTTAACGCGATATTAATGCACTCGGATATATACGAAGGGGAAAAAAACGCGCGGAGGGAGACAGGGAAAGAGAGAAAGGGTAACGGAGAACGAAGGGGGGAGGGAGAAGAGAGGACGAGCGGAACGGGTGAAAACAGTCCGCGCGGCCATTTTTTGGGAAATCCAATTTGGCGGGCTAGACGGTGCCGGAGGCGCGGTGAGGTCGTGCATATTTTATATGCAGTCCGTAAAGGGACCGCGGCGGAACGCGGGCGGGAGGGCGACGAGAGCGACAGGGAGAAAAGGGGGCGGCGAGGTGAGGCGAAGGAAAAAATGCGTCGAGCTGGGCGAACGCGCGGAGTTGGCCGCGAAAAGGGAGCGAGAAAATAAGCGCGGGACGCGGAAATGGGCGCGCGATGGCTCGTTCGCTTTTATTATATTTCTCGAGATTTTCCACGATTTTCCGTGTTCCCGGGCCGGCTGGCTCGCTCGCTCGTCGTTTCATCGCGGTCTCGCAAATACAAATGCGTTTCTTAAGTAGCGACGCGAGCAGAAAGCAGTCGAAGGGGCGAGCGGGGTGAGAAAGAGAGAGAGAGAGAGAGAGAGAGAGAGAGATAACTGAGGAATGAGAAAGGTAACTGAAGAGAGAGGTTAAAATCGATCTGGCGCCGGTACCTCCGAGTGCCTTAATCCGTCGCTGCGTTGAAGGGAATAATACCGGGGAACACACCGTATTTCGTCCGGTGTTTGTCCGGATCTTTGTACTTTTTCTTCTTCGCGTCGTGTCAATCCCCGGGCTTTCGTCGTAAAGCTTGCGGATCGCGCGGGACAAAGAGGAGCAGGCGAGGAAGCGAACCCGCCGGGCGCATCGCGATAGAGATCGTAATCCATGCACTTCCGTGAACGTCGGCTTGGCGCTCGCGATTTGTACTCTTCCCGGGGAAATCGAGCTCCAGGTGAGCTCGTTTGAGATCGGCTTTGGAATATCGAGGAGGTGGGGGAGAGGAGAAAAAAAAGGAGAGGGAAACTCTGAACGAGTCGACGCTCTCGCGTGGTGGTACGCGACGAGTCGTTTAGGCGCCGCCTTAGGCGGTTTCACCGTCGCGGCACTTTCCGACGAGAGCTCCTCGCGGTACGCTCGCAACGAAATCAAGCTCCCTCGATGAGGATTCATTCCCGCGAAAAGTGGATATCGCGTCGATATCAAAGAGACGGATTATACGGCCGGGCACGATAATATATCTGGAAATTGCTTTAGGGCCGCCCGAGCGCCCGGCGTCGAGGTTGCGATCGCCGGTTTATTTTCGAAGGGAAAGGCGATTTTCAGCCGACAGATTCGTCTGTATTTGACACGCGGCGGGGCCGCTTAAGGGCGCGCGCGCGACTGAGCGAGACTGATTCCGCGGGGCTACCGTTGGCGGCAGGAGGGGGGGGNCGAGGATTCCGAGTTTACCCGCTGTTTACGAAGAGAGCCCTTCTTTTCTCGGGAAAGTAGGTAGCGCGAATAATTTCGGCAAACACGCGCGGATTACGCGGTACCCGCGAAATCGCTTCCGCCCTCGCTGCTCTTCACCTCCTCCCTCCCCTCTCTCCTCCGCCCCGCGGAAGCCTTAACGAATTTATATCCGGAGTAACTTGGGCGCTATTATTAAAATGAAAATTTATGCGTCCGGCACGTTCAAGCCCTCTGATCCAATTTCATAAACTGAAATTTCCAACCGGGAGGCCGGCGGAGTCGGAGGGGAGTAACAATGGCGTTACGGGTGACTGCACGCCGGCTGCGGTGTGCCTGTTAACACGCGGAAATCAACGTGGGCGCGCGCGCGCGCACTGCGGAGATGTCGGCGATAATATCCCTTACGAGCAAGAGACCTAATCTCAATACTACGAGACGCGAACAGCCGACGTCACTCCGCGTCGTCGCCCGGTCGCCGTTGTTGCCACCGGAATTCGAACGCGCGTTTGAGCGTGTACGTATTCCCCCTCCCTCTCTCCTCCCTCGAAATTAAATCAGTCCTCAGTATCCGTGATACTGCCCGCATTTCGTGAGAATGTGAGGTGTATTACATGTGTTATATTATAGTTTATGTATTTATAACGTACGAGCATCTGTCAATCCTGCGATGAGTCATTCTTCGATGGTTTTGTGCTCGAGTGACGGTGACGGATGCTGCGAATGTTCCGATACAAAAGCGCTGAAGAATGTTTTGACGGAGGATTCACGGACTGCTGTCTGCGGCCGTCTAGACGGGCCGGTGAGAATCAACCTTTATTCTCGCGGGCTCCGAGCCCGCGTGTACATGTACGCGCATTCTTCTTTCTTCTCTTGACCGCCCTCGACTTCGAGCGACCGATCGTCCACCCACTGCAGCTCGTGCTCAGGAAACGAAACCCCGCATTTCCTCGCTGCAAAGGGTCGAATTCGAGCTCGCAGTCCCTTCGTCGTTGTAGTCGTCGTCGCCGTTGTCGTCGTTGGGAGTCCCGTCACATCCGGGTCGGGGGAAATAGAGAGGGCTGATGGAAAGAAAAAAAAGGACGGGGCAAGAAGGCGAGGGGGAGAGGACGATATACGTCTCCGCGATAGAAAGCACCCCTCTTCCTCCCCGACTGCGCACAATGACGACTCCTTCCCGTGTAATCTGCGCGCGGGAAAGGGGGACGAGATACCTCCTCCTCGAGTTCTCATAAGTAGAATGACCCCTCCTGAACCGTGCGAATTTTATTTCTTCCATCAAGCTGCTCGCGAAGCCCGTGGCTGATGATCGTCGTCGCTTTTCTCCGTCCACGCCCGTGTTTTCTCCGGCTGCTGATCCGACGACGGGGAAAGAAATGTCCGTCGTCGTGAAACGCGCGAGACGCGCTGACAAGAAACCCTCGTGTATACCGCCGGTGGATTTCGCCCGACTATCAGTTGTGACATTGGAGGTAGCACGTTAACCTGCCCGAATAGCCGGTGTAATTGGGTTACCGGTGTTTTCGAAACGGACGCACAATCGTTTCTGGACGTTAACGCGAAACTGTGACAGTGACAGATCGCTGCTCTTACGCGTCGTTTCCGCTTCTCTGAATGATCAATAGACATAAAAGGTAGCATTATGGTCCAATAGGGGTATCATGGCCCTTCTTGATATCTCCGACATTAGGTGGCGAATTCTAGTGATTATTTATGAAATCATTTATTTCGCGGCACAACAGTAGACACGTTTATTTTATAATGCATTTTTACTTTCGAGCATTTCGAAATGTTTCCAAGGTACCACTTTAGCACTTAATTAGCGTGAAAGTGAAGTATACATTTCAGTACTTTGTTCGTTATTTAACATTTCATTCGGCTGTACACATTTCGAGTGCTGCGAAGTTAAACAGTAGCATAGCACTTTAACATTTTCTACGTCAAAATTCATTAATGATACCTAGTCCTTCGCATCACGTCCGGATTTGATATAATATGATACGATGGTACGTCAAACTGTCAAAATGACAAATTAGCCGAGTAATTAACAGTCATAATGTATGGGCACATCTAGACAGGACGACTAGAGATCAATAATGAGTTCCGGCCTGGTAAATGTGAAGGCTTCGCTGAAGGTGTTTGGCGCACGTTCTAGCAAAAAAAAAAGCGAATTCTAAAAAATGAAGAAAAGAAGAGAATTCTAAAGAAAAAACCTAAGAAGCCTCTCTCGACTATTCAATCTGGAAATCTTCCGGATCTCTTAGCGGGTCTTTCTCTTTCTCTCGACGGTGAGAGAAGAGGATTTTCCCCCCGTTACCGCTTTATATCGTCGTACACACGATAATATTATCACACGCCGCGCGTGATAATAATCCGGCACGAACGGTTACGCCTTACGTTACGGCACGCGAAGTGGATGACGTACGAAAGGGAATCTCGATTATCCCGTCGCGGCCGAGGGAGGGGGAGATCCGGCGGGAAATACGGGAATCGCGACGCGCGTGTCACGCATGACGAAAATCAAATGGGAAATTGGTGAACGTTCGGGCGCAGAGGTGGTACTTTTATTAGCAATATCATGGGATCGATCGACATAAAATTCATAATGGCATTCCGCGCGATACGCCTCCGTTCGCGGCACATTTTCGCCGAATAGTCGTGCGTGGATATCTCGCCCACTATGTGCGCCTTTGTGCTCTTTATTTTCGCCTCGGTTCATTTTATTTCCCGAAGCGATATTGCTCTCGACGCGGGCGGGCGCGCGCGACCCTCGCGACCGGCGAATTAATTCGCCGGCCGGATTACGCGTCTCAGGAGGTAAAGTCGCCGATAATTTTTGTCCAAGGAGACAATGCCCGCGCCCCACGCGGGGAACGCCCGGGTAATTGTGAACGTCGCGCGGTAATGCCGAGAGGGGGGACTCAATTTCCAACGCGCAAAATTCCAGAACGGATTGAAATCCCGGAGAAAGCGCGAACACGGAGCGATAAAACGGTGTGTCGCGGCGGAGTGATCTTAATTGCATTTTTAGTTTCGCGCAATTTGGCCGCGGATTTGATTGACGAAAATGTCGGAAATGAAAGTAACGCGCCGAACGAAATCCCTCCGTATCGAATTTTTGCCGCGGAGAATCGAGATTTTTATTGCGGAATTGAAATTTCCCGCTACGCGGACAATTTGCGGATACGTATCGAAATATCGGACGGTCCGCGTGGAATCAACGAAATTCCTACGCGAAGGAGAGAGGAAAGGAAGAGTCTGTTGCTTCCTCCGCGCGACTTCTGAACTTCCCAGGCGAATTCATTTCTGCGCTGATTAATTCACCGTGACAAACAGCTGAGCTAACAGCCGGGGCGGAGTCTCAATCGGCAGCCGGGATTAAAAAAAAGAAGGACAGTTAATTGTAAGCGCTAAACGGAAAATAAAGTCCTCTTATTCGCGTCACCCGGACTTCACCTTCTCCAAACTGCTTAACGCACGACGTTTAGCGCAGCTCTTCGCCAAATTAATTAATTAAAATTAAACCGCAAATTAAATTTCCGTCGCCGCGGAGACATTAAAAAGGAACTATCCTCAAGGATAAAATTTCCCATTCTCCATCCCCGTTTTCCTTTCGATCGTCTTTTTCTTTCCCCTTCCTTTTCGCGAAGTTCTCGCGAATGCGTTTTACGCGTTAAAGCGTCTTCCCCGCTGCTTCCTGCCGATTCCAGGCAACCACGGTATCGGTTCTCCTACCACTTAATCCACGACGCGTCGCGCCTTAACCCGCGGAAAACCTAAGCAAAACCATCAGGACGAAACACTTCTCGTGTCCGCCGCTTTTATAGGACCGTTAACACGCACAGGCGCTGTTCACGCGCGGAGCCGCGCGTGGGAACGGACACGCACACGCGCGCCGACACGTCCCGCAGGAATAAAGATGAGCAAGAGAGACAAACGTAAATGGAGTATGAAGCCTCAAACAGCATCCCGTAATGGCTTCCGGAATTTCGCGCGGATCCCTTCGGCCGTGGCCTCACACTCAATCGCGTCCTTTCCTCAGCCACCGAGAACGCCCGTTGATGTATCAGTTTGCAGGATATCACCATTTACTTTGTCCTCGATCCTTCGATTAAATCGTCGTCCTCAGTCTGGTACACGGCCCGTCTCGCCACTCGTCGTCCGAACGATCGCTCTCGACGGAGATTTCTCGACTGTCTCACCGCAGTTTTTCAAAACTCGAGTCCTCAAGTTTGCTAAGTGATTTTTTTTTGCGAATATCCACTAGAGAATATCGCGTTTGAACGTGTTCTAGATCAGTTTTTGGATTATTTGATCACAATCCGCGCGGAGATGACGAACGAAAAATAGCGGGACAGTCGAAAAGTTCGGTTCGATTTTCCATCCAGAAAAGGAGCATGTAAAAGATTTTATTATTATTGCCTTTCCACAATCCGGAGAAATTATAATTCTTTTTTGCCTTCTACACTCTTTTTGTGATTTTAACCACAAAAATAACAGTAGCATGTTATTACTGACACTGTGATAATATTTGCTAGAGAAATGGTTCTCTTCACTGTAATTCTTTCACTATAACAATTTTAGTTACAAATATTTTTCTCTCTCAGTGGTTATTTGTGGTTATTTCGAAATTCTGACCTCGATGCGAGTCGTTATTTACTTCGACTTGTTAAAGCCCACGGCACACACGGAAACAGAGAAGAAGATACTTAAAACTTTATTTCTGAAGGAGATGCAAGGTTTATTTTGCAGAAATGAGGTTTCTTTCTATAAAATAAATCTTACACATCGCGTAATTAAATAAATTTTTAAGTAACCTTTTCTCAGTGTAAGCAGTAAAACTTAAGCAGTAGGAAAATTGACCAATCACAGTCGATTTTTCTTCAACTGTAAGAAGAATGACCGAATATGATTCGTTAATTTCCTTGCTGCTTACATTTTTGTGCGTGCCGCATAACAGAGATATCATTATCCCGTCAATGAATTAAAATCTAGCGCTTATTTAGTTACACGAACTGAGATTATTTTTCTGTATAATAATAATTAGCGTGTTTATATTGATTTAATGCTTACTAAATTTGTCTTTATTGCATTCAAGTATTCATCAATCGAGCAGTCTGCGAAACCTTCGTCGTCGTCCCGGCGACGAAGCATTATCGTCGTCTGTGTTACAATATGTGCGACACCGCTTATTGAAAATCGAATCGGACTTTTTAACTGACCTGATACACTCGTTTTAATTGAAGACACGAGCGAGAGCTTTGTTCGCACCACACGAATCCGCACACTACCACGCTCGGGAAGAATTATATCTGGTATACGGGTTGCGAAAATGTCGGCCATGCTCTCGCTATTCCTATCTGGAGTCAGTAAAAAAACTAGGCCTGTCGAATGAATAGAAACACATTGAACTTGCAGTCGCTAAAAAGCCGATGCTACAGGCTGTTGGCCGATGTATATATATATATATATGTACATAGTTCTAGCTATTATTCTTCCCCGCGCTCATCAAAGCGAAAGAAAAGGAAGGTAAAAAAAAGAAGACAAACGAGGGATAGAAAGA
This sequence comes from Dinoponera quadriceps, assembly GCF_001313825.1. NCBI lineage: Eukaryota > Metazoa > Arthropoda > Insecta > Hymenoptera > Formicidae > Dinoponera > Dinoponera quadriceps. The sequence continues at coordinate 281,590 of NW_014554780.1, forward strand.
TCGCCGACGATTTGTGCAGTGTGATTCACAATAAAGATTCTCCTCCCGCCGTTCTTTCAGCCGCGGACGAACAAAGGATTCGCGTGCCATTCACGAAAGTGTCGCCTGCAAAATTGCCAACTAAAGAGCACGCTTGAAAATTTTTAACGAGCTTCGCAACGTTTCGTCGATTTCGAATCCTCGTCGTCGTGAACTTAACATCTGTTATTAAAGCCGTTCGAACTCCTCGTCTAATTCGGTCGTCGCTAAACATCGCTTGTTCACCAACTATGAATTTGATTGGAATAATATAAACGTTCGACAAGGAGCCTTCTCATTGTAAACGCATATTTCCCGTCGCGCAATGAAAAATAATAGAACGGGTTGAACTTGTAGACAGACATAGAACTCGTTAGCTAAAATTTATTCATCCTCTCCTAAAACGCTTCATCGTATCCTAAAACGCTTTACTAAACTTTAAATACTTTCATGAGGTCAAGGAATATCGTGAATAGATGTCACAGACCCGAATCTCTTATGTTACAGCCTTGCGCAGCCGTTAGCTGTGCGCGTTATATTTAACCGGCGATATATTTATGTTTAACCTGCCACAGAATTTCTTAAGAGTTTTATTTTCGTGGCTCTTAAATGTGTGTGTGTGTATACATTCTTTAAATACCGTATTACTAATTTCTCTTCGCTACCTCCGTTATTCGTGATCACTCTTATTTTCCAGTTTTACTTGCTTGCATAAGTTCCTTCCGCTCGCGTTGCTCGCATATCTTTCCCCTCTTGTTTCTCCACAAATCTATGATGAATATACGAAGTATTTTGTAATTACTATCTTTTAGACTGTCTATCGGCGTTACGACGTGTGCACGTTCTTTCCGTCCTCGCGAATGTTAACATATACGGGGAAAATATTGCGAGAAAAATTACCACGAAATTGTTTCATGCTGGAAGGGAAGTGTAGGACCGCACTGTCTATCAGACGATATCCGATTGACGTTAATCTAATTGACTTTATCGATACTTCAACAGTATGTATGAACGCTACCTTCAACACGTCGTGTTCATAACGGCGCTAATTTAACCGTGCTCTTGTTCTTATTGCCTCCGTTCCTTTCGATTTAATATTCATCAGTTTTGCGGCCACGCTGGCTCGAGTGGCCCTCTCGGCGGCACGAACTTCCCCGCGTCTCGTCGTTAGTAGACCTCGCCTCTATCGATTTCGCATTCGCACGGGCCTATCTACTTCTTTCGCCGGCTATCCTTTACGATGTATCTACGATCTCTCTCTCTCTCTCTCTCTCGAAATTTCGCAGTGTCATTAACCCCCGTCGCGTCATCAATTGTCGCGCGTCCCGCGCGCAATCACCCGGGCCAATTAATTACATTCCCGGGACGTTATCCGTATATTTCTCGATATCGGGTTTTCCCGACGGGACGGAAGGGGGTGGGGAGGAGGATTTAATTTGTATCCGTCCGCGTAAGGCGCTTCCGCGATATAACCGACGGGTATAAAGAAAAGGCCTCTCTTTCGGAGTATCGGCTTACGGATCGGTAATTCAGGCTCGCTTTATGACGCTTCGCTAACAATAAGTCGCCTTAGGTCTTAAACACGGACGGGGGCTTATGATCTATCCGGGGAGAAGAGGCTCATTTCCCGGGGAAAGGCCACTCTAGGGCCTTTCTCTCGTCGGCGCTGCCCTCTTCACCCGGCCCGGCCGGATGAAGCAGTAGTTAAGTGCAGCCTAGGTGGAGGCGCAGTTACCTCGCCCGCGCTTATTATATATAAACGAGGCGGCTCTTGAAAGCCCACTCGACCCAGTGAACGCTGCGAGTCCGACTCGAGGAGGAGGTAATACCAGTTGATGTCGATGGGCGCGCACATCGTTCGGCTCGTCAGCGGTGAATTAGTGCCGCGAGAACACGAGGTGTCGGCGCGCGCGCCGGATCTCTCGGACGAAATAATGGAATGGAACGCGAACAGCGGGGGGAGGTGAGGTTGGTGGTTTTTCTGTTTCTTTACAACTGCGTAAACTCGAGCGGGAAACGCGGAATTGGTTCATGCGGAAGAAAAAACAAGCGACGATACGTGTAATAAAGGCTACACGCGGGTGTAGCGTGCCGAAGATGATTGAGGGTCTCCCTTCGCGCGTCGTTCGGCTCAACGTGAGTTCAACGTTTCGAGCGGCGCCCGGATTCGAAAATAAAAAATGAAAACACACTCGAGAGTACTCGCGATACCTCGCAGTGGCGGACCGGGAAACGCGTGGAAGTGTTCTTCGCCGATATTCGTAGGATTTCGCGGTGTGTCGCAGGGCAAATTTACCGCGTGTTTAAGGGTTGAAGCAAATCGGATGAGGGGATTCGATCAAATTGATGAGCGAGTATCTTCGAAAGCGTGAGATGTGTAAATAACGATGTTACATACAAAAGTTTTGTTATCTTTGGTGCTCTTTGTGACTGTATTAACGCTCCTTGAAAATGCTACTTTTCAGCGTAATTAAAAAAATTTAACCGCAGAATCGCAAAGTGTATCGAATATCTTGAAACCGTGCACCGTTTACCCGAAACGCTCGCTCATATTTTACAATCGAGATTTTGTCGAATTATGTAGGATGCTTTAATATTAGACCGACGAACTTCATATGCTTACAAAGCACACTAAGTAATCTTAGTCGATAAACCCGTGTCGTTAGCTGTCTTAGAGTGAATTATCTACAGCAGTTGTTCGAAGTGTTCGTTTACATCTAGCTTTTCCACAAGTAAGATGCATATCGGCCATCAAAAGTTCATCGAAAGAAAAAATTTCCATTTTGAAAACGAATTTCGGATAAGCAGTAAAGAAACTGAACTCACCGGTCAATAATAAATTATATCAGTTCTACTTGTTTTTGAAAATTCCTCACAATCTTCAGATTGATAAAGCAATTTTTATTAATGTTTTTAAGAAGTAGCGACAAAAGTCAAGATCAGGAAAAAATTGCTGATATCTCTATATTGAAGCAGTAAATGGCCAACACTTCGGACAACTGCATTGAAAGAAGAATTTGATAACAATTACTATGTTAAATAATTAACTAAGTAATTTCAATTAAATGATTTAATTACCCGTAACCAAATTATTCAGTATTATATATTGTATACAGTAAAATAATTTGGCTCAAATAACCAAATGATTTAACCCACTAAGTTGAAACTATTTAACCAAATCTTGGTAATTGTTACTAAATTCTTCTTTCAATGTAAATAATTCTGCAGATAATAATAATGTTAATAATAATATTATAAATAATTCAATCTAGCGCCAAAACGGCTCATTTGCGGACGTGAGTATATCGGCAAAAATTGCTTCTTTTAGTGTCCTTTACAGTGAGAAAAAAACTACTTAAAAATCTATTTGTTTTTTTTTTATTACAAAGTTTATTTCACACAAATAAATCTTATTTTACATAAGAAACCCATTTCTGTGAAGTAAACTTTATATCCCACAAATAAACATTTCAATACTTTCTTCTCGTATAAACGCCCGAAGCTTGCAGTCTAATTTCGGGACGTCCTATATATTACGTTACTTTTTATACTACTTATTATTTAAAGGAGAAGTAGGGAGGGGTCGTTTCAATCCCTGAACGTGTGAGAAAGTACACGTAAAAAAAATACCTCACTCATTTTCTGCCGCTCTGCGACGCCACTCGAGGCCCGTCGGAGGGGACTCCCGCGCGTTTCCTCGTGAGGATATTTTCGCGGATGCTCTCTCGTACGCGATCACTGATGATATTCAAACCAACTAAAACTGCACGCACATTTCTGCACGCCGCACGGCGTGCGCAGGTGGAAGTGACGTCGGAAGGAGGCGTATCCGCCGGCGCCCGTAATCGCGGCAACGAAACGGCCGTGCAATTCCGCGACAAGTAGAAACGCACGGCAAACATATTAGCAAACGCATTGCGGCCGTGCGGAATTGCCGCGAGTTATATAACTGCATGCAACTGCTGGTGACGTAATATAACGTGGCATTTTCGCGGAACAGGGAGAACGAGCGGGTTAGTCCGCCGGCTGTTTGGGCCGGGAAAAGCCGGAAAAGCGCTGCATCGGGGACACGACGGGAGGCTCGACGGCGTTGTAACTCTCGGGGGATAATTTTCCGGATGTAACGTTGTAAAGGAGCGATTGAATTGCCGCGCGTGCGGTATAAAGGGGAGTCGTAGGCTTACTTTCACGACGCAGCTCGCGGCCGGACGAATTTTATCGCGCTGTTTCGCGCGCAAACGACGGACTGATCGGTCGACCGGCGAAAATCTGAGAGAGAGTGGAAGAGAGTGGGAGAAAGAAAAAGAGAAAAGTGCAGTTTATTAGATGCCCTTAGATCAGGTTACCTCGAAACATGCGCGTACAAAGACGTAAATATCAGTGAACGCAATTGTCTAAGTATAAAGAACGGAGGGAGTGAAAAATTTTGTCAAATAAACAACAATGTTTACAATAGCAGGGAATTATCGTAACATAACGTCACACTGGTGAGGAATATACCCGCAAGTCAGTAACCGACAATTTCATCGAACTCGAAAAGCAACATAAATAGTTTGTATTTGAAATTCACAATTGTATTCGTTTTTTAACGCTGGATGTTATTTTGTTCCGGTGGTCCACGACGATATACATAAAAGACGGCTTGAACGTTTCGGTGCGACACAAAGGAATAACCAAGTTATCTAGAGGTGATCTCGTGTCACGGGGGAAATCCGCCCTGAATCGAAAACTTCTGCGTAGAGTGGCCCGTCGGCGTTCGAATCAACAATATCTCGTACGTAAGACCACACGTGAAATACTTTCGTCTTAAATCAATTTTCAGCCAGTGAAGTTTGTTACAGTGTTATGCGCGTATCTCTTCTGATTTGGAAAATAAATCGCACTCCAACATTCGGTGCCCTCTGAAGACGTAAATTCAACACCCCCGTAATATTAGTAAAGACCGCACGGCAGTACTCAAAGTGGGGTAAATTCAGAATCGATACTAACCAACTACGTCGAACATTGATGGGAAAGAAGTGTCCACATAGTTTCGGTTGATATAAAGTTTCACCAACTTTTCCTGAGTCGAACGCTTTAGTCCTACTTTAAGTCTAATTCAGTTCTACATTAAGCCCTCGAAGGTATTCTATTGATACGACGACAAATGAGAAAGTTATTGCTGTTTCACCCACCTGAAGACTTAATGTAGAACTGAAATTTCGTCTCTGGAGGTGTCGATTCCCATTTGCAGCATTAAAAGTGCATTTATCGTGTTCCTTTGGCGCTACAAGTGGGAACTTATCTCCATTTTCTTCCCTTTGAAGACTTAATATAGAATTTAAAATTTCGATTCGGGCTCCCGCAATATTATTGGCCTATAATTCCCAAGGAAAGTTACGCATTCAGAGAGAAAGAGAGAGAGAGAGAAGACGATAGAGAAACTATGGGATCTTGTCGTCGTTGCCGAATCCTCGAGATCGCGTACCCGCCGCGGTTCCCGCTAAACTCGCTTATTTGCATTTATGGCTGGTCGCCGGCAAATTCGGGCTAATTTCACTTAGACGTACGCGACGCGGCGCACCCTAATTAAACGCTAACGCCGTTAGGCGTGCTTTTGCAATATAAATCGCGGGGCCGAAAACCGCGAGGGGGGAGGGGGGAGGCGATGTTTATTGACGCCGCGGTTACCGTGGCGCGCACACAAACTCCGTCGCGTCTCTGCGAGTACGGCCGCGCAACAAGACGACCGGCGGCGGCGAGCAAGCAGACGCGGGAAGTACGAGCCGGGATTAATACGTAGACGATACATACGTAGTTTACCGTCTACGTGCATCTACGTGGCTGCGTGCAGATACGGTTATGGCGCGTGCGGTTCGAAATTGGTTACATGCATCAAGGGATGCAACACCACCGCCGAACGTCTTCCGCTCTCCTGCACCAAATCTCCTCCCGCTCCTCTTCCTCGTCGTCCTCCTCTTCTCGTGTTTCTCTTTGGCGAGGGTGGCTGCTGGTGTTGCCGCTGCTGGTACTGTTGCTGCTGCACCTCCATCCTCCATTTCGCTATCGATTAAGCATTATCTCATAGCCATAACGCTGGCGAAGAGGAGGGTCGCCTTCCCCATCACCCCTCCTCTCTCTCTCTCTTTGTCTTGCCACCGGGACTAAATTTAAACCATCTCTCGCATGAAATGCAGCCGCACCTCTCTAGGGAACGGTCGGTATCCCGAGTGTATCTTCGAGCCGGCGACACAATGCGCGTGGAATGGCGATTAAACGAAATCCGGTGTTGATTTTGCGGCGCCGCCCAAATAACGTTTGACACTTACCGGGACGGCCGCGGTTAGCTAAATAAGCGGGCTTGTTCGGAGTTCACCCACTCGGCGAATAAATTCGGTCGTTACACCTGGAACGAGCCGTCGTGCTCCCCTCGACCATTCGCGAAATTTACCGGCGCGCGCCTTTACGCGAATATTCAGCGTTTCCTTAATTATTGAGCGGCCGGGCTTCTTCGAATTCGCGAGATCTCCCTTGAAAGATTGAAGAATTCGCTTAGTCGGAAATTCAGAGAGATCCGACGATCTGAAGATTCTGAAATGTGAGAGCGCGCGCACGCCAATCCGGGGTATCAAATATTTGAGAACTCGATAATCTACCCGCTCTCCTTAAGATTTGATAACGCGAATACGGTAAAATCTAAAAATGCCACCGTGCAAGCGTCGACGGGAGAGCGGGATGTTGCGAATCGACGTCTCTCGCCCGAGAAAACTCACCCGCTCTTTCGGAGACACTCCTTTATTTTGCTTCGTCTGCTATTGCTATTAATTTCATACCTTTTGTTTTCCTTCACACGCCTATGCAAATTGTTCTTGGTGCAACGCACCACTCGATCTGATATCTACTTGGTACGGGCTTGTTAGAACCTTCACTCTCATTTCATTCTTATCTTCGCTTTCATTTTACTTTACTTTTACTTCGCTCCCTTTCCTTCCCATACCTGTATTAATTTTCATCTCATCATTATTGCGTACCCGAGCCGAAATTCTGAATTCTACATTAAGTTTTCAAAAATAAGTTCCCAGTTGTGGCATCAAAGGAGCACGATGGAAGACCTTTGAAGACTAATGTAGAGCTAAATTACATCTGATGTAAAATTTCGACTCGGGGAATTTCTCTCCTCGACATTATAATAAATAATGCTTTCTCTCTCTCTCTCTCTTACTTACTTTGTCTCCCTCTAATAAAATTCAAAGTCTCGTAGTCTCTCGGCATCTCGTCGGGCGACGATCTATCCGTCGGTAATGGCGGGACTATTCCCGAGTGTTCGCCACAGGGGCCGACGACATGTGCCTTCCGTCGCGACGCCATGTAATACATGACAATCCGATCAAGCGAGCGCCGCGAGACTCCGGAAGGGACGGCGAACGCGCGGGTACCCGAGGATTCTTACGACGGCGTCCGGCGTCGCGTTCGTAGAAATTATGCAGCCGCAGTGACAGCAACGCCGCCGGCATACGGCTGCGGTACCTGGGATAGCGTGTCCCGGATACGGCAACTTCGCAAGTACGTCGTAACCGCGCGAATAACGTGTCGTTATACGCCGGCGGGACGACGAGGGAACGACGGGGGGGTTGGCGCGGTGGTTGCTGTACCGGGCGAGACCATTTGTTTATAATTCCTTCGGGGACTAGCTGCCGGTCCATCCTGCGCCTTCTCCCTCTCTCTCTCTCCTTTCCTCGCTCCCTCTCTCATTCTCTCGCTCTCACGGCGAGACGAGCCGAATTTAAATTTCCCGGATTCTGCTCGCCTATTCCGCCACCGGTCTAACGACTTTCTTAACGACCCTCCGTGGAATCCCGCACCCCCATCGCCAGCCACCGTCGTTTTCTCTTGTAGCTCTCTCTCTCTCTCGCTCACTCGCTCTCCTTCTCCCTTCCCCTGTACCTTCTTGGTCTCGAGATAGTTTGACGACGTACGCCGCGAATCGTCCACCCTGTATGCTAACCAGCCGACTTGTTACAGAGATAACTTTGAATTAGTCCGCGATTAAGGACGGATTCGCGTAAGCGCCGCGAGTGAGAACGGTGGTTGACGCTCTCTCCCGAACGTGCGGAAGTCTCGAGGGGGTGAGCACCGGTCCGGGGAAATTTAGACTCAGTTCCCGTCGGTTTTATGCGCGCGGGCGCCGCATTACGCTCGGAATGAACGATAAAGGAAGAATTAACGAACTAACGGGGCCATCCGCGCGGTGTATTTACGGATATTCGCGGATTGCCCGTCCGCCAGACGTTAACTCGCTTCGATATCCGGCACGCGATATCCGGCATTCGCAGTGATCGGCGCGCGGAATAATTTATTCACGTCGTAGAAAATTAGTCTTCCGTTGGCCGATAAACCGCTGAAAGATTCATTTCTCATCTAGAAAATCGCATGGGAATAATCCCCGCGCGCGATGAAAATTGTGTTGCGAGTTTAACGAGGCCGAACGAATGTTACACGTCCGCTTGTTATTGTTAGGATTAGTTACCGCCGCTCGTTATTATTAGCGACACTTGTCTCACTCAGCTTGTACGAGGACAAATGTAGAAATTACTCCCCGAGAATGTAACGTATAAATGAATCAGCCGTTCGGCGAGGCGTAGCCCTTTAATATTCCATCGCGACCTATTTACGCATTTACGTCTCTCGTTCTTTCTCCCTCTCTCGTTAGATTTACTCCGAACACGCGATCCTGTGAATTTTTCCTGCGAGAGGAAAACCTTTTTCTCTTCCGTCGCGTTCGGTTCTTTAACCATCGGCGGGAAACACGTGTTCTTGTTCGCTCCATCGTCGTCGGATCATTTTTCGCTTACGCCGTTTGTCCCGTTTTGCCGTGCGCTCTCTCTCTCTCTCTCTTTCTTTCTCTTTTCCTCCTTCTCCTGCCGCTGCGGAAGAAGGGTTGAGAATTTATGCGGGAAATCCGAGGAATTCGCTGCAACGAATCGTCCAGAAACCACCGGATCGCGCTCCCCCGAGATTTCAAAACGATGTTTTATCCGCGTCCAACATACCCGGGATTCCCATTCTTCGTTCCCGGAGTGTAGGAGAAGGGGGATGAGGGGGAGAGGGCGGACGAGGGGAGAGCGAGGAGAGGCAAAGGGGAACAATAATTTCATTCCGCCGGTATTCATTCCGCATAATTTTCTACGCGCTCACGTACGATCGAGAATTGAAGTTCCGGCTTGTGTGGCGCGCTTCCTTGCACTGTGTGCACCGCAATCGTGACCGGGTTCGAGTTTGCGCTCGGGGTCGCGACGCGCATTCCGCCGGGGACTAAAACCCATATAGCGGCTGCGGACACGGCTGCGCCGTCGTTTTACAAATTTACTACGCTACCGTCGAAGAAACCGAATCCCCCGCTCGTCGTTGTTCGCGAAACTTTGCGCCCATCCTCGGCGTTCGTGTTTGCAGTTTGCATTCTCGGCGTGACTCGCACAGTAAAATTTCATCTCATAATGGCGCGCGAGAGCCCACCTCCCCTTTCCCTATCTCTTCTTTCTTTTCTTCTTCTTCTTCTTCACCTTTTCCTCTTCTTCCGCCTCTTCTTCTTCTTCTTCTCGCCCGCCGGGTGACGCGACGACGGTGCACGACGGGTATGTCAGCGGTCTCCGCGGGCGCGAGGTCGTTTCCGTTTTATTAGACAAGTTTCCCCATAAACAGGATGCGGATTCGCCCGGTTTTTGACCGGGTATTTATTATGTTTCATCGCGCCGTAGCGTCGCCGTACGCGCGATAATGCCGCTCGTGGGAGCGAGCGCGTTGCTCGTCGCGAAGTAAAAATGTAGAAACGCGCTGAGAGCCTTCGTCGTCGTCGTCGTCGCCTCTACTTCCTACCTTCACCTCCTGCTCCTCTTCTTCTTACCCCCCTTCCTCGTCCTTCGTCCGTCTTCCCGTTCCGGCGTACGATAATGTACATTTTCCCGCGGATGTAACCGTGATTATACTTTCATTTACATTTATTACACGCCATTTGCATTTGTCTAGACGGTAACCGCGATTACACCGCCGCGGGATCCGACGATTTCTTCCAGCGGACGTCACTTAATCGCGAGCGGAGTAGATTTTTTAGTCGCGCAAACTCGCGGCGAATCCGCGAGATGCGCCGAGCTCGCGCCGATAAAGCGCAGTCTCGCAAAATAAATATTGTTAGCCAATCGAGCCGAGCGAGTGTATCGCCTGCACCGCCTGCAAAGAGAAAGAAAGAAGAAGCGCGCGGCCTTTAATTAGCGATCGGGGAGGGGGAAGGGGGCGTCAAAGACCGCCGGCGGAACTGAGCAAGAAGCCCGCGTCTCGCTCTACATATAATTGGACAAATCTCATTGAGAGTATCGCGTTTTCCGAGCGGATCATAGAGCGAGGCTGTAAGAAATAAACATTTATAAAAGGGGGCAATCGGTGGCCCTTTGAGGCTCGCTGGTGCATTAACTGTGATCTCGTGACGATAGGGTTGTGTACCGTTTGTATTATCCACGACGAGCAGCGCGACGACGAAGACGACGACGGAAGAGGACCGACGGAGGACGATGACGAGTGACGCATAAGCCGATTTGCAAGCGCAGTAAATCGCAGAGACGAGAGAGACTGCGCGCACTTTGATTCCCGGAGATGAAAGCGTCAGTCATGCGCGCAAATGAGATATTAGTCTTATTAACTAACATCGTTGTGACCGCCGCGGCACGGTCTTCATAATTAAACACGTGAACGCGGAAATTCGCTCTTACCAGCGCGTGCTGAATATTCTTTCGACACGCCGAGTCGAAAGGAATTTTAAATCCCTGGTAAATCTTGAATTCTGTGACGCAGTAGGAGATTATCTTAATTCTTAAGATAACGAAATAAATTCGGTTTCAATTGTAATAATACAATTTATAACTCATACTTTGGTCCCGATGATGTCTCAAATTTTCGTTTTCGCTGTTCGTCAAAATAATTTGTTCAGGACGGCATTAAGATGAAATCAGTGGAATCAGGAATTCAAAGATGAATTAATGAGAAGTTAATAAGTGAAGAAAAGAAGAAGAGTAGAATTAATAAGAATCATTATGTCGTCCAAAATGACGAATAACATTTTGTACTTGTGTTAAAATTAGTCCTTGTTGAAATTTTTTTGAATTTCTCACATACCCGTGTGTTAATCTAATATATTGTGTTTATGTTACCTCAACATTTTATGTTGAGGTAACATAAACACAATGTTGAAAATGTTGTTAATGTTGAAAATGTTGAAAATGTTGTTAATTTTTGACGTAATATTTATATTACTTCTCAGCATATCCATCTTGCGTTAAATTAACACAAATTAACATGGCGTAACGACGTTTGCGTGGACTGTTTGAAATGTGTTAAATTTAACACAACATTTGTCATCGTGTAGGTTTTCATTAATCTATCGGGCATCTAAGTAAGCGCAAACTGTCCTTAGGAGTGTCAAAGTTTCGTTAATATTTCGACTCGAGAGGGGAATTTGCTTCAACGACCACCGGAATCTGTGTCAAAATTTTAGTCCTACGTCCTACTAAGAAGACAAAAATAACTTACCATTTTTCGCATTTGTAATATCAAAGGGGGAGCATAATAGAAGACCTTTGAAGACTTAATGTAGAGCTGAAATTTCGACTCGGATGTCTTCTATCTTCGTTTCGGTATTTCGCGCGTAAATCAACGAACGATTACTCGTAATTATGTCACTCCGCTGATTGCGTCGAGTGCCGTCCGAGGGAAATGCGTGCGCCGAAGCGCCGCCGGCATTCGTAAAGAATTTATTATTCGAGTCAACGCGCGGCGAGAGTATCGGTTTTTCTCGGTCACCGTGAATACGATGGAGAAAACGACGACGGCGGCGACGGCGAGGCGTGCGGCATGTATGTGTGCATGCGTACGTGTATATGTATTCGTGCGCCGAGGATTGCCAGAAATCCCGTGGAAACTTTGATATGAAACGGATAATATATGCCGTGCATCTGTTGTTCCGCGGAATCGATGCTGTTAGCAGCTATTTTGCGGCTGGGACGAAAGAAATATAAATCGGAAGCGCGTTGAAACGCGTCGATTTCGCGATTTTCGGACGCGAGCTCTCGCTCGCCTCGTTTTTCCCTCGCGGAAGCGCGACGAATGTTTTAACGATCGCGAATTTACACGAGTGTAAAATTAATTCGGCGCGCCGAGCACGTTGGAATAAGCTCAGCCGGCGATTTAATCTCGCGGACTCGTCGCGGATTCGGGCTATTCATAAAAGGCGGATATTATTATTAACGGTTCGAGAGCTACCTTTTATCGAGTTCCATTCTTTGCACTCGCTCGGAACTCGCACGTATCGTCACCCGCTTTGTTAAAATAAAAACTCTCTCTCTCTCTCTCCCCCTCCCTACCCCGGACACGGCGGGCGGGGTGCTTTTCTGCAAAACGGAAACTAAAGAACTTAAGAACGTCGTTACGCCATTTGTTCGTGGCGGAATCGCCTTCTGCGCTCGCGCTTTTCCGCGTCGGCTCGCGTATTCTCTTTCTCTTTTTCACGTATATATTCCCACCGATTTAATTATGTCAAAAGTGGATCGATATCCGCGAGTTAATACGCATTATTAGCGCAACCGTGCGCATTCACACACACATGGATGATGTTAGTTTTCTTTCCGCGTTTATACGCGTGAGCGTCGTTCTCGTTCTCACGCAGTCCCCGTCCTTTCTCGCAGCGGAGAACGATTTGTTCTCTCTTCCTTCTTTTATTCGCTCAAAAACCGCGGATGAATTCGCCGTAACGAAGGCCGTATAGCAATTTAGAAGCCGGCCGCCGTTGCGCGCAACGCTTTCCCTCTATTCACGCGCGTCAGATTCATGCGCGCGTCCGGCGAATTTTTTTTAATTATTCCCATATATTCATATATTCAACACACACGAGCGAGAGAGAAAGAGAGAGGGTGAGAGAGATGTTCTTTTCATGCCGATGTGCGCGTTCATTTAATTTCCGTCTATAAACGCGCGAAACACAAACGAGTACTAATTTAGCGTCCACGTGAAAGCACGTGATACGTACACGGTAACGCAACATGTGAAAAGAATCGTGCAAACGTAATTGCACGAGTTTTTCCGCGCGGAGAAAGTGCGTCGCGCATTAGCTTAATGCGCATAAAGAATATCGATAATTAGGTTTCATTAATAAATCCACGGTATCGAATGAATAATTACCTCGTTGTTGTCTTCGCGTGTAAAAATTCACAGTAGAACGTTCCTGTGAAATTTAAGGGGCCGTTCAACAATTACGTCACGTAAAAATTTTTTTTACCCCCCTCCCCTTCCACCTCTTTGTTGCAATCTCGTCACAAAATCTGCCCTTTTCCAATATTTCGTGACACGTGGAATCGCCCCTTCCGCTCGGTGACACGGGATGCAAATATTTCTTATAACCATATTGCGGATAATAATTATTAAACTACATGCTACTATTTTTCTAAACTACAAATAATTTTTAGGCACATAATATATAATTAATTATTTTATTTTATAATTCGTATTATAGTAAAAGCTGCGTTTTTACGAGAGAATAAATATTTAAAAATTAACAGTCGTAATGTACGGTCGGCGCACGCTCACTCAGCGACGGAGAGGCGACCCTCTTCACCGGTTGTATCCCCTCGGTGATCTCCAAATTTTTAACACGCGGATTCGTCTTATGAAAAACGGGGAGAGAGGGCGCAGGGGAGGATCATCAAACTGTAATTCAAAGATAACCGCACGTCCGCCTCGCTCCTCAGTTCAATCACGTACGGCATTCTCCGGTCGTCTCGGAATTTCAAACGAACATACACGGCGAGTTTGTTGTTTGCTCGCGACACGTGCGCGACGCGGTGTCGATCCCGCGAAATCCCGTCGCCTAAACGCGCTCGTTCCCAGTCGGGGCACGATTTTTCGGCGCGCTACCCCTGAGTTGAGGAAAAAATGCACCCCTCACGACGAGGGGCCTCTTCGAAGTTAACACCGACAAGAGAGAGAGACAGGGAAGGAACTAGACAAAGAGAAAGAAAAAGTCAGAAGAGGCCGACATAGAGAGAGAGAGAGAGAGGGAGGGAGGGGGGTAAATATCCGTATAAGGGGCACAGATTTGTCGGCGATGGATTCGCCAAGTAACGGAGCGTCATCAGAGAGTGATTACGCGAACGGAGGGGCGCGGCGGTGCGCGTGTAGCGTCGAGGACTGTCGCGCGTGACCGGCGGGGTGGCAGGCATCAGCACCGCCATCAGTATCGTCCACGAGAGAATGATAGAGAGAGAGAGAGAGAGAGTGAGCGGCGGGGCGGCTGGAGTAACGCGCGTCTGGGAGTTGGGACGCGTTGGTACATAAATACAGAGTAGAGCGACGTCATCAACAATTCATCGCTATTATTAGCGGCGTCCTAACGGCGCTCTCTGCAACAGGGGCTCCGTCGGAGCTGCGGTACCCGGGGGAAGGAGGGGAGAGTGGTAACGAGGGGCGACGGGCGAGCTCTCAGGGTGGTTCGGGATGAGCGGACGCGGCGCGCGTTATGCTACCACCCCGGCTGAGCCGGCGGAGGAGAGAGGAGAGAGCTCTGTTCCGTTTCTGCTGGAACACCCACTACCACACACGAGAGAGGAAGAGAGAGAGAGAGAGAGAGAGCGGACATCTAATCTGCATGACTAACTATGCAGTTTACCTTCTGACGAGCGACTCTCTCTCTCTCTCTCTCTCTCGTAACACCAAGTCGCCGTCGCGGAAATTCGGCCGCGTACCGAAAACAAGCGCGCGGCCGCTTGTTACTCACCACTTCTGGATAAGCGCGTGTAAATCGTAAGCGAGCGGTCACGCTCGTTCCATGGCCGATCGCCAGTCTGATTTTATATCGTGCATCTCGTGTGTGACGCGTGTGACGCGCCATCGCTAAATTATAGGAGGCAGAATAGATGCTTGGGATTGTGAGCGTGGCTCTTTTTCGAGGTCTCTCTTTCTCTCTATTATCGGGTGACCGTAGGTACGTAGCGACACAGTAGCCAATTTTCCCTGTGTTAATACGCGCGAGCCAATTTTCACTATATATGTTAATATTTCGCCCGGAATAAATCTATATTTTGTATCGCGTTACCGCGGTATTAATTTGCAATGCTAAGGGCCGAGGTTTGTGGCTTTGGCGGTAGCGGTGGTGCGCATGAATATCGCCGTTTCATCGCGCGCGGGAAATAAAAGGCGTCGCGCGGATCGCTCAAAGAACGTTCACTTTGCGGCAATAAGTACCTAGGGGTGTAGGGAGAGGGGGGGGGGAGGAGGAAGTGCTGCGCGCGCGTTTACATTCGGCGCCTAAGGGAGCGCGCGCTATACACACGCGGCGCGTACATTAATAATTCGTAACTCGGCGTAAAATTGGCGTCCGTAAAACAAATTTGCCCTCGCCCGATAAACATCTAAATTAATCGCATAAATTAATCAGTTATACGGAACAATTGTTTTGAGACAGATTTATTTGTTGCAGCATGCGCGTTACACGCTGCTAAAATATACATATCTACGCGTCCGCCTGCTTTATTACGTTAAAACGTGCCGCGGTAATGACGGTAATAATCGGATTGACCAATATAACAAACGAATATAAATTATTAAATAGACCCCACCCCTCTTTCCCCCTAACTTCCCCTTCTCCCTGTTCCACCCCGGCCCCTCTCTGTTTGCCTTTTCGGTAACGTGTAACCGCGTTACTAATCAATTCCAGTTTAAAATTGACTTTCGCGGAAAATAATCGGATTCGTTGATGTCGTTTGCTGGGGATCTTTGTTCGCCCGGTTTACAATATCACCGGTACGACACCCCCGCTCCGTCTAACGTTTACTTTCACGTTTTAAGCACCCCCGTTCTCTCCCTCTTCTCTGCCGCTGTTCACTACAGCGCCGCTCCACGTCTCGGCCGCCTCTCTTTCGCGGAGTACATTAAATTTCATGCGAAAATTAAAAGGAGTTATGTGACTCCACGTTGTTTGCTCGTGTTGAAATTTTTCTCCCGGGCCGGCTTTCTTTCTCTCTCTCTCTCTCCCTCTAAGCGACGTGATTAAAACGGCATCGCTGACTAATGACGACGAGGAAGCGAGCGCGGACTCGCGCCTTAATTCCGCACGCCTTAATTTCCACATAGTTAACGATATTTCGCGAGCGGTGCATGCGCCCGCATTAAAGGGAAAGATGTCGAGCGTAATCACGTGAAGAGGAACGGATCGCAATTTTTCCTCCTTTTCTACGTGACTCCCTCCCCCCTTCGTCTCTGTCCGTCTGGCCCCGCACTGTGTACTCGACATTGTCGTCTCGTGTTCCGCGCGCTCCTCACGCTCCTCCGCGACGGAATTAAAATTAATGACGCGGATCCGAAATTCTCGTTCTTATTTTCTCGCCCGTCCTGCCTGACGCTCGGCGTAACGAGCGTTTACGTGGCGCGGGACATTTTTAAAGGACGATGGAACCGCCACCGACTGGATATCCTTTATCCACTCCGGCCGTCCCAGCGGCTTAGTTGACAACTAGTATCATTCTATTAACGAAACGTGCGTTATTCAACGCGCGGTATTCGGCGATTTTGCTTTTTTTCTTCTTCCTCCGGCCGATAATCGCGAGCGAATGTGTGTGTTGGCGGTTTTTCCGATATTAATATTGGAAACTCTCCTGGCTCGCGCGCGCTCTGCAGCGTTGAATTTCGCGCTATGGCTTAAAATAAATTCTCTCTCTCTCTCTCTCTCTTTTTCTCTGAAGCTCTTTCGTTGGAAGCTCGTGATTTTTTTTTCATCCGAAATCTCCTCTCTCGGCTGCGCATTGTGTCGAGCGCCACCGTCGAGATATTCATCGCGACGAAGAAAGCGGGAAGAGAACGCGGCTGTAACAATCGGGCATATTGATCGTCTTCGCGTTCCGCCCGACATAACGTTTCCTTCCCCCGGCGTGTGTAGCAGAAAAGTCGCGCGGATCGAGTCGAAGGAGGCGAGCAGGAGAGAAACCGCCGCCTCGCGCGCGATGACCGTTGCGAGCGGCGTTGCGAGGTCGTGACTGTCGGTCGCGCTAACGAGTTTTGTCTAGGCGAGACGTAACAATGGCTTGCTTTAAAAGTTTCCCGTAGATAGGATGAACGGTAAAATTATAGCCGCAGTTAACTTTCGCGAAAGTTTATACGAGTTAACTCGCCGTCGTCGTCGTCGCTGAAGCTGAAGCCTTCGCTCGCGCGCCGCGAACGACCGACGCGCTTTATGGAGGTTCAAGGGAACTCACTCACTGTCTTCTTTAATCACTGACAACGAATGAAGTATGCAACCTCTTCGGCGAGCGATCCCGATTTAAGGAGTTCCGCTCGTTAATGCCCGTTTCTACCATCATCATCGTGGTTGAAATCTAATCGACAATTAACTTCACGGAATTGTCCAGTCGCATTGATCAGTTTAGCTGATTGGCCGATGCTGATCAGTCTATTCTGTTAATCGTCGATTGGATTTAAACCAGGACGGTAGAAATAGGCATAAGCGCTGTATTTCCAGCGGCGCATCCGAGCCTTTTCATAAATTTATTATTTACCAGGCAGAATTACGTTTCTATACGTTTTGTTTTCAGATAACAATCCAAATGATAAGTGTTAATTTGAAATAAAGCTGAGGTGAAAATATGTACACGGTGTTACAGAAAATATTATTTCTTACTTTTCGCATTAACGCTATATTTTTATACGCGTCAGTTGATCTAACAGAGATACGCAGATAGTAGAAAGAAATATATAACTGTTCAAATATGTGCATATACGGAAAAATTAATTTCATATACATATCACGTATATATATGTATATATAATACAGGTCTATATTATATTTGGCCAAACGTTTGAACGCTCCTAAACGCTTCGTCCGCGCGCGAGGTTCGGGCCGAATGTGCGCCAGTGCGAAAATCGCCGCGATATTCTCCTCTTCGACGGAAATTTATTCCAAACCGATCGGGGAGGGTCTGTGGGCAGGCAAAAAGAAAGGGGAGAAAAAAAAGATAAAGAATGGGGGAAAAGAAAAGAAGAAGTTCGCACGGAGCTTCTCGGGACACCCTGTACACACACGCTATAGGAATATAGCAGAAAAATATTTCGCATCCAGCACACACTAGGAACTCAATTCTCATGCAAATGCGGGACGCCCCTCTATCCGAGAGAGAGCAATCTTTGTTTTATTCCGTACATTTCGGAGGACTCTAAAATATATATACTCCGGGGTCGACTGTCTGCTACAGCAAGAATCGCGCATTAAACTTTTGTTGCTCCGGGAGACCCCGGCTCCTAAATCTCTCGCCGTAAACCTTAATGTCCAGATCGATATTCATTTCGAACTACCTTGCGGGGCGGTGCTTAAAAGTGTCCTCGGCGCGTCCCTAACTCTCCTTCTTCCCCTCTTTCTCCCTCGTCCCTCCCTCTCATTCCGTCTGATTCTCTCCTTCCCTCGAATAAAAGTCAAGACTCCGCGACGTCCGTCCGCGGAAACGAAACGCGGGGCGAACTTACAAAGGGACACCGGCGTATCCGAACTCATCAATTTAAATGGGACTCCGCGCCGAATATATGTGTATAGGGCGATTCGAGACACACGAATAATGGTATGTCTCATTCGTGCTCGACGGCCCCTTCGAATGGTTTGACACGCGAGCTCAAAGCCAAAGGACGTCGTTTTCCTCTCGTGTGTAACTCCTGAACTCCGGAACACGAAGTACTCGGGGTAGCAGCAAATCGCGCATCCCCGATAAACGGCGATGTTTATTTCGGCGAATTAAACGACGCACGACATTGCGTGAAACGAGAAAGAAGAGAGAATTAAGAAACGCTCATCGATCACGGCGAGAGACAACCTCCGCGAGGGCGATATTTTCCGAAATCTCGATCGCGCCAGTTTTAAACTTAATTGAACGGGGTGAACTTCCACTTGGGGTTGTTTTCGTCAATTATATAGTTTCGTCCCAGCGCGAGGGGGAAGAGAAAGAGAAAAAGGGGAGGGGAGTCCGAGTCGGCTGTTTTCTCCGGTCGGATCAGCGATCCACGAGGTGAAATGTTAATTTTTCTTCTCGAGACGTCCTCTCGGGAAACGTTAAATTCGTTTGCCGACCCGGTAAGAACGCGCGCGTACGCACGGAGAGAGAGAGAGAGAGACTCGGCGCGAGGAAACGCCTCGACGTCGGAACCGGCGAAAACCGTCGGCATTCCTGATTCTTTCCATACTAGTTCGTGGACGAGGAAAGCAAAGGGGAGAATCGCCCCATCGGGGGGCTCCTCCGCGATGAGTATACACGGACATTAACCCACCGCCATGCAAGGAATTTTCCCGATCGATTTTCCCGAGGAAATTCGGCGCGTTACGACGCGAAACCGCGGCGAAAGGAAGAGAGAGAGAAAGAAAGAGGGAGCGAAGGAGAAAGAGCGGAATATATTCCGAGCACGTCGCGAACGAGAGGAGATCCCTGAGCGAGCGGATCGAGCTCCCGGAAGGGGAGCCCTTTCCGTTTCCGGGGGAACAACGGATCGGAAGGGCCGATCGAGACGGTCTCCTCCAGAGCGGTCTTCGAGCCGCGAAAATCGCAGCTGCTTTACGACGCTACATTAACCGGCGATCGCTCCGGCGCGGCCCCGAGGTAATAGCATCCGCGGAATCCGTACTCGCGGATAAAAATCTGCGGAGCGCAGAGGACTGATATTCGTTCGCAATTGCGGGTGATTTGCTCGATCGTGTATCGTTACGATTCACTTTGCGTTTTCGAAGCAGGGCGACGAAGACTTCGCGTCCCTCCGCGTCATAAATACTTAATTAATTAATCTCGCTGATCTCCCTCTCTCTCTCCCTCTTTCTCTCGCGAAATTTATCGAACTCTCGGTGGCTTTGCTGTCCTTCTTTTTCACTCTCGGTTCGGTTATCTCGGCCACTCACGCGAAAGGCTTAATTAGAGAGGCCCTTTTATACAGATACACCGGAGCAACATCGTTAGATCTTTGTTGGCGACCTTCCGCGTCGAAAACCGGGTGGATGAAAAGGGAAGAAAGGGGGACAGCGCGCTACCGGTCCCCCAGTAGCGAAGTTCGCCAGGTCATGTTCTCCCGTTCCACCCCCGCCCTCTGCCACTCTCCCACCCTCCCGGCCCCGCCAAAGACAGGGATGTTACGGGCGACGTGAGTTCTGTTAACTCTCAGAAACCAGAAGCACCGAATAGGGAGGAGGAGGGAGGGGCCAAGTTCCGAGTTTTCGGGCGCCGCTTTCCTTCCTTCCTTCCTTCCTTCCTTCCTTCCTCTCGGTCGAGTTACTTAGTTCCTTCATCCCTCACCACCCCAGCGAGAAATTCTCTTATTACTCCCTTCGATCCTTCGATCTCAGGACACGGCCGAATTCGAAACAAACGAGACCGACGAGACGGTCTCCACCAAGAAAGTGGCTCTCTCTCTCTCTCTCTCTCTATCTATCTATCTATCTATCTATCTCTCTTTTGTCGAGGGTGGCAAACGTGTACGGCAACGCTCGAGTGTATTTGCAAGTTTTAAAAGAAATATTAAGTGGAGACTTCTCTCCCTCGACGCAGTCGGTGGTCTCGCGCGCGCGAGGGGTGGCGGAGAGTTGGAGTTATATCGGTGTACTTTGCATAATTTATCCCCGCTTTCTCTCTCTCTCTCTCTTTGCGTCAGGGATGAAGAAGAGGAGGCTCGCCGCGTGTCTTGCGACGCGGCGCGACGCGACATCGATCGAGAGAGTGCGAGGGAGAGAGACGGAGTGAACAATAGAGCGAGCGAGCGAGCTCGAGCATCGTTACTTGTGTTTATTCGCTACTCGTTGGGTCGTGTAAACAACGCCGCGCAAACTATCGACCAAACGAAGTGCCATTAAAACGCGACGCATTCTTCGGATACCGCCGAATACCGCCGGAATCTCGACGGCGGTAATACTCGAAGGTGTTTATTCGAGAACGTCAGTGTTAAGGGCTCTCTCTCTCTCTCTCTCTGTCTTTCTTTCTATCTCTCGCTCAAAAACTCAGGCCATTATTTTCGGCATTGCAAGACACATAAATAGTATAAAGTCCGACGAATTACCACCGCTTCGGTGTTTGCCGCACCAAGTTCGCGCAGAAGGTTAATTGTCCTGGTGTCGCTTTTAACAGCGCCCTCTCTTGGAGCAAACATGTGGGCGAGGTCACAAAGAGAATTAACTGCATTCCGCACATCCGGAAGATTCGTAAGCGTCTCTCACCGACGTCTCTGAGGATAAGATTGGTCCCAGCCCTGCCGCACTTGGACCATTGTTGATTAATCTGCATATTCTGTGTCTTACAAGATGGCGTGACCTTACTTTGCCCTCTTGAGGAAAGTTGCCCCAAACTCCTAACAAATCATCATCATTATCTTTCTCTTTCTCGAGATCGAATTACGCGCTCGTTCGCGTAACTCCTCTCGTTACGCGTCTCCCGTGAGTGCACGCGAATTTGCGATTCGCAGAATCGAATTTTTCGCAGGCGCGAGTCAATTCGGAGCTGCCGCGGAAACGCGCTTCTTGGCTGAGTCGACACGTAAGAGCCGCAATATTCAGAATTCCGCTCGACCGCAGGGAGAACGAGGTGCAGAGAAAAGAATACGCACTCTCCCTCCCCTTCCCCTTCCTGCTGGAGAGAGACGTGACGAGATATTGAAAATCTCGCGAATCGTTCCGCTCGAGAACGGCGGATCAATCGCGTCTCGAGCTCTCGCGTCGCCGCGGCGCTTGACGATCTGTTTACATCGCGAGTTGCTTTTGATCGCCGCGGCGCCAAATGAGGATGCATCTCTCGTCATCAAGCTCTCGCCGGTATTTTCGCGAGATCTTAACGGCCGCACGCTTTCACGCCCCGTCGCAAAAGCGACGTCGCTCTCACGGGGGTTGCGAGAGACGTGGCGACGAGAGAGAGAGAGGAGGGGCAGCAGAGGTGTCGAAGCGGAGAGGAGCCTGAAACGGCCGTTGCAAATCCACCCCGCGCGGATATAAAACCGCTATATTGCCGTAGTCATAGCGGGCCGATAAAAGCGCTCTACGGGGTGCGTTACGTTAACGGCGAAATCGAACGACGAGTGGCTCGCGCACTCCGCGCTCGTAACTGTAAAAACGTCGCTAATCCGTCGGTACATTAACGGTATGAATTATCGCGCGCGGCAAGGAGGGAAGGAAAAGATACAGGGGAGAAGACGCCGTAAAGAAAAACGCTTCGAGGGGTCTGGAGCGGCGCCTGCCCGGCGCGAGAAACGCCGCCGCCGAGTCCGCGGATAATTAACGCGCTCTGTGCGGATTTTACTCTCTCGTGGCCACCGATGGTAGCCACGTTGTCCAAATTTTATTCGTCGAATGACTCGTGTCTTGCAATAATTATCGGTCTTTCGTGATTGCATTTCGTTTCGGAGCTAAGTACCAAGCCTGAATCATTGCTCGCGCGCTCGAGCTCTGAAAATTCACGTGTAAGCTTCTGATTCGGAGACGTTTATTTTCCAATTCGCCGGCGCCGGTGCAGGAACAGCTGGACGAGAAGTGAAAGAAGGAAAAGAGGAAGCGGCGTAAAAGGGCGGGCTAGAATCACTTCTACTACTTGTGTTCGCAATTCCGACAGCCGAGGGCCGTTTAATGACCCACGTTTAAATGGAGCCCGCGGCGCGTTTGCATTGAGATAAAAGAAAATTTAAATCCGCACCTGTCCGTGCGCGTGAACGCACACGATGCGTGTGTGAGCGCGCGCGCACGCGAGCGAAATTCGCGCGTAACCGTCCCTTATTGAACGTCGCGCTTAGGGCACACATGTGGCAGCATCAAATGGTGTGCGGAACCACTAAGCCCGCTGAGATAGAGACTATTACGCCATTATTGCTACTACTATCACCACTACTACTATCGGCGCTACCATCACTACCGTTACTAACCGTTACGTTACGCGGGGTATACGTATAATCACAATTGTATCGCGTGGCATAGAAATTACGACGTTACGAATGTTGCACTTTATGTCCCGCTGATTAACTGCAACCACGTTTGAGGCGGAAGAATCTCGCGCCGATATTTCGATTTTACGTTAATCCCGAAGCGCGAATTCCGCTGTGCTCTTGCAAGATCAACGAAGAATCTCGAGGTGTGAACACTGTGTAGATTATTGTCCTACTTTGAGACCACGAACGATTAATTACCGTAGCTTTCTCTACGTCGAGGTTTAAAACAGAATTTACTGAGAGCCTCTAGAATGGCTTCAGGGTTTTGCTATAAGTATCTTCAAAAAAATGGACGTTCGAGATTATTTCATTATCTCGATATTTTCTATCTGCATTTAATTCTTATTCTGCATTTTAATGAGGATTAATTTTACAGCCTGTTTAATGGCGGATAGAATGTGTGCAATAAGAGAATTTTAAATATTAAATAACGAGAGATGATTTGATTTGATTAACGGACAGCAACAAACCGACAAACTTTTTCTTTTTATAAACTATATATTATTACGTATGTTATTAACTTTATATTTACTGTGAATTGTTAACTGTATATTATTATATATATTATTAACTTTATATTTACTGTGCATTTGTTAACTGTGCGTGTTTATTATTATTATTATTATATTATTGGTGTTGAAAATTTTGACGGGACTTGCAGATTCAAAAGGCGCGAGAAGAAAAGTGTGACAAGAGCGAAGATAGCGGAAGCGCCATTAGAGGTTCAAAATTGGATTTGGATGCGATAACAAGGCTAAACGGAAGTGAAGAGGATGGCATTTTCTTATCGTGCGTAACTTCTGCCGCATTGAAGATTCGGAATGTGCCGAATGTGCTTCGACTTGTGTTTTGATCTCTCGGTCATTCAAGGGCGCGCGATTGACTATAGTACGGGAGATGACGCGGTCCTTTTTGCTCATTGTTTCGGTTCCTCGCGCACTGTGTCACGTGCCCGTGACCGCGTCATTACGTTTCGGACCGGCGAGCACACATGTACACATCACAAAGCACGCCAAATACGTGTGTCGGTACGTTAGTTGCCATTCCCGTCGAATAATCAAGATGCATTCTGTCGGTTTTTTTTTTATAATATCTAATCAGACTGTCGCCGGCATCGCGTCGCCTAACATACATTTCTCTGATCATGTCGTATCTAAACGAGTGTCAGTGTCAGTGAATATCCGGAATGTCACGATGGAGCAGCCGAGAACCAGGACGCTGGGTCGGGAAGACGGGAAGGATGCAGGACGTTTGGACGTGAACTGCGACACATCGTATATTTCCGAGGTACTTGAAATCATTTATTTTGCAAAACGTCCGACGGACTCAGCGAGAATAATAAGACACCAGAGTCGAAATTTCATTCAGAGTTAAAGCGAAATTTATTCGGAATCGGAGCGAGTAAGTTTCGTAATTATTGATTTATGTGTCCAACAGTGCTGCGTGAAACGAAAGGTCCATCCTTGATCTTTTCATTATCTTTATTTGTAGGATTATTATTATTGCACCGGATTGAAATGTAAATCCGTACGGCGCACTGTATAAAGGATCAATCGAAACAAACAGATTGAACGAATTCAATTTCAGGGTTGCATATGACGAATCTATCTGCCCTAATTCTTTCGGCAAAATTTTTTGCTGTTCTTCTAATCCCTCGCCTGCGTAAAGCGAGTTCAAAGTTTAGTTCATCGATCATAATTGAATATTAAATAATTCCTAACATCCATTTTCTGAAAGCACGATATACATCACTTGGAGTCATGGTAGAGGCTTTTAGCGGATTAAAAACACGAAGAAAAACGCACTAAGTAAACATTCGCATAAAAGTAGAACCAATAGCCTGTATAATGTTATATCTCGAAATTCTTCATTGGATTCCCCAAATTCGACGGAATCTAATGTTTACTGTAGAACCAACATTTCGGAAAATTTGTGCAACGATGATATCGTACACAGATTGCAAAATGCTCGCTGGAAGGAAGTTACTTTCGAAACTCTCATACACACGCTCCGGGTTAATCCCGGAAGAAATTCAGTTGAATCTTCACGGACGATACTTTAAAATCACGTCGCAACTTTGACGAGCTTTATCACATACTATACGAGAAGTTGTTGGGAATCATCGCCTGGATACCGTCGAGAATGAGTCACTTCCACGAAATAGTTCTATGAAGTGAGTCAGTAGTTTGAGAGCGCCCGTTGTCTATCTATAGCGTGGCTATACGTTTCGCAATCTATATATTCATTCACAAATCACCCGATTCTCTCCGTCCCATTATTCGAAAATTATGCGTCATGAATCATTCATGAACGAGGACAAATGGAAACCTGTAAAGAAAACTCCGTGGAAATCAGATCTGCAAAAAATTCACCGACCAATCGCAGAATCGCGTCTTTAACGTGGGACAATCGCAACGACGTCGGTGATATATAAATAAGCATCGATAAATGCCGATAATACATAATAGTTACACGGGGAATATTCGTATTGTCATTATCATCGGGTTCAACGATAAAAGCTCGACGGGGCCGAATTTGCGAAGACTGCGGGCGATTATCGGGAGCTGCGAGCCGCCCGACAATTATCGCACGTAACACACGTAACAACTCCGCGTAGTCTCTCTCGGAAAAGTACGCGGATAGTTCGCCGATAGTTTATCCGCTCCGTTCGGCTCCGGACGAAGTGACGTGAAAAGCTCGGGCGATATCGAGGTGTCATCAGTATGCCTTCCGGATAACGCGACGCTCTAGCTAGCACGTGCGCCAAATAACCAGGGCAGTTCTAGGAATGAAATTCCGCCTACGTAGCACTAAATCGTAATTAATATCGTGTTTCCGCCGAACTATCTCGTTAATCAGATTTTATTCCAGGCAAGGGCGCATTATTATGACGATCGCATAACCGGGAACGTGGCTCATTACGCAAATGGTACTTGCAGAATGTGCGGGCGCGTGCATGGGAAGTCACTGCTGATAGTACGTAGATACAGCTGGGATAGCTTCGGAAAGGGTTAATCCTCTTTCGTAAGAGGGTGCGGCCGGAAGGAAAGATTTATTAATGGAGGACGTGTCCATTGTACGTAACGCGTATCTCACCGAGGGAACGAGGAAAAATCGTCGCGCAATGAGACGGGGAAGGGGTTCGCTGAGAACCGGCCGCTCCTAAAATACGAGACCGTGATTATTCCCGCGGCGAGAAGCCGCGGATACTTTGGGAGAGATGACGAAGTACGGCGAGATAAGAACGAGGAATCGTCAATTAGCGCGATACCGGCGTTTCGTCACTTTACCTAAGAGCGGCTTAACCCCGTGAGATTAATCCCGAGTGTAACACTACGCTCCCGAGTGTAATATCGAATTGTGCCTTGAATCTTCCCGTTCGGTCTCTCATACAGCAATTTGTCGGATAATTATTACAGCCGTGCGGAAATCGTGAGGATATATCACGAACGGATTGAAACGCGGATTAACCACGGCCGGTCTTCAGTTTGCTTCAGCCTTCATCGTGCGAACCAGGGGGCTTCGCCCTTAGAAATTTACCGAACCTGCGAGGGTGTCCCGGTTCGTCTTGAGATCGAACATTGAGAAAATGCGAGTCCCCTCGTGCCAATCGCCGAGGGCTCCGCGCGAGGAAGAACGGCGCGCCATTTGAATAATTTCACAGGAAATTACCGCTTGACACTGGTTGCTCCTAGATCTTGCAGGATAACGATCTTTCGACTCTATTTACCGAGAGAAAAAGAGAGATAGAGGGATGGAGGCGGAAAGAGACAAGCAGATAGTGGGAACAAGGAGGGTGGATGAATGGATGGGCCGGAGGGAGAACGCGTCTCCATTATGACAGCGAATATTAAAACTCAAAGGCGCGGATTCATCCCGATAAAAGCGCGATATCGCAATGGGAGAAATCCGATACAGCCGTCGGATGATGAACGAGAGAGAGAGAGGGCGAGCATAACAAGTATCCGAAAAGGAATGCGATATGATGTAACGAGAGAGCGTGCAAACGCCGGTGCGAAAGAAGTTTGGATAACGAGTGAGGTAATTACAGTGCCGTGCGCGGAAAATCGCGTACCGTCCCGCCGGTAATCCCGGGCTTTGTAATTCAAGCGGCCGACCGGTGAGCCCCATAACACCCCGTCGTATTCGAAATTCGCGCTCAAGAACGCGCGTCGTCACCAACATTACTACCACCATTGTTACCATTGCTGTCGCTTCGTTATGCGTTTCGATGTTTTCGCGAATCATGCAAATGCACGGTCGGGCTCTCGCACGCGCTGCACAAAGGGAAAAGCGGTTTTATTTTCCGGCGTCCGAGGCCCGGCGCGGACATTGATTCGCGCGTAACATAATCCGAACACGAAAATACAAATGAAAGTGAGTCGCGACTGAAACGAAAGATAGAATGATATGTATATAAACGAATATAGAAAAATATACGTAAAAGAGATAAAGAGAGAGAGGAGTTTACGGGACGAGCAGGGGGAGGAGGAGGAATGGAAGAACGAAGGAAGGAAGGGTACGACAATGGGTGGTAGTCGGACTGGTGTGCTCGAGGGCTGGCGTTTATTAAATCAACAAAAGCCCCTCGGGGGATGGTTTTCAGATGCGAGTAGTACATCTGCTACAGAAAGCTTTCCGTCGTACTTGTCCCTCCTGCCCTGTCGCCCCCTCTCTCTCTTTCTCCTTCCCTCCCTCGTATTCCTCCATCTGCCGCTCCTTTTGCGCTCCGGGGCTCCTCTTTCGTTACACTTTGCGGTTTGTTCTGACTGGCGATTACGACGGCGATAAGAGGGGAAAGATTCGACCCCTGTGAAAAACCTGTCGAGTAGTCAAAACCAGAAGTAGCGAGGCGGCCCTAATGAATTACTCCGGATCTCGAGACGTCTTCCTGTCTACCGCCGGCCGCTCTCCTTTCTTTGGCCGCTTTTCAGCCTTTCCCGTTGAACTTGTCGTTAATATCGGATCCGTTTCTTACAGCGTTTATTGTGAAACTACGACTTTTCGGACTTCATCATCGCGAGTGTTGTGTGTGTATATGTGTGTGCGCACGCAAACGTTACCGTCGACATTACGTAAATTACACACGGTCATGATTTATTTATTTATACATATTCATACATGCCGCCGTGTATATGGCACGATATGTATGGCGATACGCACAGCTTTGTAGTCGCGACGCGCGTTGTAAAATAACGCAGTCCGCGAGAAAGACGTATCGCGCGGGAAAAAAAGAATTATTTTTGTCGTATAATAAAATTAGATTAAAAGCGATGCGTATACATACACGTGTAATTTCATATTTTGCATAACACTCATTAGGAAATAACGCAGACCGACACCGGGAAGGGGAGGGGGAGCGCGTTACACGCGAGAGAAGCGCGGCGCAAATATCAACCGTCCAATAAAATCCATTTCCCCATGTGAGCGCTTGTTTGGATTACTCTTTTAATTTGATATCCTTCTGAGAACGACTGCATTGACAACGTGTGCGCGGAAAACTAATTAAACGGATATCAATTACGCGCAGTCGTGCGCGAGGGACTCGAGCCTACGCGCGCGTTATATATGCGTGCATATACATGTATGTACACACACGCGCTCATTTTATTATTTATAAAGTGCAAGCGCGCGGTGAGATGTCCCGATACAAATTCTTTTCGCGGCGCGACCGCGAACGGTTCTTCGATCGGCCGGTGGGGCGCGACAGTAAAATAACGCGGACATCGAGTATGCCGGACACGTCGTTATTAATGTGCCGCCCATTTCCTGTCGCCGCAAATTATTATCCGCATTATCGCTGTATCGCCGAGCCACGGCGAAACGTGTTTACACCCGTGGCATCGGGACAAATCGATACCGCGCGCGCGTTATTCCTCAGTTCCGCGAGTAAACAGATCCGAATCTTCGCTCGTACATTTGCGGCGGCCGGCGCCACCGCCGTCGCCGCTTCTCTCCCTCTCTCTCTCTCTCTCCATGGACTGAGCGCGGTCGGGAAATCGATGTAATCCTGATGCGAGCGCAATTTCCGATACTGTAGACACACGCTGCCCGCTGAGAAAAAATTAATATCAACTTCCCCCGCGCAACGATCGACGTAAGGCGTGCGCGCGACCTCCAACTAGAGCGAGCGTTGCTCATTGCGGCTTTGAAAAAAAAAAAGTCGCTCGGAAAAAACTCGCTCACTGAGAAGTGCGAACGAGCGATCAGAGCCACGCGGGTCGATAGCTGCGACTGCTTGCTCTTCTTCAGCGGGAGGATAATTATAGGTCTGTTCTTTTTGGCCGAAGGTAGGTTGCACTTTTTGCCCTCAGAGTGAAACAGGTGGGGGAAAAACGCCAAAGCTGACGAAGACACGGGGAGAAAAAGGTTTCTTTGGATTTGGTATATGCGTGTCTGTTTGATCCGGGTTTGTTTAATACGGACGACATTTGATTTAATGTCAGATATTATTTCATTTGGATGAAACGACGTAGATAATGCTGCAAAACGAAGATCAGGGTTAAGAGTTGTTCTGTGAACCGACCATACGATTTCGAGTCCCGCCGGGAAGATGTCGGCGAAACGGTATCGAGACCCGTTCTCTTCGACGTCGTCGTCGTTTCGAATCGCGTTAATCGCGAGTTGGTAGGATCTCGAGTCTCGCTCAATTAGCCTTACGACTTGAACAGGCGGTAATTATAAATCCGTTCGCTCGCCGTAACGGCCGGCCGGGCGGCAGAGGCAAGATGCTCCACAAAGATGAACTGGGTCGGCTTTTTAGATTTGCTTGAATCTGCACGTCTTAAGTAGGTTAGCCAATTACGGCGGGAACGAAGTCGGAGCGAACCGTTTCGTGTCGGATGAATCGTGAGAGTAGCGCGGCGAATATTATTTAGTTCTTTAGATAAAATTGTTAGTCCGCGCGTTCTCTCTCTCTCTCTCTTTCTCTCTCTCTGCCGATGTAATTTACATGATGATGATGATCCATTTAACGTTACTACCGCCGCCCGGGAGTGCCTTTCGAGAACGCGACTTCGAAATTCGCGAAAGAGGTAGATGCTGGCATAAAAAAGAGAAACAAAATCAAACGGGTTATTGAGCAAACGAACAATATTTGATATTCCAAGTAATGGTAACTTTAAATAGGTTGTTCCCCGAGAGAGTAACATGGAATACGTCCGACTTCGTTAATGAGCAATCAGAAATGCGCGAGCTCTCATCTTCGCGAGTATTTCCTCTCTCTCTCTCTCTTTCTCTGTCTCTCTTGGGAGAGAGAGAAGGAGGACATCTTTTACGAGCGACGAAAAGAGGTCTAAAGCTCTCCGTACTCGCGGGACACACCGAACAAACAGGAAGTGGGCCACGCTCGGACGAACTAAAAATTGCCCCGGCCTCTCTTCCTGCGCGTCGCTAAACCAAAGCACGCGGAGCACGCTTCCGGTTCCAACGTGATATCGGGTGACGAAGGGAAAGTGGACGCGCCATCGGCAAAGGGGGAAAGCCCTCCTCGGAGGGAGACGTTCATCGCCGTTCGCCGATTCCGCCGAACGCGACGCCGGGGGAGATTGCGTAACACGCAAGCCGCGTCTCTAAGGTCGCGATGGGGAATTTCAAGGCGTTAATTAACCGCGTCGTTACGTAATCTTGATGCGTGGCGAGAGAAGAAGAAGAAGTCAATACAGTTCTCTCTTCTCCCCCTCCCTCCTTCTCTCTATCTATCTCCCTCTCTCTCTCCCTGAAAGTCACGGTGCGTTTGCGCCCCTCGCAGCGATTTCAATCTTAACAAATCCGCCAACAATGGCACCCTTTTTCCCCGCTTCTTCTGCTTTTCACCGTCAATATGGGTGCAGCCGGTGTATACGGGAAAAGAGAAACGGGAGCAAAACGAGAAGCTCGGCTCTCTCGGTCCGGGCTAAAAATACTCCTCCTCTTTTGCCCGCCTTCCCTCCTCGTCTTCTCACCCTCGACTACACACATATGCTCTGTCCCCCTCTCTCTCTCTCTGTCCGTCTGTCTCTCCTCCTCCTCTTTTTCGCTCTTCTCTCGTCGCCTCTCTCTCTTCTCCTTCGTTATTCCGTGCTCTCTTTTTCTGAATCTCCACTCCGCTGGCGCTACTTCGCACGCAGTCCAGTCGGCTCTCTCCATCCCTCGCTTGCACCAAACCGCCGCTCCGGCTATAAATAAAAAAAGGAAAGAAACAACGAGAGCACTGCACACGCGATGCGGGTGTCTCGGGAGTAGAATAATTAGAAGCGGTCCTTGGGTCGTCCGCACAAGAGAAAACTCGCGTTGCACGCGCGAACGTTACCATCTAGCGCCGTTTGCTCCTCGTTACGATGCTCCGGATTTCGTCGGCGTATCATTTTCCTCTTAGTTCTTTCAGCATCGTTTAAATACGTCTCTTCGTTCTAATACGTCTCTTTACGCGAGTCGTTTGCACCCGCCGTTTTTCGTCGTACGCCTCGCGTCTCTCTCCGCATTGCGTAACTCTTTAGTCATTTCTGGGACGAGCGACGGGGAGGGATTCATCCTCGCGCTTCGAGTTGCATGAAAAATAATTCGTGAATTTTTTTAATATCACCCTTGCCGCACCTTTCTTCGACGATCGCTGTGTCGTCAGATCGGTGATCCCTCTCTTTCTCTCTGGTCGAGATTAAAGTTGACGTTCTCTCCGGCAAAGAAAGGGAAAAATGTTGCGAAACAGACGCGACGTGTACACGTCTGTTTACGTGTGTGTGTATCGAAAGTTCGTCGGAGTTGGCGTGAAATTAGCGTACTTGGGCACCGGCGCGTGCGTAAATGGCGTGCATGAGGATCATTCGCGGCAACTTTATCCCCGACCTCGGCTCGCGCGCTGCGTCGCGTTCGCCCCGCGTCTGGCGAAGTCTGCTTTACCTCCGGCGAAGTTCCAAGACATTCTGTCAGCGATGTCTAAACGCGGCGAACTTACCGAGAAATCTAAGGTGTATTGTGTGTACGTCGCGCATAAAGTTATATTAGATATCCCTTCTCTCTCTCTCTCTCTTTTCGCTTCCTCCCTCGCTCACTCGTAATCAGCACTCAGCGCGCGCGCACTCGGTTGGTTTGTGCGCCGAGCGAACACGTCGAGAGCACTCTTTCCTCGGCAATGGGGCAAAATGCATCGATCAACGTCGCTGTAACTGTTGAACCGAATCTATGCTTATTTCCGTGCGCAAAGGGAGGAACGGAAAAATCGCCGACTTGATCGGCTCGATCAAAAAGTTCGGCTCGATCGTTCAAAATCGACTCGATCACGCTTCGATGGAAGCGTTGGATCGCTCGCTAATCGAGTGATCGCTGTCGTCCGTGAATCTGCCAACATTTCGACTATATTCCTGTATACTTCTATTGTAAAAGGCGGTTCCCGGTAAAAGGTCGACATCAGAAATTTCAAAATCATACCGAACCATTTCGACCGAAGCGATTCGTCACGCATTTTCGGTATCGTATTTTTAGGGTGTTACTCGACATATTCGAAGTTTTGAAACTACGGTATAATTCGACATTTGACGACGAAGATTCGAAATATCGGAACCGTTAATAGAACTAATCTTAAAGAGTACTTTTCAGCTCTTGAAGTTTTAAAGCAGTTCAAGCATTCGGATATCCGAATGTTCGAATTTTCATACTTCAAAATTTTATTATTTGAATATAACGTGTCGAGAGTTCAGAGCTTCAGATATAATTTCTAGTTCTGAGTTTTACACTTACACTTTTTGCAGTAGCATGCAGCAATAGTCGAGTAAAATGGTGCGCGTGAAATTTCGTTACTCACAAGCGAAAGAGCGCGATTATTCGAGGGAATCGGCGGTCATTAGCGCGTCTAGCCTAGCGTTCGCGTACATTCGCCTCGCGAGTCGGTGCCTCCACCGGGAGATATTTTTGGGCCGCCCTATACGCGCGCGCTAGATGATTCACGCTACGGGAGAGGCGCTGAAGCCTCCGAGGAGGCTTTAGAGATAGAGAGCCAAGGGACTCAAAGATGGATTGAGTGTCGTGAGAGCGGCTGTCTCTCTCTCTCTCTCTCTCAAGTCGAGGCACGTCTGCGAAATAGTACACGCGATCTCTTAAACGATGTTTACCCCGCAAGCACCCGTCATTGCTCCACGAGCTGTCGCTGACGAGGGAAATCATTCTTTCTTATGGTTTAGTTATGGGGAGGCGATGTAGGGCGTAAATCGAGAAGGGGGGGAGGAGGGTCAGTCTATTAGCATACGGGAATAGGGAAACTTTCGTGCACGCTAGATCGGCTTTTGGCCCGCCGATGCTTGGTTTCGCCCCGGCCGGGATCGGCCGAATAGCCCGAACTTTCGACGTGTATCATCGTCCGCTGAATAAAAGCCGGCGAGGGAAAACATATTACGGGAAACATATTGCCGTAATAATCCCACCGCTCGCGTACGAAATAAAAATCTGAATATATCGATCGGCGCTCTTTGTCGGGAGAAATAATTCATCGCGACGGAGGACGATTTTTGCATCGATATATCGACGGTGAATATATATTGATGGTGTGTGTCAATGTTCCTCCCTCCCCCTGTCGTACTTTGTATATTTTTATAATGAAAAAAGAGCCGCCTCCCTCTCCCCCTCCGGCGCATTCGACGGTCGGGTTGCGAGGGGAGAAAAAAATGTGCCGTTTGCGCGCGACCGAACGGCGACGCGTCGAAATGTCAGACATCGACGGCGTCTGAGGGCGTTATTGGCTACCTTCTTCCATTCTTTTTTTCCTTCTCAACGGGAGATTAAATTTACGAATTAATTGAAACGTTCCGAATGAGATTGTTTCGCGCATCTCTCTTTTCCCTCGAGGAAGAAAAATCTCGTATTTCCGGATCGTGCACAAAGACGCTGATAAGATTTTCCTCGTTATCCGACGTAACTTCCTCCATAGCCTTGAAAAAGATATTTGTTCGCCATTAGCGTAGCGTCTACCGTGCATTAGCGATGCTATTATTATCGTGTTTACTTTGCAGATATGCGGAGTAACAACGCGTCCCTTTGTTCCTCGTGGATACGTGGCGCGGGCACGAGAGAGAGAGAGAGCGCTCGTAACTGAGCAAAATGCGTGTTTATTCCTACCCGGTTCAATTATGGTCGTTTCTGAACGTCTGTTTGCTCGAGACTACCCACTTTAGTTAAGGCTTACGCGCATTTCGGAGCGGACGCTGTTCGCTTTGTGAAGAAAGAAAGAAGAAGAAAATAAGACCGAGAAAAGGATTTGAGCGTGCTTGATGATTTTTCCGCGTGATTTTTCAGCGCGAGAACACGAAATCCCGCCGTATCTCGAATATACGGAAATCGCGCCGAAAAGAAACGAGCGGGAACGAGAAGAAGTGTGGGTGAGGGTGGCAGAGGAAGAGAGGAAACACAGGAGACACGCGAGAAAAAGAGACAGAGAGTGAAAGGAGAGCGAGGAGGGGAAAAAATCGAATTAAGTCGACCATACCAGCAGTGCCATGAAAGGAAAACAACAACAACGGCGGCGCGCGCGGCTACAATTTTACGACTCGCGTGCGGGACTGAAGGAACGAAGCGGCGACGTGGGTGGTGCGCCCGTGTCTATGTGTGTGTATACGACGAGAAAGCGAGAAGACGGGAACGCGAATTCCATTCCATTAGTCGGCCGTTAACGATCGAACGTGTTCGCTCGGCCGTGTGCACGCAGGATATATCCTCGGAAGAGGTCTTTCCGTTGGAGATTCTGCGGAATGCACAGAGAGAAAACCCTACTGTCCCCTGCTCCTTCCCTCCCCCTCGTCGCCCCGGCTCCATCCTTTTTCCCCACCCCCCGTCGAGCCTCGTTCTTTCCGCGATTTCTCCTCGGCGATCCGCCGGCGTAAAGGATTTTCGATTACGTTTCGTCGCCGCCGCTTTTGTTCCGCTCTGTTCGCTCTCGAGCCCACTCTCGGCTCTCCCCTTGGTGAAAAACTCACCTACGCCCCGATCCTTTATTTAAGCATCGTGTGTCTCGCGGCGCCCGCGTATTTTCCCGATTTCTCGCGTCGCGCCTCTTCTACCCCTCTTCTCCTCCTCCTCCTCTTCGACCGAGCGCGCGAGATTGCATTCTTCCGAGATGTACTCCTGGCGCAGGTTATCGAATTTGCGGGGAAAAGCTCGGACGGACTTTACGATCGCGGTAGCGCAAACCCGGCGGCGGGCACGAAGGAACGTTAGAACAGTCCTTTAATTTGCGTCAAACGCTTTCGTGCGTATTTCTTAGACGCGTCGGTGGATGCAAAATCCCTCTCCCACCGGCGCGTAGAACCGCCGGAAACGGGAAATCGCCCGGTATTCGTCAACGATCATCGTCATCGAGTAGACGCTCTCCTTATTATTCGCGTCATTCGCGCATAAAACAGGGATCGCACCCGAGCGAGATATCTTCGAATGTAATTTCGCGCCGCGGAAAACGATTCGACAAAAGGATAAAACGCGCCCGCGTTTACCAAGGGGGGAGGGGGCGCCTTCTCCTCTCATATCGCGCCACCAGTCGCGGTTTCTCGACTCCGCCGGAGCCTGGAAATTGAATTTCGGCAGCGCGCGCGGCTTTCTAATTCGAGTTTGAGGTTCTCGCGGAACGCTCGTACGTTCGACCGGATCAGGTCCTAACGGCGGGGGATTTATTCGACTTCGCGACGGAAGAAAGGGACCGGCGGCTGCTGCTGAGGGGGGACATGGGATGGGCGAATGAGGGGGTGCCGCAGGGCGAGAACGAAGGGTCGCGACCACAGACACCAACCGAGAGCGCGAAACTATGGAGACTAACTGACGGCGAGGGATTTATGGACCGACGGAGACTTACGACACCTGTTCGTGCGTATACAGGGTGTCCCGTCCCCGATGGTGAACAGGAGAGAGACCGTGGACCGTGGCTCGGATGAATAACTCGCAGCCCCGGCGAAACGGCGAATTAGCCGAATTTATCGTCGCCCGAGCGCCGGACGGCCCGGGTGTAAGGCGGGAACCCTGCAAATCAGGCCCGACGGGCCCGCTTCATCAGCTATAACCTAGCCTGGCCTGTATTATTCGCTTTGGTACAGCCGGATCCGAGCTTTGACGCGGATCAATTTGTCGAAGGATGGAAAGAACCTGTGATCCCGCCTGTACTGAGAGAAATAATCCAGAGGGACGGCAAATTTTATTGCGCTCTCGTAGCGAATAAATAAATACGCAGGGCGTTTCCCAAGCACCGTCCAATATTTCAGCCGATTTCTATAGTCATTTTATAAAGAATAGTTCGCACGAATATATGTTGATTTCTTCATGAGACGACCTGAAAAGTCAATTCCTGAAATATTGAACGGTGCCCGAGAAACATCCTTGATTTATCCGCCAAGACAGTATCAAATCCGCCGTCCCTCTGAATTTACTTTTCTCCGTGTAGAAACTCACCAGACTTTCATAAGTCTGATTTCACTCGGAGCGGATACAAATTATATATCTGACAGTAAACCAGGCGAGATCGGGCCCTATCGGGGGCCTTGGTTTGTTCCAACTCTTTTGGAAGGGATTTTGCGACGAGGGTTACGTTTTCCAAAAACGTCGAACGGCACGGCCTCCTCTCCGATCGACACGCGGCTCACCTTCGTCGGCACGTCGTCGGTGACAGCGATGCGCGCGCAAAGACATCTGAAATTCGCGTCAGGCGCGGCAGCGGACGACTGCGAACGCCAGCGGCGTCATGCGATAATTCCCAACTTCTCCAATTATCGTTTCATCCTCCACCGCCCCGATCCTCCTTCCCACGAGCTTGTACCACCACCACCACCATCACCACCGTCGGCACTGCCACTATCACCGGTCGGCGGGAAAGGAGGTCGAAGAGAATGCACTCGGAGAATAAGGCTCGGACTTTTAGAGACGACGCCGCTGGCCGCCGAGCGGGAACGCCGCGCGTTCTCGCGGGCGCAAACCACCGGGAGAAATAAGTATTCGCCGTGATCGGAATCGCACGAGCTGCGGAGGGATTCGATCGAATTAAAGTTTCGGCGGTGACGCGCGAATGCGCCCGGGGAGTCGGCGAAGGAAAGAGAGCATCGAGGGAGGTCTCATTAAGGGACGGCGGTGCTGCGCTTGCAGGTGCGATCTCGCGCGCTTTACTCCCGCGACGCGTGCCGCCCGAAATCCCCCGAAATCATTAAGAGAATCCCTGCCCGGCTGGCCCGGGTCGACCCGAAAAAATCGCTCCGAGAACCGTTGGAATCCGCTACTAACGATATATCCAGCATTGAGGGAAAAACTTTTGTTAATTTTGTTCAACAAGATACATATCAGTACTCGCAACAAATCTCCCAGTAATGAGAGCGAATAATTTGTACTTTTAATTTGCTGCTCCAACACTCTTGCATTGGCTTGGTAATGGTTTGTTGAAATACCAAATGATGATAAGTAATTAGCCACGGTAACTTTTCAATCTGTTTCCCTAATAGATCTTCAAATAAGAAAAGAGCTTTTGTTCCGGCAACTATGGGATTATTCTCAGTGCGCGGGGATTTTTCTCGACCGTCCTCAGCTCGCCGTTTTGTATTTCGCTCCGCATTCGAAATGCAATGGTCGAGTTCAATCGTTCTCTCGGTAGTAAGACGGT
Organism: Dinoponera quadriceps; assembly: GCF_001313825.1. Lineage (NCBI taxonomy): Eukaryota > Metazoa > Arthropoda > Insecta > Hymenoptera > Formicidae > Dinoponera > Dinoponera quadriceps. The sequence goes on from NW_014554780.1 coordinate 319,193, forward strand.
GGACTGAATTCGCGAGTTGGATATAATTAACACATCGTGGACCGGAGACGTCTGGCAAATTTACGTTTTCAGTTCACGGAGAAAAATAATTTGCCGGCGCGGCAAATTTTCTGCAATCACAAGCAAATCCGTTACTTTGTGGAGCAGCAAAACGATTTGTTAAGAATATTAATTGCCGCTCGCCGGATTATTTCGCTGAATCTACAAATTATTTTGCCGCAAGAACAAATTAGCAGATATAGAAAAACACTATTTTGTTCCGACAGCAAATTAACGTGTCACGTGGACAAATTCAGTAGAATATTTTTCGTCCTGGTAACAAAACTGTTTCTGCCCTAATTACGAATAATTCGCTAAAATTTGATTATACTAACTCAATTTTATCTCTCTCGCAACGAATGTGCGGTAGCAACGATTTCGTTATGACAGCGGAATTATTTTTCTCCGTGTTTTTGAAAGGTCGGTGAAACGGAAACGTTGTTTCATATTTTTAAGATGATGAAACGTAGCGCTTTAATAAATTTTGCTTGGTATCTCTGCGTGTGGGACGACGAATATCATATTAAAAACATTACGAACGCATTCATCAATTGTATGTTTGACATATTCGTTAATATCGGGGTCGTTTGTGCAAAGAATATATGCGACCGGACGTCTTTCGATTCGAGGACATTTCGGGGGCGAAACCTCCGGGAAAAAGTCCCTCTATAATAAAAGAAAGCGAGTGAAATAGAAGCAGGAGGTCGGTAAACACGCAGCACTCACCGATCAGTTTGCCGAACTGCGCCGGGGGCTTCCACTCCGGGTAATGTCGCGGGAACCGCGCTCTCGACCAGTAGGTCCTCAGGGTAACCTTGTAGAGTGCCAGCTTGTCCTGTTTGTCCTGCTTCTCCTGTCGGTCCTGGGCGTACGATCCGCACTGGCCGTGGACGGAGAGGTAACGCGTGGCCAGCAGGAGCAGCAAGAGCACCGACCATCGGTGCCACGTGCCACGAAACATCTGCGGGCACACACACACGCGCATATAGACGGAGGATCCTCTTAGGTAGACACGTGTGGCCGGGAGAAATCATAAAAATCGCGCTCATGCCGGCTGCCATTATTCCGGCTGTCGCACGCGCGTGCGCTATGCGACACGTGCTAATGTGCATGCACCTCGCCTACTCGTTCCGAGGCGCGCGCCGTCATATCCGTCGGTTTCCTCGGCGTCACATGCGCCGTTAACGTTCTAACGAAACTTGTCCCGTGCGATTTTCAACCTTGCACGTACATGCGCGAAGTTGGAAATCGTAGGAAACCGTGTTAACCACTTCCGCCCCGGCACACTTATTCTTTGCTGCTCAGTTTGGCACACCGGGCCGATGAGAACCGGAAAGTTTTCCGATATCGCTTAAGTATCTGGAATTCTGTTCTAATCCCATGTGCAGGTATTACAGTTTTCAATGTATATAGGTAAATAGGTACATATAGGTATGTTGGTAAATATGAAGATATGTATAAGTAAATTTTACGAATGTGTCGCAATCATTTATTTTCAACGGATTCTTTTATCTTCCTAATTGCTCTCGCCGAGTTTGGATATGACGTGATACGATGGAATATAATACGATTTGATACAATAGATTGTGATATGATATGATATATGATATGATATGTCAAGTTGTCAAACTGGCAGATTAGCCGAATAATTAACAGTTATAATGTATACGCGCATTCAGATGCGGTGCGAGCCATTAGAATGACTATTAAGTTTTAGCCTGATATATCCTGAAACGAAATTTTAGTCCATGTTCAAAGATCTTCTATTGTGTTCTTTTGACACTAAAAATAAGGAAGTTATCGCCTTATTTTTTCTACTTGAAGATTTAATATAGAGCTAAAATCCAGATTCTGGAAGACTAGATTCCCTTTGTAGCTTCAAAGGAACACTTATTGTGCTCCTTCGATGCTACTAGTGGGAACTAACTTTCCGTTCTCTTCACTTGAAGATTTAATGTAGAATTAAACATTTCGATTTGGGATGAGTCGAATTCCTAATGATTAAAGGCTTTGCGTGTTGAAACTCGACGTGCGACGGCCGGTGTAACGCCGCTGGCGTGGGAAACGAATGGAGCGGAATTCACGCCGCGGCGTATATCGATGCGGGGTGGCGCGTTCTCGATGAAAAAAAAAAAAAAAATGGACTCGCGCGAAAATCGCGTCGCGTCTCCATCGGATCACGAGCCGGCGCGCACGGTCGTTATAAAAATAACGCCGAGCACGGGGGCCATAAATCACGGTTCGTATCGGTGTCGCGCGCCTTTCCTCATGTAACACGCTTTTCACTGTGCACTCGAAAGAACGGATTTAAAGCGGCGTCGTGGCGCGAATTAAGAGTTACACGTGTGACGTCACCGTTCGCGCACCGGTGAAAGTCTTGCCGCGAGTTAAAATAAAATCCCGGGACGGTTATAATCGCGGGCTCTTCCCCGACGTTAACGATCGTAATCTGAACTTTCGCATCCGCGATACCTAATATCGAGAATGAAAAAGTTGCGGGAGGAAGATAGCGGGGAAACGAGGTTCCCGAGACCGTAGGAGAAGAATCCAGTGATTAAAGGAAAATGCGAAACTTCCCCGAAGTGGCCTGCACGAGAAAACACGTCGGGAGATAAAATTGTAGAAAAAAGGGGGGAAGAACGAAATGAAAAAAGGAACGGAAGACCCACGAACGCGGTCACTTCGGATAGTAATTTTTACCATTATCACTATGGACGATACCGTCGGGAGGAATAAAGTTTATCTCTTCTCGAGGGCCGGACCGTGAAATGGAATAAAGCGAGGGTAACGATTCATCATGTCCCCGCGACCGTCATCTGATACAGCCGTCGATAGGGAGACGCGTCGCGTTTTAGCACATTGGCACAAAGCCATTGCGCGTATTTCGAACAGACGCTCTGCCCGCGAAGAATCGGGGAGTTCGCGCAGACACACGCGGTGTGTACACCCCTTATCGTGCCGCTCGCTGCTTTTCACTGGGAGCTCGCGAAAGTTCATCGGACTGCCGATGATTTCGTTGGCTTAGCAGATGGCTGATTCCACAGGCACGTAATTCGATGATCGTTTACTCCAAACGATGGACATCTGCAGGCACAAATAACAAATCCCAGCCAGAGCTCCGATCTTCCCTTTCGTAATACAGTTGTGGTATTGACAATTGTATAGTAATAATAATCGTGAATCGGGAAGATTTACTCCAATTACGCTGCTGTCGGGAATTTTATTCATATTATTGACTCGACGATATTTCTTTTTCCGTGTACCGTTCACTAAAAATCATGCTTTCAGTCAGTTATTCCCTACTTGGGAGGTGGCGGAAACCGGCGGATAATAATGTCAAATACTTGGAGTGAACGCGGAGCCGTGCACTGTTTCATTATTCTCGAAATTTCTCGGGAAGACGAAATCTCCGCTCGGAGCGAAGTGAAAATTCACTCGAAGCGACCGTGAAAATACCACCAGCGCCGCTCAGAATATCAGAGGGTAAATGTTCAAACTTGAAGCGAGGTCTTAATCCATACGGGTGACATGTGTTTCGGTCGATTAGAGTGAATTTGTCCCGGCGACATTGGGGAGCGTTGCGCGGAGACTCGCTCTTCAATTGTGAATGAAAATTCGACGATTCGGAGGGATTCGGAATTGAAAAATCACCCGGTTCCGAGGGACGTCGGTCTGTCGTCGACGGAATTTCACGTCGAGGAAAATTCCGAGTGCCGTCGAAAGAGAAATGCGACTGAAAATCCGACGAACTTTCGCGAAAACACCTGACGTAATCGTGGAACACCTTCGCGGACTTCAGCTAGGCGCTCTCTCTCATTCTCTCCCTCTTGTTTTCCCGAAACGAATGATCAGAGAGATGAGGGGAACGCGAGCGGCTTTCACTCCGGAGTTAGATGATGCGGGCCGACTAACGACGATGTACGCGTACGTGATCCACGTAGGGAACGCACGATGAGCAAGGCGCGAACAATAATCCAGAACGGCGGTGTAAAGGCGAGCGTGCACGGCTTACGAACTGTATTGTTAAGCAGTTTCGCGGGTGGTAACCCGGTTTTGGCGTGATAAACAAGATTGAGCGGCTCGGCCGCCGAAAGAGAGAGAGGGAAGAGGGGCGCGTCCGTCTCCCCGCGGAAACTGCTGAATAATTCAGGACAAACGAGGGCCCGACGGGGTCCCGGATTGTGATTTTACATGGGCGCAATCAAAAGGATAACGCGATATTACCGCGCAAGATCGGACTGCGTCCTTTCCGCGTGCGAGCGTCGGAAACGTCGTGTTGTCGTGGAAACGTCCCCGTCGAGATTCCCAAGTAGGAAATGCTGGGCGAGAGGTACTCGTCGTTCAGTACCGATTTTTAGCGACCGGTATTAGATATGCCAGTGCCGATTCGATACTGGTGGAATACCAGAATGATAGCGATTGGCCGAGACTCGAAAGGCGGAATGCCCGTAACTGTGCTGATTCCCAGTATTGCGAAAGCGTCAAAAATTACCGAACCCCAAAAAACTGACCGATTTCTCGTAATGATTTCATTATTAAAGGCGCAGGTGGGTATTACGGCCCCCTGTTTATATTTGGTTGATTTAAGAGTACTTTTTTTCTATGTACTAACTGGTACCCCATCTTCAGTACCGGCCACGAGTGCCACACGATCCCCCTAGATTTCTTTCGCGAGCGGAAGGGAGGGACGGGGGCGTTCCGCCGGTGATTTCTCAACGATCGTTTAGATCCGCGAAGAAGGGCGCGCGTGGTCGCCCTTGCCGGCGGCGTTCACGAGCCGCATAAATTTCACGGTACTTCGGGGCTCGGTGATCCCTCGGCCAAAGGTCGGAATCAATCGGCTGTCCTCCCTGCCTGGGTAATTATGCAAACGGCGGCGCGCGCGAGTGCACACAGTCGTATCCGCGGTGCGCGATCATATCGCGCGCGAGCGAGCAGCCGCGGCGGCGTGCTTCGTGTTTACATATGCAGATTCGCGCACGTGAGAGCGAGCGAGCGCGCTCGCATGAACGAGCGAGCGAGTGCGCTTAAAATTCAAATCGCGCTGGAATCGCTTCCGAACGGCCGCCGCCGCCTCGTGTCGCGAATCGCCGAAATTTCACGGCGCGCTGATACTCGACCCGCATTTCCGGCTGGCCACTTCGGCTCCAGAGAAAAATCCCGACTCTTGGAAGCGTTCCAGCCCACCGTCCGAAATTGACGGCCGATCGCGGCTACTTAGCTATTCGGCGAAATATTTCTCGCCGCCGTGGCACACGCGTGTCACACAGAGCCGGGAATTGGAGAGGAAGCGTGTAGAAAAAGTATCAATTTTAAATATTTCAAATATCTCGGTTCTCGAATAGTCAATCCTCTGATCGCGTGAGCAACGTGAGTTAGATAATATTTCAATATATATGCGGTGGTGCAAGTTTCATAGAATTCTTATCCGACTTATTTCACCTTATTTTATCTTATCAACCTCCGTTAAAAAAGAATTACTTTTCATGCAAATTCTGAATCATCGTTACAACTTTCAGGTGTCACTTTTAAACGCAATATAGGTCAATTGGTTACTTTTTCATAATTTTTTCATTGTTTTGCATTATGAGCGTGACACGTCCCTTAAATGTTATGTCCTCGTCGGAAAGGTATCGGACACGAAGTCGCGTTTACACGGGAAAAAAATATTTCACTCGGGGAGATTGTGACGAATGAGTTTCATCGAAGTTACGACGCAGGCCATTAATGCGAGATATAAAAAAGTATTGTTGTAAAAATATTGGCTGTTTGCGACGTTAACTCGCGGGCAGCTTCCGCCCGTGAGCGCAAGTTTAGCCGATAACGGATTTAAGAGACGAGCATCCTGCATAATTTATGAATCGTCTTATATCTCGCTGCTGGTCTTGCCGACGAGAGAAGAAAAGAGAGAGAGAGAGAGAGAGCGGAGGAGAGGCTAAAATGTAAACGGACAGTTAATGAAAAGCATACGGAAAATATTTATATCCTCTGAGCGAAACTTCGCCAACTTGGAATCCACCGTCGAACGTTGCTCCCTCTCTCTCTCTGTCTTTTCCGTCAGTGCAACGGGAGCGCGCCGAGAACTTTCGATGTTTCCGATTCGGTATTGATCACGACGGTCCGCGATTGCAAGGGGAAACCGAAGCTGAAAGGCGGGTGCGATTCGCTCGGCGTTATCCCGCGTCGTCGCGCGAATAACCGGCTTTGCTATTCCGTCGCAATTACACTTGTTTCCCGACGCGCTTTTAACGAAAGCAAAAGGCAAGAGGCAAGAAAAAAAAAAGTTTCGAGGAAGCGCGCGTGCACGAGTCGTAATTCTGCTTCCCTCGGAAAACGGCGCATTCAATTCTTCGCCGATCGACCGCAATTTTCCCGACGTTCCTTTATCTTGCGCGGGAACAAAAAGGGGAGTAAAGCGCGCGCGACGCTTCGACAGCCGGCTGGATTCAGCGTGTTTTTCGCGGCGCGATGCGCGTCAAACGGAAACGCGATCGCGAGCGAACGAGTCGCTTTGCTCGCCGTGGCTGGAACGCTCGTCGCTTGTTCGCGATTTCGCGACGAGCGGATTTCTCAGGAGGCGTGTCCTCAATTCCGTGGCTCGCGTCGTCAGTCCGCGCGCGCGTTGCGTAAAAATCCATAATTATAGTCTTGCTCCGCCAGAAAGAGAGAGAGAGAGAGAGAGAAAGAAGAACTGTTCTCAGCCGCGTCTCGCTTCGCTTCGCGCGAAGCTCTCCCCGAAGCTACCTTCCGAGGAACGTTCTTGCGGGGATGCGTTATTCAACCGCCGACGGTGGTGCGTGCGGTGAGCCTCCCCCTCCCCCCCACGGCTGCCGCCGACTAACTGAAAACCTTTTTGCTTGACATTTCATTATGTTTCATTACCGGGCCGGCGAAGTGCGGACCAACTCGCGTGACGGGCGCGAGTTATGGTTCCGCGAGCGAGCGAATCCGGGGACCACCGTCGCGTACTCGAGGGCTTGTTCGTTTTTCAACCCGGTAACCTTATTCCACTGTCTCCGGAAAGTAGAACCGACGACGACGACGCGCGGTGTACAAACGACCGCGGTCGACCAGCTTTTCGAACCCGGGGCCTCCTTGTCGGTTCTCGCGACGGGCTGATTAATTTAATGGCTGCGAGGGCTGATGCCTTCTTTCCTCTCTCGATCAGTCTCTATTTCTTTCTCTCTCTCTCTCTCTCTCTCTCTTTCTCTTTCTCTCTCTCTCTCCGTTTCCCTATCTTTAGCGGGGTTTGTTAATGCGATTTTCCGCCGGTGTCTTCGAACTTCCGCGCGCGCTTTCCGGTAAGCAACAAGTTGTCGCAAATCTGATTACTGGTTGGCACGTAAATAATGAAAAGCCCGGGAATTTTGTCCGAGAGGGAGGGGCTTTGCATGAATTTAAAGGTCGGCGAGCGAGAGCGCGCGTGCTCTCACATACGAATATTTCCTCGACGTTGAGATCGCTCGACGGATGGATGAATCTCGGAACGATCGTCCGTCGCGAGGCCGGGCTCTTTCGGAAAAAGTCTCTCGTGGCGCGATGTGAACAATGTCGAAGCACCGAGCGCCCCCGTGATTATTCTCGTGCGAACTCGCTTATTAATTCGAACGTTTCTGAGATCCGTATTAACTTTAGTCACGCATACTTATTTCACGGTGTCAAGATAATGATTTTGGGTTAATTCAAGCTAAACTTATTATCGTAAGAAAAAGGATGTTTCCGGGGAAGATTTTCAGATGGTTTTGCAAATGCGATTTAAGAAAAAAGAATGTTCATTCATTCCTTACAGCGAACACCTTGGTATTTTAAGAAAAAAAAAAAACAGTATGCCATGTGAAAACTAGAAAACTGAACAATGTTCAGCAATGTATTGGATCGAATTGTGCGGAAGGTTAATAGTTGTCACTTCGAATTCGTTTTATATAAGATACTCGAATTTTTATCCAAAATATGGTCGGAACTTTTCAGTTGAATCGTACGATTTATTTGATATCATATCTGTAAACTGTAAATCTGCGAATTTTATTCAACTGGAGGACTTACATGTAACTCTGAGTTCAAATCTGAGTATCTTATCTGAAATAAATAATACGATAAATAATACTGTCAATTTCTATTACCCGAATATCCTTTCGAAGTTTTTCTGTGACGGAGTGTACGACTAATTTCAGGTATATTTTCATGTTACCAAATTCTTGATTTTTCTAACGATGACAGATCTAACGATAATAATAACATCTGAAATCGGCCGTTTACTTAGTTACTGGAAGATTTGGGCATTCGAGCAGTCCAAATTGACATCATTAGAAATGAGTTTCAAGTAATGACTATTGATACGGGCCTAAGATCACTTTCAGTCATTCTCTCGTACGTTTCTCGTAAATTTCACGGGATTACGTAAGCGCGCGCACACGCTCGGACGCCGCGAAGTTTTCACATAGTACGTTTTCGGATAATTAGCCCCGGGAAATTAATAGTTACGGCTGAGGAATCTGAGACGGAACCGCGTCGCTATGTATGAAGCCCGAGCGAGCTCGAGTTCAGGACTCCAAACGCTGGTTAATGGAATCTTCCCTCGCCAGAATCTGTGTTGCGCATCGCGTGAATACGTAATAGTTGCTGCGTAATAATAACCTTAACTCGGATATAACTCCGGTTACACAATCCCGAAACTCATCGGACGGGAGGTATCAAATGTCGTTACAAGTTAATGAGCTGCGAAGCATTATCTGGCGGGCGTGTAAAAAATCTCCACTCTAGTATATCTGTCATCAAATCCGCTCTACATAACGGAAACAAATTAAACATTCATATTACCCATCGCCCATCTGACACGGTGAAAATATTTTGTATACTTCTGTTAAAATCGGTCCTCGTTAAAATTCTTGTGTTACATTTCTGACATCTGCATGTTAATTTAGCACATTATGTTTACGTTATCTCAATACTTTGCGTCGAGTTGATATTCAACATGTGCAAATGCTGAAGTATACTTCAGCGTCGATTAATATATTATATATTAACTAACTGTTAATTTTGACGTAATATTTGTGTTACTTTTCAACATATTCACCTTGTATTCGGTTAACACAAAAATGCGAATGGACACGTTTGGGACGTGTGAGACGTGTAAATTTGACAGAAAATTTTTCACCGTGAAGAGAACGAATATTACTTCGTTACGATATTATTCGTAACATCCTCGATAAATATTATTATTATTATTGCTACATATATAAATAAATTTATTATTATTAGATAAATATATTAATTTCAAGTATTAGAGGCGTATACGGTCACACACACATAAACACGCACACGTACACACCCAGCGTCCAGTATTTATTACGCGCCTCATTATTTATTATACTTAATTACTCTCATTAATTTCGTTAATTACTCCGAACTGTCACACTGCTCGGTTACTTTTGTTAATTGCCTCAAGTTGCGCGAAAGATTCTCGGGAGGGTGGGGGGATGGGGAGTCTGGCGAACTACGGGCGGATTCCCGTGTCCGTTGCGTGGACCGCGCGTAACTATGCGGGGGTTAATATTTAACGTGACGTAAGAGGGTGCGACACAATCCGGTCGGCGAGCGCGCGTAACGCACAGGCTCGAAACTCCGCGTACGTTCTGAGGAAACGGGGAAACGCGGCGGCTATCGTCGGCGATGCGCCGCCGCGACGCCGATCTCTTTTTCGCGGAGAGCTCTCGTTTTCCGAGCTTGACGTTGACCGAGCGGTCGGTCAAAGGACTTAAGCTCATTTGCGTAAAAGGAGAATGCACTCGCTTAAGTGTTTCCGGAAACAAATCGCCCCTTCCTGCGCGAATAATTTCTCCCACCCGTCTCTGTATTTACCGCGGACGCTATTTTTTCATTCGCCCTCGGCCGCATCCGCTTGCGCGAAGCTTACGGGCGTAATTTCAAAATGTAAGCTTTTCATCGTGGGTAATGGCGATGACGATACGACGGGGGGGGGGGGGNATCGGCATAATTCAGCGCGTCGCGGATGCAAATGATATATTTGTCAAACGCCCCTCTCCTACCCTTTCTCTTCCTCTCTTCTTCTGAGAGGACGTTATTATTCAGTAGCATTATTCAGCGTATGCAACGGCGTGTTTTCGAGGGCGCGTTTTGCAAGAGTGTTTTCCTCACGAACGCGACGTGGAGGAGCCCTTCGTCTGCAGGATGGGATGCGCGCTTTGTGCTTAGCACGGCCGTTTTTGTCGTGGAAACACGACGACGACGGGGGTGTACGCGCGCGTGGGAAGTTACGATCAATTTCTCGAGTCACGCGAGCACCGCGAGCGCTCCTCTCGGCCGGCCGGCTCGCGAGCGATATCGAGCTTGCTCGGAAATCGCGGGCCAGACCCTGTCGAGAGGAACGAGCGTCGCGAAAGCATCCTTCTCCTCGAGGCTGGCGATATTCGTCTTCCTCTCTCACACATGGCCCCTAGAAACCGTCGAGGGAGAGGAATCAAGTGACAAAGTCATCGGGACGAGTTCGGCGCTCGCATGATCGAGAGATCAACCCATCGAGCGTGCAGCTCTCTCTCTCTCCGTGTCGCGCTCTTTTCGACCGTTTTTTTTTTTACCTTTCCGGCGATACGTCACACCTTCGGCAGTCCCGCAGCCACTCTCCGTCTACACAACCCTTCTTCCTCGGGCCGTTCCTCCGGGCTATCTCGCGGTGGCGGGACAGACGAGAGAGAATACTGGCGAACACCTTTATCTCTCTATCTCTTTCTCTCTCACACGTACATCACACAGAGACGGCGGTCATCGTTGCGGTCGTAGAACCGTAGTTGCGAGTCGCGAGTGGCCGCGGCGCGCGCGCGAAGGGAGGTTCGCGGAGAAAGAAGCTGGCGCGAAGAAGAAGGCGCCGCCGAGGCACACGGCTGAGGCGCGGACACGGGAGGTGGGCTTCTCTGGCGGGCGTTCAGGTCGGGACCGTTCACCGGACGGGCGATCTCCGCGCGATTTGGAGGCTTCCTCTCGCCGAGGAGACGCCGACGAGAGCGTGCCGGCGACGCGCACGAATTTGGTCACGCAGCCCGGTTGTGTCGGGTCTCTCTCTCGGCTTGTCCCTCCCGCGGAGCACCGGGAGAGGAGGTTCTCACGTTTCACACGGCGCGCCGCGAGTCCCTTCACACAGCCGGACGATGCACCGACCGATGCTTTTAGCTCGAGGGTCGTCGCGGTACTGCGAGACGAGCGAACGCGAGACCCGTACGCGGCGGTCGCTCCGAAAGACAGAGAGAGAGAGAGAAAGAGCGAGAGGGCGAGATAGTGCGAGGGAGAGAGAGAGACGGAGGCTTGCCGCGCTGCCCGCGCACCTTGTGAGCGCCGACTCACCCCGTTGGTCGATTTCAAACTCGCGCTCTCTCTCGCGCGCGCAGAAACGATGCTCTCCGCCGGAGTATGTATTATTTTTTCGCGCGCTCCGACAAAAAATCGCGTTTGCTACTTCGGGGGAGGGAGGCTCGTCGACCGACCGGATCGCGGCGGTCGAGTGGTCGACAAGCGGGGAAAAATCACGCGAAATTCGGAGAATTGCGGATGAGCTGGCCGAAACGCGAACTTGGCGAATCGATCGCGTGTCGTTTTAACGCAACGACGGAATCGATGCGCGTGGGTTAACAACTCTCAGCAACGTTCGAAGTAAGTTACAGCGAGTTACAATACGAAAGGGAAACTGCCGGCCGCGAAGAAGCATGGCGAAACGTCTATTTTTACTTCCGCGCCGCCCGCGGTTTTTCCCGATGCTTAGGTCGCGGAAGAAGGCGGAGTAGTCGCAAGAAGGGGGAAGGGCGGCGGAATACTTTTCGGAAAAGCAACGCTATATTCTGTACTTATCGAGCGCGCGAGTCGAAGTTGGATACACAAATAACCGTCCGTATTGTCGGACGTATATCCGCGAATAAAGTTTGCCGAAGGAAAGCGGCGCGAAAAAAGTTCGCGCGGAAGAAACGATTGATTTGCAAACTCGCAATGTAAACGCCCTCCCGCGCTTTTCGTTATCGGACCAGATTTAAAATCATGAATTATTAAAACGTCAATGAATAAAATGCTCCCGAATCGCACGAGCATCTCGTGCCTCGACTCGGTAAGAACGAGAGAGACAGATAGATAGATGAGGGGAGAGGGAGAGAGGGAGAGAGAGAGAGAGGGAGAAGCCGTTTCATATATTGAGTTTTATTTCGTCAATTGCTTGACGATTACACACAATTTGTCTTCTTATCGAGCGTCCTCGTTTGATGTCACATATCACTGAAATATAAATCAATGTATAATTTTTTCATAATTTTGAATTGTGGGCAATACATTCTAAATGACCGCGTTAATGCCTAGTTTTCTAAGCGACGCGGAGGAGATGAGCGTTTTGTTATTATGAGACGACTGTTCTCTCTGCATCGCGCGATACAAAGAAAAGAAAGAGAAATCGTTCGACATCGTTTTCGTATCGGTATCGCGGAGCGACGTGGAAGCATCTTTCGATAATATCCAATCAATATTCGATATTCTTGATTAGAAAGAATGAAAAGATACAAAGGCGAAGTTTCTCGGGGACGACGCCCCGCGTTACGTTCGCTGCGTTCTTTTTAACCGTACGACTTTTAATTACAGACGTAATTCGCGTCGCCATCGAAAGACGGTCGTTATCGACGTCGTGACGCGACGCTTCGACGACGACGGCACGTCTGTCCGGAAGAAATACACTTTCCGAATCGTAAACGACAGATTTTCGCTCGAAAACTATTTTCGCCATTGTACACGCGCGCGCGACAGAGAGAGAGAGAGAGAAAGAGGGAACGAACGAGGGACTTATATTTCGTTTTTCCGCGCTCGTGCGCGAGATTCGCTGAGGTTGGCATTGCTGAACAAATGAATTCCGCTGCAAGCACCCACATCAAACATACGCACACACAGGTCCACCGCCTCTCTTTACACTTACAGCCGAAACACTCTACATCACACGCGCGTTTGCTCGCTCTAGTTTTAACGTGACAGTGGATTAAAGAACGTATCCATGTGCGCACGCTTGCAAATAGGCGGACATATTATTTTATCGTTCTTTGTTTCTCAAATATCAGGGGTTTGCGAAAAAGTTTATCGTCGGGTCATAGACGATTTTGTCGGCTAAAGAGTCGAGTCACTTCACGGGCGTCGAGTCGGTCAATTATTATCCGGAATGGCGGCGGAGTGTGGTGAGTAACGATGGCGAATGCCTTTAATTGAACATGACACGTACTTTTTTGTTGCTACACCGAGAAAAAGTGCTAGAATCAAGTAAACGTAATTACCTGTGTTTTTCAGCCTCTTGAGTCGAGCTATATTTTTCGCGATATTCAACGTACTTTAATAGCTTGTAATAAATATTTACTTGAACGCAGTGACCATAATTTGTAAGTGGATTATTGAATATAATGTTTAAAATGGTTCTAAATTCAAGAGTATTTGAAGAATACCAGAATTATGCAATACTACTTTCTCATTGAAGAAACCTAGTGATTTTAAATTTAAATTTTTCTGTCCGGTAAATATGTTCTAAAAATAAATTCTAGTATTCTCAGTATTATGAGTATAATACTTGTAACAATTTTTTTAAACACATAAAAGTAAATGTTATTCTTATGAAGGAATTAACATGCTGTATATAGTCAATTATATTTCTACTTCTAGTAAATATTTGCCAAGGAGTATTGGAACAACCATTTTACTCAAATCAAGTAAATATTAAGAGACACTAGTGTCTCGGACAAAATTGCTTAAACGGCAACACTTTCTTCAGCGTATCTATTAGAATTGATGAGAACGTACCTATTAGAATCTACAATTATTTCACAGACACTTTCCGTATGTGTATTATTCTTTACCTTTCCTTTCTTCTCGCTCGCATTAACTAATCAAGTTATTATTACTACTTTTAATTAAATGATCGCGCTTTAATTTAAAAAATCATCAAAGGATCCGACTACGTCCCAGAAATCTCGGATTAATATTAGAACTGTTTTTATGGAAGGCACAGATGAAATTTTTAATTGCGCGCTGAAAAGATAAAAGCAAAGTTATACATTAATCAAGCGGTTCTATTCGCACGCAACGAAGAGCGGAGGCGTCCCACAAATGGGACACCGGACCGACCTCTAATGGCTTGATAAAAGAAGCATGGCTAAAAATCCGACGAACTTCCGCGAGCCCCTAATAGCAAGGAGCGTAAGAACCGTTCGTTATTACATTCGCGGTATGTTCGAATTTCTTCGAAACACCGAGTACACGTTCCCCCCGTTCTTTTTTCGTTGGACGAACTTCTCAATTTGTCCTACTTTCACCGGGGGACCGCAGGATCCGGCCGACGTTCGTTTATCAGATGACAAGTGTCCGCGCGTATCTTCCGCGCAATTACTTTCGCGCCGACTCGCCGCGGCGTTCTTCATCAGCGAACAATAACAAGCGGCGCTCGTTCACGCGAGTTGGGGGGGGGGGGCGGCCCGGAACTTGCACGAAAAGATCGCAATTTACGTCGGGGATGCGGCGGGATGCGCCGTCGAGCCAAGGGAACGGCCGACTTATGAGAGGGGAACTAATTGTTAATTATGTCTGCCAGTAGATACACGCGACTGGTGGCGGGAGGGTTGGCGGCGGCGAGATGGGAATCTCGACACGACCTCCACCCCACTAACCCACCCACGCACGCACGCACGCATTATTACGCGCACGTACGATGTGTACAGACATACATACATACACACACACACACACACACACACACGCGTGTCGTCCTTGCTCCGTGCGAGAAGGAGAAGTGGCGAGGGTGGTGAGAGATGAGCGAGGGAAAAGCGCGAAATGGCTGGGAAGGAAAGCTCTAATTCGACAAAGCTTCGTCATTACGGCGCGTTTGTTCTTACCCCGCCACTGCTGCCGCTGCTGTTGCTCCTTGGCGGCCGAGGGAGGAAGAGAGAGAGAGAAAGAGAGATGAGGATCGATGCCGCAGGACGAGCAGCGACTCGTCGGTGAAAGACAGACAGATAGATAGAGAGAGAGAGAGAGAGAGAGAGAGAGAGAAGGCGGAAGGAAGCGTCGTTTAACGGAACACCGCCGTCGTTGCTCCGATCGTTTCCCGAGGGCCACTTAACCGAAATTATCCGACCCGTCGGGGGGATGAGAGAAATCGCCCCCCCCCCCCGCGCAAGCGTGATGTTTGATCGACGTAAAACACGTAACACTGATCTCGTGGATGTTTTATAGCCGCGACCGGGTATTTGCGAACCAATGACGAGGACTCGGGGAAGTTTCGACGTCAACGTAGCCCGACGTGATACGGCGAGTGCGGGGGTGAAATTAATATCGATCGAAGAGAGAGCGCACGAAATACGAGCGACGCTGACCGGGACGATTGAACGCGGAAGAGATCGGTGAGATTTCCTTTTTCACGCTCCGAAGTTTTTGACCTACACTGAGGAAAAAAGTACTTAGGAATTTATTTCCAGAATATAAGGGTTTATATCAGAGAAATGAGATTTATTTCTCTGAGATAAGGTTAATTTCTGCGAGATAAAGCTCCTATCTTCGGCAGATCAATTTTTAAGCGCCTCTTTCTTAGTGTCGCGTTAGAATCTCAGCGATCGATTTTTACATGACCATGATGTAAGCCGGGTTTTTTAAATGGGTGCTTAGAAATCGTACTCTTCTGTGTTGCACGTCTACACGAAAGAGAAAAATAATTTTGCTGTTACAGCGAAATCACAATCGTCGCTATTGCGTGTGCGACGGCAATAAAATCCACGTGACATAACGAAATTAACGAATTATTCGTTAATTAGAGCAGAAACGAGGTTTCGTTACGAGGACAGAGAATATTTTGCTGAGCGAATTTGTCCTCCGGACAAAATATATACATAATTTTCCTACATTTACTAATTTGTTCTTACGGCAAAATAATCCAGTTACAGACAATTCTCTTAACGAGTCGTTTCATTGTTCATATAATAACTGACAGATTTTGTTGCAACGGTATACGATTTGCGGCGCTATCAACTTATTCTTCTCCGTGTATCTCTGATTAATCTAAATTGAAGTGCGGAGAGATATTCGCGAACGACTTCGCGAAGAAATATCAAGGACATCTCTTTCCCTCTCCCCTCTTCTTTCTTCCTTCTTTCTCTCTCATCCTTTCGAGTCGAGTTGAAAGTTTAAGCGATGAAATTCTTTGTAACGACCATCGCGTCTTAATTTCGCGAGGGTCGTTAAATAAATACCGCGAGCATTGTTTAACTAATAAGTTTGTTATCGGAAAGGCATTACGTGGCGGACGTTTTGCCCGAAGGGCCTCAATTACTCAACTTCGCGAGAAAAAGATGTCGTTAAACTGTCTTGTGTATGCGGCGAAATGAAAGACGGAGGAGGGGGAGGGCGCCTCGCTACATACCGGTTAAAGACGAGCGCGAGCGGCATCGGCGTGTTTCATGCATGCTAAATTAATGGAACGAGGTCACGCTCCCGCCTAAAAATGCCTCGCTAAATAATCACCGCGACACGACAGTGTCAACAGAGAATTCCCGTTTTTATTTCGCGAAGATTAGAACGCTTTTTCTGTGCGCGCCTGCGAAAATAGATGCTGCCGCCGCGCGCTCTGCATGAGCGACAGTATCGATTATCGAATACCGCCTGAATGACACGATGGGGATATAATAACGCTGATCTACTTTAATACGACGCGCGCGTGGCTCAAACGAGCTTAGGTTAACATTAGCTGGACAATATCGCGCGCGGTTCAGCACCGCCGAGTCTCCGATGGGGGACGCGCGATTTTATTTGACGCGCGAATCTCCGAATCCCTCCCTCCCTCGGGGGGCCGTCCGTTTAATGCGAAAATACGTAGATATATCGGCCAACCCCGGGTGGATAAATGCGAGCTCCGTTCGCCGACATTCATCCCCGGGCCTTAATCGAACGGAAGCTTTATTTTCGCCGCTCCCCGGCGATGTCCATTTTCTATAAATTACTTTCGGAGTTCGTGACGGAATGGTTGCCGCCATGCCCCCCATTTACTTAAAATCTAGTCGCATAGCTTTCTGAACAATTACCCGCGAGCTCGGGAGGGAGGGAAATAAAGGACGAAGGAGGTAGATGGATAGATAGATAGATAGAGAGGGGAGGGGTGAGAGGGAAGGAAAGAGAGAAACGTGGAAGGGCGGAATCGTTGAGCGTTCCTTCTTTCTTACGGCTGAGAGCGTGGAAGAACGCTTCCACGGGGGTGGCGAGATCCGACGAAAGGACTGGCCGGCTTGAGAGCAAATAGGAAATACGATTCTCGCGAAAAATGTCTCGGTAAACACACTCGGCAGGCTCGGAAATACTCGGGGAGTTACCGCCGGACACTTCCCGCCTTCTCGACTCCGTTATTCCTCCGGCGAAGGCACGCTCGTGCGCGCTTATTGACGTGGGGCTCGGCCGCGTTTACACTCGAGGCGGCGCGCATTATTGCAGACTCGTGACTCACCGCAAGATCAGGGCGAACTCGGCGATCCGATCGCGCTGAGACGACACACGAGAGTTCCGCGACGGTCCCGTCATCAGCGTCCACGTGGTGCTCCGGAACGGAGAGACACCCCGTGTCCGTCCTCTCCGTCTATCGGCGGGTCAAGGGACGCTTTCCGCTCGCGAGATGACGCCGTATTATTCGCGTACGAAACGAAGCCGCGTGTTTTCGGCGTCCAAGCGCCGGGCTGGATTATAAATACGGACTTAAGAGCAACGATATGCACTCACGGCGATATGAAATATTCCGGTGGCCCGGCTACGTGATATTCGCAAATGCACGGCATATTCCTTTGTATCTTTGTCTACAGGTGACACGGCTAAAGTGCACTTTTCACCAAGCGGCGGCGAATGAAAAATGAGGGACAAGAGAGGAAGACGGGTGAGGTAGGGAGGGGGGGGG